>NC_056733.1:624444263-624760929 GCF_019279795.1 Protopterus annectens
GTTGTCCAACTTCATTCCATTAACCTGTGGGAATTCGGTTTTGACGCTCAGAACCGACCCACTGCCTTCTTCCAGCTCAAGACTCCAAACTTGAGCTCCTCCTGCCTACTCATAATGCCCTGCTTCCCCCCACTTTACCTCAGATCAAGTTTGCCAACAAGAACATAGTGTCCCTAAAACATTAACTATAATACAAGGTAAGAAGATCAAAATACAAACAGATCGCACACTAAGAGAACATTAGGAACTCAAGTGAAGCAATAAAATTCATGGTAACTTCTACCAGGCTTCCCGAAAAAAAACTTCTGGAAAGGGGGAAGGGGGCGGGAAGGTTAACGGGATGAAGTTGGACAACACAGATGGAACATTATAGTAAGAGCATGTCTTTATCTGATGTTGTCCACTTCATTCCATTAACCTGTGGGACAGAGTTGGCCATCAAGGAAGGATATTCCAGAGTATAGTAGAACCAAAAGCACTTCTACTCCAGAATATGTCAGATTTGTAATGAGTGACATAAGTATGTAGGTTTGACCAAGTAGCAGCAGCACAAATGTCCTCAATATAAACTCTGGACCAAAAGGCTTGAGACATGGCCATAGACCTTGTAATGTGTGCTCTTACTGGACACGATAAGGGAATACCTTTAGAAGAGTAAATGAACATAATGCAGTTTTTCAACCATCTAGCCAAAGTAACTTTGGTCAATGCTTTACCTTTTTTAGTATCTGAAAAGGAAACAAACAGCTGATCGCACTTCCTAAAGGGGTCAGTTCAATGGATGTAAAAACATAGTTGTCTGTGCACATCAAGCATGTAACTGAAAACTGGTTGCAGGAAGGAAAGCACCAAATGCAGAGCGTAAAAACAAGCTGTTTAATCCAAGATATGAAGCGCTTTTCGTCACAGTGAATTACTGTGACTTCTTCAGATAAATACAACATTGGGCACATGCCCTTAAGTAGTCAATGAGCAGCAGTTAATTAGTTAAGCAATTAACCAGTGTTAATTAATCAGTTGTTTCATTCTTCGTACAACTAAATAAAAAGTAGTACTTGTGAAAACTACGATTACTAAAGACTGCAAAAGTGCCTCAAAGACATATAGACACCCACACATGCAAAACTCAAACCCTAACCCTTCAGAAAAACAATAATAATTATTCAGTATTAAATATTGTTGTGTACCATAAAATACCTACAAAAGTTATTATACTTTGCAAGTACAAGATATCTAAAATACTAAAAAGACATGGTAAATCCATATTCGCACAAACTATTATTATTTAAATCTTATATACAATTAATACATACTTTACATAATTCAAAACTCTATCTAGTAAGGCTTTTTAGTTTCAAGATACATACAACAGAGCATCTTTCATTTAAAACTGGATACTGCCCTGCGTTGATGTTCAACTGCCATATTAATTCTAATAATTAGGGCATGCGCCCAATGTTGTACCTATCTGAAGAAGTCACAGTATTCACTGTGACGAAAAGCGCTTCATATCTTGGATTAAACAGCTTGCTTTTACGCTCTGCGTTTGGTGCTTTCCTTCCTGCAACCAGTTTTCAGTTTGGTGAAGTGTATAAAACTATTTTAAGTCAAATTCGAATTGATATACCAACTGATACTATAGGTATACATATCGAAGGGAGTACCGATAGTAATGTACTCCAGAACTTTAGTAACATCAGCAATTTCATTATTCCATTCAGTGTAGATGCTCTTGATTTATGTGGAATCATCAGGAAGAACTGGGACCAACTACGGTCAGACACTGAAAGAAACTCGAGAACATTAGACAGCAGATGTGAGATGTTGAAATGTGGTATGTGTAGGTACTGTAAACACATGGATGTGGGCCAGAAGTTCAAGATTAAAGGTACACAATATACCACCAGATGTAGATTAAACTGCCAGTCTAAAGGGGTCATATATTTAGCCCAATGCCAAATGTACCCCGCATTCTATATGGGGAAAACATGAAACTACGGGAAAGAATACATGAACACCTATATCACATTGGCAAATTGAGCAAAGACAGTGCCCTAGCTAAACATACCTGTGAGCATATGGATCACAGGTTTCTGTTTAGGGCAATAGACCAAATTGTCCCCGACAACATGGGGGATCCAGTCTCATTAGACTTCGAACGTTTAGAATTAATATGGCAGTTGAATACCAATGCAGGGTAGTATCCAGGTTTAAACGAAAGATGCTCTATTGTATGTATCTTGAAACTAAAACGCCTTACTAGACAGAGTTTTGAATTATGTAAAGTATGTATTAATTGTATATAAGATTTAAATAATAATAGTTTGTGCGAATATGGATTCACCATGTCATTTTAGTATTTTAGATATCTTGTACTTGCAAAGTATAATAACTTTTGTAGGTATTTTATGGTACACAACAATATTTAATACTGAATAATTATTATTGTTTTTCTGAAGGTTTAGGGTTTGAGTTTTGCATGTGTGGGTGTCTATGTGTTTGAAGCACTTTTGCAGTCTTTAGTAATTGTAGTTTTCATGAGTACTAGTTTTTATTTACTTGTAAAAAGAATGAAACTGCCTAACACTGGTTAATTGCTTAACTAATTAACTGCTGTTCATTGACTACTTAAGGGCATGCGCCCAATGTTGTATCTATCTGAAGAAGTCACAGTTTTTACTGTGACGAAAAGCGCTTCATATCTTGGATTAAACAGCTTGTTTTAACGCTCTGCATTTGGTGCTTTCCTTCCTGCAACCAGTTTTCAGTTTTGTGTCTTTTCACTGGTTTGTGTTTCACATCAAGCATGTGTAAGGTGTACTCCCCTTTGTTCTGATACTGAGGAAAGAATACTGGGAGATCAACTGACAGCTTAATATTGGTCTCTTTAGCCACCTTGGATAAAAAAGAGGGACTCGTACGTTAGGCAACTCTGTCTTCATGAAAAACTAAGTATGGAAATTTTGCGGAAAGAGCCTGCAGCTCAGACACTTATCTGGTCAAGGTAATCACCACTAGGAAGAGAGTTTTGCAGGAGAGGAATTTGAGATCTACAGTGGCCGAGGGTTCAAACGGGGGATGGACTAAAGCTTATTGAATCATAGTAACATCTCAGGGAGGTGTAGGGTCCTTGACTGGAGGCTGTAGCAGAAAGGTGCCCCTAAGAAAGGCCTTACATAACTTAAAAGAGGCTAAAGACGCTGAGACAAAACCAAAGTGGAAGTTAGAAATGGCAGCCAGTTGAACTTTGTACAATAACTAGCACCATCCCTGAAAAGGGAAGCCAGAAAAGTCTAGTACTACTGAAACTGGGGCTGTAAAATGATCTATCTGGTTCTGTTCTGCCCAAAAGGAGAATCTATTCCACTTACTTTTGTAAATCTTGCAAGCCCTATGTGATGAAATCAAAATTTCTTGGACTAGAGAAGACAGTTTGGCAGCTCTAGCCGTCATCGAAGTGGAGAAACCATGCAGTTAATTTCAAGGCCTGAATGTTGGGATGTGGATGGCCCGATGGATGAGAAAACAGATCTGGACTCGTATCCAACTTCTTTGGAGGGCAAAGCAGATGAGACCAAAGAAAGATGAATGGTTTGTCATGGCCAAAAGGGAGCAATGAGGATCACTTTGCTTCGCAACCTGAGGGCTTTCTGCAGGAACTTGGGAATCAACGGAAGAGGGGGAAAGGCGTATAGCAGACTGGAGGGCCAAGCATGCACCAGAGCTTCCATTGGGGACTGTCCCTGAGCAGGGATCAAGGTAAAACACTTGCTGCATTTGTTGTTGAGAGGGGACGCAAAGAGGTTGAAGCAAGGATAACCCTTATTTCTGGAAGACTGCATCTGCCATGGACTGATTCAGGTACTACTCATGATGCATCAGTAGCACTCTGCAGAGTCTGTTGAATAAAAAGTTGGATTCTCCAAGAATGTGTGTTGCTACCAGAAAGTGGTTGGAAGAAATCTCGCACTGCCAAACCCGCACTGCTTCTCGACAAAGGGGGTAAGATCTGGTTCCTCCCTGTCTGTTGATGTATCAAACCACTGGCATACTGACTGTTTGGACAGCAATAGTCTCCTGAAGAAGATAGCTGTCTAGTTCCTGCAATGCTAGAACCGCCGCTCTTATCTCAAGAACACTGATATGCAACTTGGTCTCTGGGGCGTCCACGTGCCTTGGACTATCCATCCCAGACAATGCCCCCCCCCAAACTGGGAGGCATCTCTACTTAATAAGGTAACTGGGGAGGTGAAAAATGGGCACTTCTATAATCTCAGGAGAATGGAGCCACCAAAGGAGAGAATCCTTGCACATGAGGCAGGGTGATGGCAAGGATCAAAGGATTCCTGAGAAGAAACCACTGTACTGCTAGGGTCCACTGTAGAATACACATATGGAAGCATGCCATTGGAAGACGAGTTACGGTTGTTGCCATGGACCCTAAAGCTCATAGAATTAGAGAGGCTGGGGGTTTCAGAACAGTCAAGATCTGGCTGACATGGGATCTCAAATTTACCATTCTGTCCGATGTAAGATAAACATCAGCCATAGTTGTGTCTAGATGTGCCCCTATAAAAATCTATGGTTTAAACTGTGATTTCTGCAAGTTTATACTTGTACCTAGTGTAGAAGCTAGACTGAGGAAGTAATACCTGGTTTGAAGGAGTAGACGCCTGGCTGGGGAGGTCAGAAGCCTGTGTTCCAGATATGGAAATATTTGATAGCCTTGAAATCGGAGATGAGCTGCCACTACCACTAGACATTTGGTGAACACCCTGGGGGCTGTGGTGAGGCCAAACGCAACAGTTCAGGATCACAGGAAGGGCTTGTCCAGAGCAGTTTCCCTCACCCCTTGATTTTGCAGACCCCCCTCAGCTGTGTGGGCAGCATCAACCATTCTGACTGTATCCCCTTCTACCTTGGGGAGGAAGAAGTCTCCCCGAGTGTCCTGGAAAGGACCCTGTGACTTCCAAAACCACATTTTCTTACTACCACACTAGTTCCTACAGAACATCTGCTGTGGAGTAGAAAAACTGATCCCCTCGGCCGTGTGGGTGGCCATCTAGCATTCTGACCATATCCCCCTCTCCCTTGGGGGGAAAAGTTTCCCTGAGTGTTCTGGAAAGGACCCTGTGACTTCCAAATCCATGTTTTCATACTAACACGCTGGTTCCTAGAGAAGGTCCATTGTGGAGTACAAAAACAGATTCCAATGGTAAGCAGGTTCTTACCATCTTTCTCACTCTGAGTCAAAGTGTCACGTACCATGGACCCAAACAAGGTGGAGCGATCAAAGGAAGCATTAATGAAGGACTGCTTGAAGGGCTCCACAAAATCGCACAGCCTCATCCAGGCATGACGTCAAATGGGAATGCTTGAAACGGACGCCCTTGAGTACCCTCAGCAACATGAGAGATAAGCCTCACAGATGCATTAGCTAGGAAATGTAGGGTGGCCAACTTAGAGGAAACAGTCTCCTGTTCCTCGTTAGACACAGACCCTGGGACCTAGCCAGAAAGTCCTTTTGTAGCCAGGTAAAATAAGACAAGTAAAAAGGGGCTTGGGAGGACCACCCGCCCTTCAGCTGAAGGAGACCTCATCAAGTGGTGATTTGGGAGACCCTTCACCTTCCTCGAAATTGGTATCTGTGGTGAGGGATTCTGTAGGGGAATCCATGTTACTCCTTTTACATGGTCTCTTCTGAGGGACCTCCTCATGTGATGCTCTGGGGAAGTGTCTGAAGAAGCTTGAGAATCCACTGAGGAAACGGAGTGGAGGCTTTCCGAGACTGACTGTCCATGTGGTAACTCAGAGGTCTCAGGCACAATTCCAGAGTGGGGCAGGAGGAGTTCCACTGCAATAAGTGCCAAGGGTCTCCTAGGAACAGAGGACCTCTCCACAACCTTGACTGCAGAAGGATTCCAAACCACCTGGAGCTGTCTCACCGGAGCCAAAGCCATTGGAGCAGACACCTCCCAGAGAGAATGGGCCTCCCGGTCTGGAGGGGGGTGTCAGAGCCAAGATGTCAAAGGCCAAAGTCCTGAGGGGAAGAGATGGCTCCAAAACCTTCGAAGTCAAAATAAATCCCCTGGAACCAACCTCATTGCTGTGGCTCTGAGACATGTTCAGAACTGAAGCAGCCAGAGGTGAGCAAGTCAGGGAGAATGTCAGAGGAGAAGAAGAAATCTCTATCAGCTCCAACACCCTGGCACCGGGACCCAATAGAACAGACAACTCTGAAATTGGGGGCGAATTGGAGAAGGAGCTACTGGTTGGGATGGATCTTTGTCTCGAGGAACTGCCTCATGAGCTTACCATTTCTACAGGATAAGCATGAAGCCATTGAGGGGGGGTAATGGGATCTCCATAGGAATGGGATGGAGACCTCCTGGAAGGCACTGGCAAAGTTGACCCCAGCACCTACACAGCAGGAGCCGATGCCATGGGAATGACACTTGGCTCTTAGCCACACAGGAGGAATGGAGAGGACAGGTAGAGATAAGGGAGCTCGGAGCCGATCGCATCAGTTCTGAAGACCTAGATTTTTTCCATGGAGGTTCCGAGGAGGACCACATGGGAGATGGCCTCCTGGACTCTTGGGAATCCTTGAGCTTCTTAGCCGGGGTTTGAGCCCCTGAGGTGACAGGAGGAGGAAACAATCCCTTTAAAATGAGTCTGCTTCTCCTACCCACCAGAGCCCAGGGGTGAAAAGCCCTGTATATATCACAAGGGACATCCAGGTGGAGAGGCTCCAAACAGTACACACACTCCCCATGGACGTCAGATAAGGTAATCTTCCGTCCACAATAAGTGCAACTTTTTAAAGCCTAAAGGCTTTTGATCTGCCATGGAGAAAAGAAGGCAAGGAAAGGAAGAAGAAGAAAGATTTTTTTTTTATATAAGAAAAGAAGCCTAATGGACAGAACCCAAAGTCTAGATAGGAATGGAAGGTAAAAGATGAAAAAAGACAGGTAGGAAACGCAAAAAAAGGTAAAAACTCACACAAGAACGCTGAAGGAGAAGCTCAAGCCGGAACTCACTGCTAACACCAAACACGGCAAATGAGATCTAAGGTAACATAGGGGGAACAGGGCATTGTGGGTAGGTGGGAGAAGCTGAAGTTTGGAGTCTCGAGCTGGAAGAATGCAGCCAGTCGGTTCTGAGTGTCGGAACCTAATTCCCACAGGTTAATGGAATTAAGTGGACAACATCTTATCTGATGTTCGAATTTCTTCACTGCTGCAGTAGCTTATACACAGTGTCATGCCAAAAGACACAACACCCGGTCAACTTGCCCCAGCTCCCTCCCACTTAGTCACTAACTACTGATAGGATGCATCCGTTTAGTTGGGGAGGTATATCAATAACCAGAGAAAGGTAAATCATCAGGATTTTACTGCTCCAAGAAAGGGAAGAAGTCATCCTGAGCCAACAATGTCAGCAATCAACAATCATAAAAATAATCCAAACAACGACCCTAGCAAAGAAGGCTGTGTCCCACTCAACCATCTACAAAGGGGGGTGCAGCTACTGCAACAGTGAAGAAATCCACTGTTAAGGGCAAGTAGGACTTGCACAACTTTACTTTCTTCTTCATTCTCACTGCTGCATTAGATTATGGGCAGATTCCTAAAGCTTACGCTACCTAGGAGGAAGGCTAAGGGTCCAGGAGCTCCTGGGGAATGGTTTTAGCAAAGCCTGTCTTGGACCTATAGAAGGAATTCAGTTTACAGTGCTTTGTGAAGGTATGAACAAAGGACCAAGTTGCTGTCTCTAGAATACTTCCTTCTAGCCTCCACCCCTTTCCAGTATGCCATTTAAGAGGACAAGGTCCTGATAGAATGCACTTCAACAAGAAAAACGACAACACTGGAGCAAACACAGCATAAAATCCAAAGTTTTTAATAAAAATGGAAGGTATTCCATTTTTATTAAAAACTTGTGGATTTTACGCTGTTTGTTCCAGTGTTGTTTGTTTTTCTTGTTTGGATCAGTTTTGGACACTGGGACTTTACTGCTTCGGATACTACATTTATTGTTATAGAATGCACCTTAACTCTGCTTGGAATAGTTATACCACGATGGGAACAGCAAAAAACAATAACAGTAGACAATGATTTGAATATAGCACTCCACCAGCATTTCTTGATCCATGAAGGCGAATTGCCGAGGTACCAGATCGCTGGTTTTTGAATAAAGAAGTGCTGGTGAAATTGTGTCTTTCAGTTTTCTTTTGCTCTTGGTGTTTTTTGAATGATTTGAATATAGTCTGTTTAGACACGGGCCTTTGATTCCTATGCAAGGACTAAGAAACAGCCGTTTAGCCTTACTAAAGGACTTGGATCTGTTAAGGTAGGGTTCATAGGTAGGTACAAGGCTATCGGCTCTAGAGCCTATATAAGCCTAGCCAAACAGTTCCCTGGCTTTTGCCACCCACAAAAGTTATTCTCCTGTGCCCCTGTCAAGCAGAGCCGCAGACGTGATCCCCGGGGTGAATTTCCTATTTCCCACCCAACTGTCTAGACTTCTCTTAAAGAGGGCTAAAGACGGGCTTTGCTTGATGTGAATGGGTAGTCTGTTCCAGAGTATGGGAAGTCTCTGGGACAGGAATCTATCCCTCCAGCATGTTCTGTTTATTGTGGTGGCAAGGTTCAGGTCCCTGGAGAGTGTGGCATGGAAAGATTGGGGTTTCTTAAAGTGTAGCATGTCCAACAGAACTGGATTTGACATGGCTTTATAAGTTAGGCAGAGGTCGCCTCTGAGTAGGCGATAAGCAACAGAGTAGAGCTTGAGTTTTTTGAGGCAGTCTGCGTATGGCAACTGTTTGTGGCCGGTAATCCTCTTAGTGAGGTATTTCTGTGGCCTTTCTAGTTGCTGCAGATTTCTTGCGAGGTATATGTCAAACGAGGCACTGTACTCAATGATGGGTCTGATGAGGGATGAGTAGAGAGGAACAATTACTTGTTTTTTTCTGAAGGTGAACCCTTTAGTGATGAGGTGTGCCACACAGAAGGATTTCCTGACTACTGTGGTGATGTGATTGTCAAAGGAGAGACTAGTGTCCACCTGTGTCCCAAGGTCTCTTA
The DNA here is from genome assembly GCF_019279795.1 of Protopterus annectens. NCBI lineage: Eukaryota > Metazoa > Chordata > Ceratodontiformes > Protopteridae > Protopterus > Protopterus annectens. The sequence goes on from NC_056733.1 coordinate 624,453,350, forward strand.
TCACACTTTCAGTGTTAAGTAGGCTGCCACCTATGTGGTAGTTCATGGGTACAGTGTTTTTCCCAAAAGGGATGACAATAAACTTTTTGGCATTGAGCTTGAGGCCATGACTTTGACACCAAACATCAGTCTCAGTGAGACCCCTTTGTAGAATGTCCACATCATTAGGCGATTCTATTATGGCTCCCAGTTTGCAGTCATCTGAGAACTTTGTTAGCCAAAGACCTGCTGTATTTGCATGGACTTCTGAGAAACAGAAGACAAACAGGAGAGGACCCAGGACAGCCCCCTGTGGTACTCTGATTGTCACTAGTTTGAATTTGGAATTGGAGTCGGCTACTTTCACTGTGTGGGTTCTGTCAGTGAGCCAGTTGGCCACCCATCTTGTGACATAGGGATTTATGCCCAGTCTAGTGAGTTTATCTATACTTCCAGAGTGGGAATGGTGTTGAAAGCCTTAGTGAGGTCAAGATAGGCTGTGTGCACCACCTTACCCTCGTCCACAGCTCTGGTGACTGCTTCAAAGACGTCGATCAGGTTTAGGAGACATGATCTACCTTTTAGAAACACGAACTGAGTGGGGTCCAGCATTTGCAGATTACCTATGTCTGTTTATAAGTTCCATGATGATACGCTCCATGGTCTTGCAGACCAGGCTCATCAGACTAATGGGGCGGTAGTTCCCCAGGTCCGTAGTGACGCCTCCTTTGCGGAGTGGGATAACCGTCACTGTGCGCCATTCAGTAGGCACAAAGCCTGAAGTGAGGCTATTATTGAACATGGTACATGGGTGGGGTGCCAGTTCTTCCTGTAGTTCATGCAGAACACAGCCTGGGATGTTGTCTGGTCCTATGGAAGCTGTGTTTTTGACTTTGGAGAGTGTGGTCTTAACTTGTGCATCCGTGATTACAGGGGCTATGCATTCTTCCGGTATGGGGATGGGTCCTTTGGGGAGTGAGGCAGGGGTAAAGTTTGCACTGAACCTATCTGCCAAGATGTCGGCAATATCAGTTGTTTCTGTATATCTAGTGCCATTGTTCTGTAGCTCGGAGCAGATCTGAGTGTTGCCATTGAGATTCTTGACATAGGTGTAGAATGCTTTGTGGGTGTCTTTAGAATCAGTGGCAATTTTATTTTCATAGCTAGCTTTGGAGGATTTTATGAGGGATCTCAGCTTCTTACTGAGGCTGACCAGGGAGTTTCTGCAATCAAGGGATTTTACTTTTTTTCTGCAACAGCTTCTTCCTTCTGTTGTAGAGTTTATTTATGGCAGGGGACCACCAGATTGGCTTCCTTTTTTTGGAGGATAGCATCTTGGTTCTGTTGGGGATGGCACGATCCATGCACTCGTGTATGTGTTTATACAGTGCATGTGTATAAGATTCAGCAGTCGTACCTCTGTTATCTGTCTACACGGGTGTAGTGAGGTTTGCCATTTCTGTCTTAAGAAGCGTGAAATTGGCTTTGGAAAAGTTTTTTTACGGTGGTTTCTTTAATGAAGGGGAGGGATGGAGACAGAAAATTGATGTCTAGGGTGATTAGCTTATGGTCAGATCTGACCAGTGAGGAGTTGACCTCTGGCATGAAACATTGGTTACAGATGTTGGTAATGACCAGGTCCAGGATACTGCTGCCCCTGGTGGGGGCATGAACAAGATGATCCAGGGCATTGGAATTTATGAATTCCAGAAAGTGTTGAGCTAATGAGTTGGTACAGCAGTAGTTTTCCCAGTTGATTGTGGGGTAGTTGAAATCTCCTATTATTAAGGTACTGGACTGTACCTTAATATTATCCAGTATGTTAAGGAACATGGAGTGGGCATCCTGGGGCATGGTGGGGGATCTACAGCAAGCTACAACCTGGATTGCAGTCTTGCCCAGTGTTAGCTGCACTTGGATAATTTCGCCTAGATTATGTTGAGCAACTAGCCTGGAGGTGTGGATATCCTTAATGAATATGGACACACCTCCTAGGGTTACCAACTTTCCATGTCAAAAATTCTGGACATGTGTATGTGAAAGCTAAATGCATGTAATTGTAAAACGCCCCTGGCCCCCTACACAGCCATTCCAGTGTCCCATTACTTGGCTTTTTCTCAATTTCTCCCCAGTTGCCATAAACACTTCCAGTGTGAATACTTTCTTCTGCTTTACTTCTACAATGATTACAAATATTTGGATTTTATTTAAAACTTTTATTTCAAATTTTATAGCACAAACACTGATAGAAATTTGCTAAACAAAGCAATACAGTCTCACAATGAAAATAGACTAAACGTCTCTGCCTTTGAAACTCACATTCACTGAAACAGCATTGAAACCCACGTTCAAAGAAAATATATCTAGCTAGTGGCAGATTAAGTTTACCTTTGGGCTGTTTTCAAATCATAGGCCCCTTACACACATTTTAAGACCATGCAAAAGTTCTTTGATTCACCTTCCTGATTATATTAAATTATAATAATGAAATTATATCCCTTGTATAACACAGAACCACTTATTAGAGAGTGTTTTAAATTTATACTTTTGAACAGTGGTGCTGCGGTAGCGTTGTCGCCTCACAGCTAGACGTTGTTCCATTCGATTCTCAGCTAGAGCGTCTTCTGTGTGGAGACATGCATGAATGGGGTACCTTCGTTGAAGGTTGTGCGTCAGGGATGGCAATTTGGCACGTAAAAATCTACTGCCAATGATTAGCGGACCGGAGTTCCGCTGTGGCGACCCCTAACCGGGAAAAGCCAAAAGACACAAACAAAACTTTTGAACATTTTCCAGTAAGCAATGAAACAAAGCATATGAACCAATAATGACAAAACTGCCCAATTCAGAACATTTCAACCATAGAAGGCCACTCAAACATACATATACATATACACACACATACATATATATATATATATATATATATATATATATATATATACACATACATAAACACTATGCATTTATATATATATATATATCAGCATACACACTGAGCAGAGTGGATGAGAGGTGTTGACTCCAACTCTTAGCTGAGATATATAAGTATCCTGTTTTTTTTCGATTACTTATTGTTTCTAGCAATTTATATATAGCACTTTTATTGTAATCTGCATGGGTAACTGATTTGTTTGCAGTTAAAAGCATTCTGTATCTTTACAAGTCTTTATCTGTTTAAAAACTTTCATTTTGTGGCTTTCTGTAGTGTTTTGTAGTATCCCCACCTGCTCTCCCTGTTGGTGTCTTGGTGTTATACTTGGTGGCTTTGCAGCTGCTCGCACCTACTGTAGATCTGATCTGGGACACTTCTCCCAGTCTAGTGTCATTAGCTCTTTATACCTAATACAGAGAGAACATTTGATAAGGCCTTCCGTTTCTCCTTTTTCCCTTCAAAAATAAATAAATAAATAAATAATTTTTTTGCCTGAATTTCCTTATGTTCTGACTGTGCTTCTCAAACATTTTGGAAATATAGAGTATACCTTAGAGCATTTATTATAACTGTAATTGCCTTGATATTGCTACAACTCAAGTGCTCTAGGTTGCACTGCATCTGAAGTGTTTGTGTGCTTTAGCTGCTTTTCTGTATATATAGACTTCTCTGTATATGTAGACTAGCTACTTATTCTGCTGTGTTACTGCCTCTTAAATCGTTTTCCAGTTGTGCACTTGCCTTGCTTCATTTAAAAAGTTTTAAATTGCTAATTTTGTAGAGTTTTAATTGCATTTACTGTTTAGGACTACACACTCGAGTGTGTTAGCCTTTTCTGCATTTATTTACTGTATTATTGCATTGTTTAGCCTGTTTCAAAAAATATATATATACTATCTTGTTTGCTCGTTTCCCACCTTTTCTAGCCAGTCCATATCCCAGGCTTTGCTTGTCTCAGGACTTCATTTTCTGTGCTCAGAGCTATCCAGACCTTGCTGTGGTAGAGGGAAGTCCTACTGCCTACCAGTGGGACTGGTGAGCATTGTACTGCCTATCTAACACTAGAGGAGTGGTTTCCAGCTCTGAAATTGTAATTTTATTAGCCTGTTTGGGCTGATTTCTATCCCTTTCAACTTTCTGGCTTAAAAACGCGTGTGTTTGCACATTTTTCACATCGTGTAGCACTATGAGGCTACAGTTAAACTATTCCAGGTGCCATAAAGTCTGTTCTTCAAATTTTCCCTTAAAACTAGCCGGTTTCTCAGTAGTAGCACTAAAATCTGAACCCTTGTGACTAGCACTTGCTCTAGAACCTGCTGGAAAGCACTAGGAAGCCTGAAACTGATACAAGCACTCAGTTCTCCTTGTCAATAAGGAGAAATTAATCATAGGCACTAAACAGCCTACAATTGCAAAGTACCTTGCAAAGGTAAGGGAAAACAGCTCTTAAACTTTACAAAAAAGCACCTAAACAGGTGTGTCCAAGGGTCAGCCTCCGGTGATTTCTCCTGTCCACCTGGTGAATCTGGGCATACTGGGGCAATGCGGCAATTGCCTCATGTACACAGACAGTCCTCTCCTCCTACCATCCAACACTACAACCTGTGAGAGATGCACTTACATAGCCAAACTGGAAGCAAAGCTCTCTCCGGTCAAGATTGTGCTAGACAGTCAAGAGGAGAAGGCTAACACCTGCATTACACCTCTAGCAACTCATAGCCCTTCAAAACCCACACCATCAACACCCACACATAGCAACACTAAACCCACATATGAGGCCCTTAACATTAACCTGCCCAAGCAACAAGGACCTTCGAAGCCGAAACGCAAACATCAGTCACAACCAAAGTGACACATAGCTCACAACACCAGTGTGCCACCCAACAACAGCCCCTAAGGCAAGACAATGTACCCAACACTTTAGTCGTAGGTGACTCAGGCACACTGATGTCCCACTCACCAGGCTGAACAAGGAGAAAATTAGTCAGCTGCCTATCGGGTGCCAGAATCCACCATATAATGCATGCACTCAAGTCACTCCACAACAAGTAAAAATACGACTCTGTCATTGTCCATGCTGGAATGAATGACTGGAGATGTACCTATCTGGACTACATGAAAAAAGACATGGAAGAGCTCTTGGATCATGTGACCCAGGCAGGTATGACCCTAGCCCTGAGTAGCATCCTGCCTTCGCCCAGAATGATACCACAGTATAAGGACAAAATGATTGACTTCAACAATTGGCTAAGCTTCTGGTGCCATTCAAAGGGGATTCAGTATTTGTCTGCCTGGGAAGACATGATCGACAAACCATGATGCTTTGTCAGAGATGGTCTGCACCTGTCACCCCTGGGATTCAGGTTACTGGCTAAAGCTCTTGCCACCACTATAGTGCCTTTTTTAGGCAAGGTTCAAAGGCTAAAACCACCACCGTAACAGATACAAGCATGCAAAATCTGAAGGTAATGCTACTCAATGCTAGAAGTCTAAACCTCAAAATGCACTCTCTCGAGGCACTCCTAAAAATGGAGAACATCGATATCTGTGCAGTGACTGAGACCTAGTTCAAGGCTCCAGAGAGCACCCCTGCAATACCAGGCTACAATTCTTACCACACTTTTTGGCCACAAAACCAAGACCGAAACACTAAAGGTGGAGGAGTGTCCATATTCACCAAGGATATTCACACCTCCAGGCTAGTTGTCCAACAGAATGCATCTGAAATTCTCCAGGTGCAACTAACACTAGGTAAGACTGCAATCCAAACTGTAGCTTGCTACAGACCCCCACCATGCCCCAAGATTCTCACTACACCTTTCTAAACATACTGAAAAATATTAAGATACAACCCAACACCCTAATACTGGGTGATTTCAACTGCCCTGCCATTAATTGGGAAAACTACTTGGGTACCAACACCTTTGCCCAACGGTTCTTGGAATTCCTAAATTCCAACGACCTGGATCAACTAATCCATAGTCCCACCAGGGGCTCAAATATACCTGACCTGGTCATTACCAACATGGGAGAGAGATGCTCCACACCAGTGGTCACCCCCTCATTGGTCAGGTCTGACCATAAGTTAATCACCCTTGACGTCCACATCCCACCCCCACCCCCAGTAGGGAAACCTCCATATAAAACTTCTCCAAAGCCAACTTCATGCTACTCAAAGTCAGAAGTGACAAACTTCACGACACTCATGCAGATGGGAACTGAAAGTTCGACTGCAGAATTCTACACTAAGGCACTGTATGAGCATATCCACTCGTGCATAAATTGTGCCATTCCAAATGGAACCAAGACGCTCTCCTCCGAAAAAGGAAGCCAATCTGGTGGTCCCCTGTCATAAACAAGTTATACAAAAGAAGGAAGAAACTGTTACAGGAAAAAGGAAAATTTAAGGATACAAAAAACTCCCTTACCAGCCTCAGTAAGAAGCTGAGATCCCTCATAAAATCCTCCAAAGCTAGTTATAAAAATAAAATTGCCAAAGATTCAAAGGACAACTACAAGGCATTCTATAGTTATATCAAGAATCTAAATGGCAATACTCAGATATGCTCTGAGCTACAACAGAATGGCACCAAATATACTGATCCCAAGTATATTGCCAATATCCTAGCAGATCGATTCACTGCCAATTTCACCCTCCTCTCACCCCCTAAAGGGCTCATCTCAATACCAAAAGATTGCCAAATGCCGGTAATCACGGCCACACAGGTAAAAAACACACACTCTAAAGCTAAGAATACAGCATCCATGGGACCAGACGACATCCTGGGCTGTGTACTACATGAACTACAAAATGAACTGGCACCTCACCTAAGTGTCATGTTTAATCATAGCCTCACCTTAGGCTTCATGCCCAATGAATGGCGCACAGCTACAGTTATCCTACTCCACAGGGGGGGGGGGTCCACCTTGAACCCAGAGAACTATCATCCCATCAGCCTAACGAGCCTGATTTGCAAAGCCATGAAATGCATTATCATGGAACTTATAAACAAAGACACTGGCAATCTTCAAACACTGGACCCCACCCAGTTTGGTATTGTGAAGGGCCGATCTTGTCTCCTCAACCTGATTGACTTCTTCGAACCAGTCTCCAGAGCCATGGACGAGGGTAAGACGGTCCACACAATCTATCTGGACCTCGCCAAGGCCTTCACCACCATCCCCCAACTCTGGAATCATAGATAATCCTATTAAGCTGGGCATTAATCCCTACGTCACTCAATGGGTCGCAAACTGGCTTACTGACAGAACCCAGACTGTAAAAGTAGCTGACTCCAAATCCAGCTCCAGACAAGTGACAAGTGGAGCACCTCAGGGTTCAGTCCTGGAGCCGCTCTTGTTTGGCATCTACATCTCAGAAGTACAGGCCAACACCAAGGGACTCTGGCTAACAAAGTTCACAGATGACTGCAAATTGGGAGCCATTATCGAATCCCAAAATTATGTGGATATCCTACAAAAGGGCCTTACAGAGACAGATGCTTGGTGCCAGAGCCATGGGCTCAAGCAAAATGCCAAGAAATGTACAGTTATCCCCTTTGGGAAAAAACATGTACCCATGAATTACCACATAAGTGGTAGTACACTAAACACCGAAAGTGTGATAAGGGACTTAGGGACACAGGTAGGTGGACAGTGGTTTTACCTTCGATAACCACATCGCCACAACGGTCAGGAAATCCTTCTATGTGGCACATCTCATTACTAAGGGCTTTTCATTCAGGAAGAAGAAGGTCATTGTCCCACTGTACTCGTCCCTCATTAGACCCATTATAGAGTACAACGCCCTGTTTGGTATGTACCTCACAAGATATGTGCAACAGTTGGAAAGGCCGCAGAAATACCTCACTAAAAGAATCACAGGCCTAAAGCAGATGCCCTATGCTGACCGTCTAAAAAAACACCAGCTATACTCTGTTGCATATCGTCTACTCAGAGGCGACCTCTGCTTAACATACAGGGCCATGTCAAACCCAGAGCTGTTGGACATGCTAAACAAAGAAATCCCAATCCCTCAGAGACACGTGCTTCAGGGATCGAAACCTGGTTATCACAATGAACAAAACATGCTGGAGGGATAGATTCCTGTCCCAGAGAATCCCCATTCTCTGGAATAGACTGCCTATACACGTCAAGCAGAGCGCCTCTTTGGCCTTCTTCAAAAGGAACCTTGACGACTGGATGGGAGATAGAAAATTCACCCCGGGGATCATATCAGTCACCCAGCTAGACAGAGAACCAGGGAAGTAAAATTCCTGGGAAAAAATAGCAGGGGGAATGTTATGGCTGGGCTTGTACAGGCCCTAGAGCCAGCAGCCTAGTACCAACCTATAAACCTATAGAGTCGCCTATCTATGACAAGTGTGTTGGGTACGTTATTTTGCCTTAGGGGCTAAGGTTGAGTGACACACTGATTTTGTGGTCTATGTGTCGTTTTGGTAGTGGCGTGGTGGTGGTTGCTTGCGTTTCTGCTTTTGAGGTCTCTGTCATGTGGGCAGATTTTTATTGAGACCCTCCTCGAATATAGGTGTGGGTTTTGTGTTACTATGTGTGGGTTTAGGTGGTGTACGAATCGATAGACTATGTGTTGAATATGGTGTGGTGCAGGTGTTTGCCTTCTCCTCTTGACTGTCTAGTCCAGTCTTGGCTGGAGAGAGCTTGGATTCTAGTTTGGTTATATAAGTGCATCTCTCACAGGTTGTAGTGTTGGGTGGTAGGAGCAGAGGGTTGTTGGTGTACATGTGGCAATTGCTATATTGTCCCAAGATGCCCAGATTCATCATGTGGACAGGAGAAAACACTGGGAGCTGGGCCTTAGACATGTCTAGATAGGTGCTTTTTAATTTAAGTACTAAAAACTTTTTTCCTCCTGACAAGTGAGGAAAGTTGAGTGCTGTAGTAATTTGTAGTTTATATAGTGCTTGCAATGAGTCTTGAACAAGTGCTAAGCACGAGGGTGCAGTTTTGAGTGCTAAAACTAGAAAACTGGCTAGTTCTAAGGGAAAATTTGAAGAATAGACTTTCTGGCAACGGGAATAATTTAACCCTACTTAAACGGCACAGCGCAAACACGGGTTTTTAAACAGAAAGGTGAAAGGGATAGAAATAGCCCAAAATGGCCAAACAAAACTACAGTTTCTGAACTGAAACCACTCCTCCAGGGACAAATAGGCTGTTCCAAAGCTCACCACTCTCACTGATGAACAGAGATGCTTCCCTCTATCTTAGAAAGGTCTGGGCAACACCTAAGCAGCCTGTACACCTTTAATGTAGAATCTTTTCTCACTTGATATTTGGCTGTGGGAAGAAAACTGCGAGATTGATGGCTTGATTCAAGGTAAACTCAGAAACCACTTTAGACATGAATGAATAATCAGTGCATACTGCAACCCTATCCCTGTGGAAAACTAGATAGAGTTCACATACCATGTGGGCTTGCAACTTAAATACTTGTTTTCCAAGTACTGAACTGACAAGCCTTTTCAAAGGGAGTTAAGGTCAGTTTTCCGAGAACAAAACTGATATCCCAATGAGTAGGGATTTGCTTGTTAGGGGATCTCATGAGAAGCACTTCTTTCAGAAACTGTTAGGCCACAAATATAGAGGAAAGAGGGGGTCCATAGGTAGACAAGATGAGATGGCTGTAAGATGTATCTTGATGGAAGCATACAGTAAACTGTCTTCAAGTAGCTCACAAAAATATGTGAGAACCAGAGATGCTACTTCCTTTTGGGATCCCTGTGATTGGCAAAACACCAATTAGAAAATCTCTTCCATTTGTGAACGTTAAGACTTTGCAGTAGCAGGTTTTCTAGCATCCTTTATTACCTGCTGCATGTCCTTGTGAAAAAGCTGTCCAATAGTGATTAAAACTCAATAATCCAGCCCATCAGCTGTAATTGATTGATGCATCAAACTCCACTTGACCTGTGTGAGTAAATCCAGTCTGTAAGGAAGTTTATTAAAAGTGCCCTTGGCCAATTCCATAAGAAGGAAGAACCAATTTGCCTGGACCAAAAGGGAGTCACAACAATGACTTTTAGTAATTATTTTTAAATCTTTAGATGTACCTTGGAAATCATTGGAAAGGGTGGGAAGCGCACAGGAACATTCCCAACCAATGGAATTATGAAGCATCTGTTCTCAATGTCTGGCTACAAAGATATCTCCAACAGAATTTTTCTAGTTGTGTGTTTTGTAAGGAGGCAAACAGATGTATTTGAGGCATCCCCACATCTACATGAAGTCCTGGAACATTCTCTGCATTGAGTTTCCATATATGAGTGTCTGCCCAAGATCTACTGAGTCTATCTGCCACAATGTTTTGCTCTGACAGAATGTAGGAGGCCTGAAGAGTCAGAATGCTGAAGAGCCAACTCCCAAGCCATCAATGCCAACTGGCAAAGAGGGTATGACCTTGAACCCTCGTTTGTTGAGATACCACATCACTCTGGTGTTGTCTGTAACCAAATGTAAAAGCCCCAGAGCCCATAGATGGAGTTGGGATTTCAAAGCATTAATCAGTGCTAGCATTTCCTTGATATTTCGTTGTTTTTGTCAGTCCAAAGAGTCACACAGACCTTGCACTTTTACTCCCAGGGAAAATGCACCCCAAGCATAATCTAAAGTGTCGGTCTAGACAGATTGAACTGGGGTTGGAAGAGAGAAACAGAGTCCTGAATTAACAGCCATTTGACCCCTCTACCACTACAATTTTTACCTTACAAACCCCACCATGGGAATCTGAAAGTCCAAGAGATATAAGTACCATTGGATTTTTCTCATGTGTAACTCGGCAAGTAGTATCATGAGGATTATGGATGCCATGAGGCCTAGAATCCTCAGAAATTCTTTTACAGCAGCCTGAAGCTGTTGAGAAAAACTCAGAAAAATATGCTACCAAGTTACTAACTTTTCTTTTGGAAGGAAGGTTCAAGTGAAATCCCAGATGTGACAGGAGGTTGGACACCTTTTTTAAGGACACCAAACATCTGGGGGAAGACTGATGAAATAAGCTAGTCATCTAAATAAGGAAAAATGTGGATACTCTGCAACCTGCAGTGGAGCCACCACTGAGGCTAGATACTTTGTGAACAATTGAGGTGCAGCGGAGAGACCAAAGGATAATGCAGTGTATTAAAAACGTGAAGCATATACAGCAAACCTTAGAAATTTCCTAAAACTGTGAGCAATAGATACATGATGGTGAGCATATATGAAATCCTGCACTACCATAAGACAATGATCTGGAAGCAGTACAAGCACCAACTATAAATTCAACATTATGAATTTTGGAACTTTCACATACAGCTTAAGAAAAGACAGATCAAAAACAGGTCTCCACATGCGTTCCTTCTTTGGTACCAAAAATATCCTGGAATAAACAACTTTGCCCATTGCAATTTGCAGAAAATAGAAGTTATGTCCTTACCATAACGTTCCATGTGGAGTGTTCATCTCGCCTTTGTTCTTACACCTGGGTTTGGAGCCGATCCTCGGCTCCGTGTCAGCCGCTTGGCAAAGCTCTCCATCGAGAAGAAGCTCAAGACCAACCTATCTCCCACAATTCCCCTCTGCCTTTACCTCAGATCTAGTTTGCAAACAAACCAGAACCCAACGGGAGTGAACATACAACACACATGCTAAAGCATAGCTGAAAAAACAGCCATAACAACTGAGAGAAACAGAAGCGGGAGAACCAAACCAGACACCTAAACTGGACGTTCTTCCTGAGGGTGGGAGGGTGGGAATGTAAGAACAAAGGTGAGATGAACACTCCACATGGAACGTTATGGTAAGGACATAACTTCTATATGTGAGAGTGTTCAATCTCGACGTTTGTTCTTACACCTGGATAGCGTCCCTAGCTCCGTGATCCTGAGAAACTCACGGAAGAACGTTCCTGAGCACAGTGGAACCAAAGGTTGCCCTGTCCCTGGAAACCCTATCCACTTTGTAATGAGTAATGAATGTATGTGGTTTAGACCAAAGTGCAGCCACACAAATAGTGTCTAATGGTAGGCGGGCCGCATGAGCCAGGGATGTAGATATTGATCTAGTAGAATGTCCTTTGGGCTTGATAGGTAAACTCTGCTCAGAAGCAGTATAAACAAAAATAATACAATCGGATAGCCATTTGGAAAGGGTTCGTTTCGTAACTGCCATGCCCTTTCTGCTGTCCGCAAAGGCTATAAAGAGCTGACCTGTTTTTCTGTGATCCTTTGTTCTATCCAAGTAAAATCTGAGTTGTCTATGAACATCCAACTTGTGTAACATATATTCCAACTTATTGGAATGGTTCTTGAAAAATGTGGGGAGCTCAATGGACTGATTAATGTTATTGACGGAGCAAACTTTGGGAAGAAAGGAGGGATTAGTGCGAAGAGATACCCTATCAGGGTGAAAGATCAAATATGGGTGTTTAACGGAAAGCGCTTGAAGTTCCGATACCCGCCTGGCTGATGTGATAGCTACCAGAAAGAGGGTTTTCCATGACAAAAACTTCAAAGAACAGGAAGAGGCTGGTTCAAAGGGTGGTAGCATTAGCTGTGATAATAGAAGGTTCAAATTCCATGGTGGTGTAGGAATTCTGACTGGTGGCCTGATATGGAAAGACCCTTTTAGAAAGGCCTTACAAAGTCTATGAGCCATAATAGGCGCCCCATTTTCTCCCACATGAAAGTTTGAAATGGCAGCCAATTGAACTCTCAAAGTGGAAGGAGAAGCTCCTTGGTGAAATAGTACGGATAGAAACTCCAAGACTCTGTTCAGTGGGGCTATTACGGGATCCAAATGTTGTGTAGTTGCCCAGTGTACAAAACGCTTCCACTTACTAGAGTAAATTTTTGCAGTGGAAGCCTTATGAAAAGCCACTAGAATATTTTGAACCGCAGGAGAAAGAAGCTCAGACCTAGCTAAGAAGGGAAGCGGAGCAGCCAAGCTGCTAGTCTGAGGGAGCGAAGCGACGGGTGGGGAGCCCCTGACGAGTGGGTCAGTAGGTCCGGCTCCAGGTCCAGGATCCAGGGTTCCCGAATTTGGTGTGCTCGAAGAAAGGGAAACCAAATTTGACGAGGCCAGAATGGGGCAATGAGGATTATTGTCCTCTCCAGGTTGTTGGCTTTCTGTAGAAATTTTGCAATCAGAGGAATAGGAGGGAAGGCGTACAGGAGGCCCGGGGGCCAATCGTGAATCAGAGCGTCCCTGGGGACTTCCCCTGGAGGGGGTAATAGGGCAAAGTAGCTTCTGCATTTGGCGTTCATTGGAGACGCAAACAGATCGCAGCAAGGCTGGCCCCACTTGCGAAAAATCTTGTCCGCAATTGTTCGTTTGAGGGACCACTCGTGAGGTAACAGGATGGCTCTGCTCAACCTGTCTGCTATGACGTTGGATAACCCCGGGATATGCGTTGCTATCAGAAAGCGACCCGTGGACTCTGCCCATTGCCAAATTCTCATGGCCTCTCTGCATAGTTGATAAGACTTGGTTCCCCCTTGTTTGTTTATGTACCAGACTACGGACATGTTGTCCGACTGAACTGCAATGGTCCCTAGAGGTAGAAGGGGAGAAAAGTGTTGCAACGCTAGAAACACTGCCCTCAGCTCTAGAACATTGATGTGCAGATTGTACTCCAATTTGGTCCATTCGCCTTGGACTGTCTGTCCCTGAAAGATGCCCCCCCACCCTATCAGGGAAGCGTCCGTGGTCACCGTAGCTGTCGGCGTGGGTAGCACAAATGGTCGGCCGCCGGAGAGATTGCAAGTCTGAAGCCACCAAGACAGGTGCGACTTGCAGATGTTCGTGATGTGAATTTCGTGTGTCAGGGGTAATTGTTGGAACGACCATTGTGCAAATAGCAGCCATTGAAGAACTCTCATGTGCAGCCTTCCCAAGGGTATTGCAATGAGGGAAGCTGCCATGAGACCCAAAACTTTCAGAACCAGTTTTGCTGGGGATTTTTTGGCCAACAGGAGAAGATATATATTATTTTGTAGAGAGGCTATTCTTTCTGGAGGAAGCCTTAGAATTAAGCAACGCGTATCCAATTCTGCTCCTATGAATGAGATATGCTGTGATGGCTGTAATACAGATTTTTCGAAATTTACAGAAATTCCGAGATGAACACAGAGTTCTAGTGTGTAATCCCTGGCCTGAATCAGTCGACGCTCGGTGGTGGCAGTAAGGAGCCAGTCATCCAGATATGGAAACACCTGGAATCCTAGGCGTCTCAAGTGAGACGCTACCACTGCCATACATTTGGTGAAAACCTTGGGGGCTGAGGTCAGACCAAAGGGCAGGGCTCGAAACTGAAAGTGACTGGCTCCCAGCCGGAAGCGCAAGTGATCCCTGGACGCCCTGGCCATTTTGGTGTGGTAGTACGCGTCCTTTAGATCTATTGAGCACATCCAGTCGTCCTTCTGTAAGAATGGAAGGATCGATTGAAGCGTGACCATCCGGAACTTCTCTTTCTTGACGATGGTATTGAGTTTGCTTAGGTCCAGAATTGGCCTCCAGTCCCCTATCTTTTTTGGAACTAAAAAGAACCTTGAGTAAGTTCCGAATCCTCTTTGGTCCGCTGGGACTGGTTGGATGACTCTTTTTTCTAGCAGCTTTGAAATTTCTATAGCTGCAGGGTCTCGCAGATGGGGCAGTACATCTGGGAGTCTTTTCTGCAGAAATGGGTGTAATAGGAACGGAATTTTGTAACCTCTGGTAACAATGCTTTTTACCCAATTGTCTGATGTTATACTTTACCAGGCCTGAGGGTATAAAGCTAAGTGACCCCCGACTGCCTCCAGAGCAGGACAGTCGGGCCTCCTCTCAGGAGTGCTGGAAAGGTTTCCCGGGGAGTGTATCCCTGTCACCTTGGTTTTGCGGACCCCCTCTGCCGCCAGGGCAACGTCTTCCACCTCTGCCCCCTCCTCTGCCTCTAGAGGGGGCATCACCCTGTGTGCCTGGGAAAGAGCCTTGGGGTTTTCGAAACCACATTTTACCACCACGTTGCCCTTTGGGGTACGGTCTGGATGGGGTGGAAAAATGGACTCCGACAGCAGACAGAGTCTTTCCCTCTTGCTCACACCGGGTAAGGGTCTCCTTTACTTTAGGGCCAAAGAGAGTGGCACCGTCAAATGGGGCATTAGTAAAGGAAGACTTGAAGGCTTCCGCAAAGGAACATAAGCGCATCCAGGATTGTCTACGAAGAGCAATCGCTGAAGCAGCAGCCCTACTCGATCCTTCGGCTGCATATGAAATGAGCCTCATGGATGAGTTCACAATAGAAGTAAGGGTATTGAGTTGTGCTGTAACTTTCTCTGAGACAGCAGCATCTGTAGTACCCTGGAGGGTATCTCCCAACTCTTTGATTAGATCCCTCTGTAACCATGTAAAATGGGTCAAATAGTTCAGCGATCGCATGGAAAAAGCCGCTGAACTAAAAATGCACTTCCCATACCTGTCCATAGTCCTAGAATCTCTGTTAGGCAGATAGACAGATAAGGAAGATTCAGACATCTCCTTTTTAGTGGCCGCTGCCACCACCATAGCGTCCACTGGAACTCCTTTTGTGAGATAAGCCTTATCTTGAGGGGCAGTAATATATTTATTAGGCTTTCTAGGGACTGGCTCCACTGTGTCAGGTGTCTCCCACGCCCTTCGAGCAATCAGTTCCATCAACTCATCGAAGGGCGGAGTGACCCAGGAGGAAGAAGGGCGAGCACCGAATGCCTTCAGCAAGACTGACTCATCCTCAGAAGGGGTAGGGCTTGCCAATCACCTCTCTGTTTTAGGATCTCCAGGATGTCAGAAAAAGAGACATCCTCTGAGGGTGATTTCGGGGACCCTTCTGACTCATCTAAGTCAGTGTCCGATGTCAAGGATTCTTGTGGAGAATCCAAGTGTCTCCTCTTACACAACCTTTTCCTCGGAACTTCCTCGGGGGGGGGGGACATCCGATGAAGCCTCCGAGTAAGAGAGCGCACCCCTCTGGGGGCGGCTGAGACACCGGTGCTCGACGCTTTGACGTAGCCGTGGGTGCAGAGGAGGATAACGGACCCTTATGGGAAGGAGAAGCTGTTTCTGCAGAAGTGGTTGTCTGAGTCGACAACACCTTCCTCATGAGGTCGAAGGCCCCCGGGTCCCAAGTCGAGGAATCCCTCGGTTCCGAAGAAAGCGGAGGGATCCCCGAGACGGGGACCGAGGGTAACGACCCCGAGGACGGAGCCGAGTCGATCCGAGCCGAGGCACCGAGAGGGAGAGTCGGAACCGAAACATCGGTCCCCGAACCAAGGATGGATCGTCGGCTCCGAGACTCCGGTAAAGGGTCCGTCGGAGTCGAGGTGAACGGTGCCGACCGAGAAAAAGACGGTTCCAGCACTGAGGGCTCCACGATCATCAGATCA
Source organism: Protopterus annectens (assembly GCF_019279795.1). Lineage (NCBI taxonomy): Eukaryota > Metazoa > Chordata > Ceratodontiformes > Protopteridae > Protopterus > Protopterus annectens. The sequence continues at coordinate 624,469,679 of NC_056733.1, forward strand.
GCCTCTCCCGGCTCCGAGGACTGAATAGATCTCGGAGGAGGAACAGATGGAGATAAGGGAAGGCCTTCGAGTCTCGACACCAACTGGGAAGAGACTGAGATGAGTTTGGACAAGGCCATATTCTCCATTAATTTCTGCACCACGCGGTCTACATCGGTGTCGGAGAGGGGCCTAGAAGAACGCGAAGGAATCGAAGACGGAGCCGACCTCAAGAGCACAGGAGGTGGGAGCTCCGTCACCGGTTCCAAGACTCGAGGCTCGGTAACAGACAAAAGTTCAATATACTCAGCCTCGAGGTCTGTGGAACCGGTGAGCGAACTTTAAATGAAGAGCTCAGAGCCGATGACATGGGCTCCGACGTCTTCGATTCCTTCGAGGATTTAGATGTCTGGTCCGATGCATCCAAAGCCTCTTGGAAAGCAGGCTTCAAAAGGCCTCTATCCATGAGTTTCCTGCGCCTATCTGTCATGACCCTTCCACTGAAAGAATGACAAATGGAGCAGTCTTCTTGCAGATGGAGAGGGCCAAGACAGTAGACGCAGGAACTATGGTTGTCTGTGACAGACATTTTCTGTCCACATTGGCACCGTTTGAAGCCTGACTTAGCTTTCTCAGACATAATAACAGTAAGTCAAAATCAGTAAAACTATATAGCACACAGTCTTGAACAGGCAGTACCAACAATAAAGTCAAAGCCAGTAAATTAGTCAAATCCGGTAATTTGTCAAATCCAGTAGAAGTTTTATAACTTATAAAAGTTCTATAAGTCTTATAAGTTTAGAGGGTGGGGTAGGCCCCGAGGGAACTAACTTATTATATATATATATATATATATATATATATATATATATATATATATATATATAAAAGATATATACATACTCGAAGAAAGCCCTCGACTCACTACACACAGACACACAAAACTTAAAGGTAAACTAGAAGAAAAAATTATCTAAAAATGTTAGATAAAAGTAATCTTAGCTGTCAGGTGGTCCGAGCTCATCAAAAATGATGCGAACGTTGCAGCGGCAAACTAGATCTGAGGTAAAGGCAGAGGGGAATTGTGGGAGATAGGTTGGTCTCGAGCTTCTTCTCGATACAGAGCTTTGCCAAGCGTCCGACACGGAGCCGAGGATCGGGTCCGAACCCAGGTGTAAGAACAAACAGCGAGATTGAACACTCTCACATCTAATTTTATAATCTTGCTTCTAATGTAGGCTGTCGCACTGGTGGAAACAGGTCTGTCTGGTTTGGTCAATATGTGGGAATTCCCCTGAAAAGGAGTCAGGTCCACCCACTGCCAAGTGAATACTTCCTGAATCACCATCAACACCCATCTGTCTGAAACTGTCTGTCCCCAGGCTAAGGGGATGTGGGTCAGTTGTTGTGACAGGTAGGGAAACTGGGGCAGGAGGTGTGGGTAAGATGATCAGATTCTTGACAGTCATCCATTAGCCGGAGCTTGACTTTTTTTTTTGGAAAAGTTATTTTAGTAAGGAAGAGTTATCCACCTGACATTTTCTTTTGGGTGCCTGCTTATTACTAAGCTGGGAGTTCCATTTGTTCTACCTCTAAAGGATTACGAAGTGGCCTTGTTAGGGTAAAATATGGGTACTTGAAAAAAATCTTAGAGACTCCATGTATCGATCAATTTAACTCTTTCATCCCAGTGTTTCAGGATCTGTGTAGCTGCAGGCTCAAATACCTGATTTGGGCTAAGTGGGGAATTAAGAATTTCAGACTTTAAATCAGCATAAAAATTCTGATTATGCAACCAAACAAATCTCGACACCACAGAAGGAGAGAAAGCTCAAGACACAGTGTCAGCACAATCATACACACTTCTCAGAGCATGTTTAGAAACTTGAGTCACGTTAGAAACAACCTGATTCAAATATGACCTGTCTTCTGGAAACAATGAAGCAGCACATTCTTCCAAACCACACACACATTTTACACAAACTTCCACATATAGCCCTGTTAATTCAAGATCCTAACCTAGGTTGTCTAACCACTTGCCTTCCCTTATCAGAGGGTACTGGGTTAGAGGGAGCCAACGATTTCTTGTTAGCTGTTGCTGCTGAAGTTACTGCAGCAGTGTAAGCTGATAGTTGAGAATACATTTATAATTTCGAGAGACCCTATACTGTTTTATCAGCTTTTCTTTGCAACTGCAGGCAATGAGTCAAGAGCCTTGCAAGCAACTTTTGAAAGTGGCTTCAAGAGTTGGCAAAATGCGAGGAACAGATGCAGAATTAGGACCTTCATCAAATAATAGATCATAAAATCTTCCCAATTCTGAAAGAGCTCCTGTTTGCTCACAAGCAAAAGCGTCACTGAGTGTAACAAAAGGCCCAGCAGAGGAGGAGAGGAAAAAAAAAAAAAAAACTTGTCTAGGATTAACTTCAGGTTCACTATCTGAAGTGTCAGAGTTCTGGGTGATGGGTTCCTGAGGAGAATCACCCCTGTCTCTGTCAGAATCCCCATCCTCTGAAAACATATACAGTACTCTGGCAGTACCTGCGCTAGAACTGTGAAAAGGCAAACAGACCACAGAATTGAAAGACTGCAAAACACTCTTAGGCAAAAATGTAACATCTGACTTTTATACATAAATAACCCAATTAACTGCCATATAATTAAGTTGTTTCTTTTTTTGCAGGAATATCCCTACTGGGAGAATGGTCAAGAGACAGCCTACTGTCCCTGACAAGAGCTCTCTTTTGTCAGACAACTCCTGTACCTAAAAAGTGTTTGGTTCGCCCATACCTGTAAAAGGTCCTGGAACAGTCCTTGAGGATGTGTCTAACCCCCACAGTCCATGGCTGTCATTTACAGCTACATCAGAAAGACTCAAGGCAATAGCTAAGTGGTCTGTGGAACTGTCTTTGGCCACGACAGATTCACTAACTGTAGGCTTGAAGCAATAATTTTACTTGTGTTTTTCTTTTCAGGTACAAGTGCAGTGGAAGAAGCAGAATCAGGAATATTATCCATGCTGTATAATAAAGCTCAGTAACAGTGGGAGAAGTTAAATATTCACTAGTGATAACCAAGCACATTTTCCTTACCCAAACTAGCAAACACAAGATATAGAATGAAGATTGTATAACCAGCCATTAAATTTTTAGTCACAAATTTCACAGAACATTTATTACATCAGAAATAAGAAAATATTCTAATTCCATTAAAAAGAGTAACAGGTGAGAAACACACTCTGACTGTAAAAGTACAGCCCACATACATAATATTGTACAGCCCACATACTTAATAGTCTGTTAAAAATCGCAGTTTTCCACAGAAAAATGAAAAACAAGCCAAGTAAACAGAGTAGATGCATATATAATCCCTGATGGAAGCAGATATTCTTAAGGTGGAATGCCACAAATATCTGTTCTTATAAACACATATATGTTAAGGTAAATTGAAATAATACCACAAATATTCAATAAAAAATTTTTATTAGAGGAAAGAGTCACCAAAAGGGGTCTTATGCGTTAGGCAAGAAACTTTTGACCGACTGCTGTTCCTCCAGAGCCAGAGATGCTTATCCATGAGGCAGCAGGAAAATACTGAAGATTTACCTCCTGCTGGTTACTGATATACCTCCTTCCAAAAAAGCACGCAGCCTATCAGCAGTCAGAGTTTGACAGACGGAGGGGAGTTGGGGCTTTGGCAAGCTAGCTGAGTGCATCTCTGTCAAGATACTTCTCATTGGCTACTGCAGCAGTGGGAATGAAGAAAATATCTGTATAATTAACTCAGGTGTAAAAAATCAGATATTTGGAAAACAAGTCACAACAGGGGTTAGAGTCAGCTCGGCTCACATTTTAATTTGTTGTTTAGAAAAATGTGGAATTCTGCATCCAGTGTCATACAGGCATCACTTTTGTGTTTTAATCTTTGGATTCATTCATGTATAAAATTATTCTATTTTTTCAGTGTAATTTTGTAAATACAAGGAAAGACCTGTGCAGCATCAAAGGGTCCTGCTAGCAAAAGAGCACTTTAAGTAAACAGGATCACAGCATCGATTATACATGACAGTTATTTGCTTTGTAATTTTTTTATATTAACTCTGGCACTTTATTGATGCAAGAAGTACAAAACTGAATGCTGCTTTAATAATGTTATTGTATTAAATTCCAGCATATAAGAATGGCTGTCTGCATAAAAAGGGAGATCAATTTTGTAGAACAGCAGCACTGACACAAAGCGTGTGTCAGCTTTTATTTTACTATGTAAAAACTACCACACAGTCTGGTTTATTGTTTGTGCAAAATCACAGCGATGTGATTTCTGGGATACACTTCTAGAAAAGACTTCTACATAGTTTTCTGAGCATCCTACTGTATCTATTTAAACAGTTTATGACCCGCGGTGGTGGTGCTGCGGTAGCGTTGTCGCCTCACAGTAAGACGCTGTCCGGCTCGATAATCAGCTAGAGCGTCTTCAGCATGGAGACATGCGTGAATGGGCGTGCCTTCGTTGAAGGTTGTGCATCAGGGCTGGTAACTCAGCACGTAAAAATCAACTACCAATCATTAGCGGACCGGAGTTCCGCTGTGGCGACCCCTAACCGGGAAAAGCCGAAAGACACAACAATAATGCAAAATCATCATAAATGGCAGAAGGACAACACTCAAGATCTCTTTACAAACAAAATGATGATCTAGACCTGCTGTTTTGGTTATAGCCCTTAGAGATGGATGTTATTTTGCTAACCCAAATATATATAAAGATGTGATTTTCTTTTGCTTAACTGTTAACCATGTGATCCTCATTTAATCAGTCTGTTATACTGGATATTAAATTAATACCTTTTGATTAACTCTGTGGTACCTAACTTGTGTATCTGCATTTATGTTAAATGAATGCCTTAGTTTCTCTATAGGGTAGTTCTTTGCTACAGTTTCCTTACATGTATATATTTATATATTTGCATACTCAAAATCCTTCATTTTTTATCTTTTCTATGTATGTGTATATGGAATTCTCTCCCTATTATTTCACTGAAAAGTTGACTTCCCTGCTGAACATTCCCAGTTAAAAATGTACACTAATAAATACATTCTCATGCTACTCCTTGTTCCTGGACACTTAAATATCTCTGGACCTTCTTGAAAAAAAGTGAATTTTACTTTCTGTCCAAATTATTACTGGGCATCCTAAGGTTGTATTAATGCTTATCACTGTCACTTTAGTTGCATCTAACATTCTTTTGTTGGCTTACTTTGGTCCTGAAGAATGCCTCTGAGTTACTATTTTTCAGTTCTATTACTTCACACCCATCTGTTTAATATTTCTCAGTACTTTGAACATTTGAGCAAGCCTAAGAGATTTTTATTCACAATGGAATATGTACCTTTACTGTGAGACAGACCTCTATTGGCGTTGTATTCCTTATGGTCCACTTTTTTACTGACACGTTTTTACCAGTCTTGTCAGAATTTGTGTATTTTGAGGGGACACAGGGATGGCGAGAGCAATGGTTTATGCCCAGAGCAGGCCGGACTGGCTCTCATAGAGGTCTCTAATCACCACAATGAGGTAAAACTGGTCTGAGACGGTAGTCCTTCCTGTCTTTGTCCAGCATCCACAGAATATGCTGTGTATTTTATTCAGGTTTATAATGCAGCCTTAGATGGATGTTGACTTTGGTTCTGGCTCTCATTTAACAAAATATTCTGTGGCATCTCTGATATTCAGTGCCGAAGACAGTACACTGCTGATGGGGTATAGTGGTCCATTTTAGATCCATAAAAAAGTTGAATGAGGTGCAAAGCAGGCCGAGGAGATACTTTGAGTGCATCCTGGGCAAGGAACAAGCTGCAATCACTTATGTAATAGATTCTACTACTGCTGCTACTAATCATTGGTATTACATATAAATAGATATTACATTGCGAAATTTTGATACAAGAGTTCATAGTTTGGGATCTATATTACAACATTGAACGCTTAAAACAGATAACGATGTTTAATCTACCCTATTTCAGCGAAAGCTGAAAATGTCGACACCTCAGAAAGTACAGTTGTGTACACTTACCATAAATGTAGATGTTTGAGTGTCTTCACTGTTGCAGTCATGACTGTAGGGTTCTCCCCTGCCGGCAGGCAGTCCTCGGTCGGCCAGAATCCCAAAGTCTTGGTCCGGCGTTGGCTGTTCAACCATGCTTCCTGACGTCAGAGCGCCAGGAGTACAAAGCCAACAGCCGACGCCATGTTCTCCAGTTTTTCTTGCCCCAGATGTCAGGAGTTCCAAAATGAGTAAGGTCCCATAACCTCTGCAAATACACCTCAAAAGAATGGTGAGAAAGGAAACCATATAAAGGTAAAAATAAGAGGGGACAGGAGGGAGGGGAAACCCAGACTGCAACAGTGAAGACACTCGAACATCTACATTTATGGTAAGTGTACACAATTGTACTATGTTTATCGTGTTTCACTGCTGCAGTCATGACTGTAGGGTAGAATCCCAAAGCAGATTGAAAGGGAGGTGGTCATAAAGTAGAAGGGGCGGCTAAAAGGCCCTGCCAGACTGCAGAAGCAAAGCCTGCCCTAGACTTAGAGTAGAGAGGTAGATTATAGTGCTTTGAAAAAGTATGCACTGAACTCCAAGTTGCAGCCTCCAAAATGTCTTTGGTAGGAACTCCCCTGAGGAAGGCAGCTGAAGTGGCAGCAGCTCTGGTGGAATGAGTCCGTATACTCCCTGGGATTTGCTTTCCATGGTGTGAATAATAAAATCTAATACCATGAGCAATCCATTTAGAAATGGTCTGTTTTGAAATGGCTTTACCTTGAGAACTTGAAGCATAAGAAACAAACAATTGCTCTGATTTTCTGATGTCCTTGGTTCTGTCCAGGTAAAAACGTAGTTGTCTGTGTACATCCAAGGAATGTAAGATCCTTTCCCCTTTATTTTGAGGAGTGGGGAAAAAGGTTGGCAAGTGAATAGTTTGATTTAAAGCCACTTTGGAAACCACCTTAGGCATGAATGTAGGATTAGTCCTTAAAGAAACCCTGTCTTGATGAAAAATAATATAAGGTTCCACAGCCATAAGAGCTTGCAACTCTGAAACTCTCCTGGCAGAGGTCAGAGCTAACAGGATGGCTGTTTTCCAAGATAAAAAACTTGATGTCAGAAGAGGCAACGGGCTCAAAAGGAGGTAAGGTGAGTTTTCCAAAACATAGTTAAGATCCCAAGCAGGAATGGGAGGAGATCTAGGAGGCCTTAAGTTCTTAGCTCCTCTGAGAAACTGTCTCATGAGCTGGAGGGAAAAGATTGGAGGGTCTGTATTATAATGAGCGGAAATAGCAGAGGCATGAATCTTAATGGAAGAGAAAGAGAGACCCTTATGTAAGAGATCTGTCAGATAAAGTAAAATCAAAGGAATGTTAGGAAGAAGAGGATCAGAATCCTGAGCCTGCATCCAGGAACAAAATCTTTTCCATTTTCCTGCATAAGATTTTCTAGTGCTAGGACGTCTGGCTTCTAAAATGACATCCATAACCTGCTTGGGTAGGAGAGAATGAATCAAAGACCCTGGATTAACCAGGCCGCCAGGCTGAGAGTTCTGACATGGGAGTGAAGAACCTGACCCTGATGTTGGGACAGAAGGTTCGGAGTCTGCGGTAAAACCCAAGGGGGCTCCCGACATAGGTTTTTCAGAGTTGGGTACCAAAACTGTCGAGGCCAATTTGGGGCCAGCAAGATTATCAACTTGGGCTTGTCCTGTTTTATCTTTAATAATACCCGTAAAAGAAGAGGAAGAGGCGGAAAGGCATATCCCGAGAGGTTTCTCCAACTGAATGATAGGGCATCCACTTTCCAAGCTTGTTTGTGGAAAGTCCTGGTGCAAAAATTCTGTAGTTGATGATTGAGATGGGATGCAAAGAGGTCTATGTGAGGACATCCCCAGACTGCTGTTATCATCCTGAATATTTCGGTGTCCAGCATCCACTCGTGTGGATCCGAAAGGTTTCTGCTCAGACTGTCTGCCAGGAAGTTTTGCTTTCCTGGTAGAAACTGAGCTTGAAGGTCCAGATTGCAAGCTAGAGCTGCGTTCCACAGATTCATGGCTAGTCTGCAAAGGGGGTAGGAATGAGATCCCCCTTGCTTGTTTATGTACCACATAACTGTGGTGTTGTCTGTTCGTATCAGTAGTTGTCCTGGTTGTAGAAGATGCCTGAAGGCCCACAGAGCTTTCTGAATGGCTAACATTTCCTTTAAATTGATACGTAGGTGCTCCTGATCCTTTGTCCAAAGGCCCTGCATACACAGTTGCCCTGAAAATGGGCTCCTGATGCATAATCTGAGGCGTCTGTGGTTAGTATCTGAGTGGCAGGAGGCAGACAGAAGGAGTTTCCATTGTTTAGAGTACATGCCTTGGACCACCAAAGGAATTCCTTTTGAAGACAAGGCAGGACGGAGATCAGTATGTCTAAACTGTGGCAATGCTGAGACCATACACTTTTTAGGTACCACTGTATTTTCCTCATATGTAGTCTTGCATATGGTACGAGAAGGATGCAGGAGGCCATGTAACCCAAAGCCTGCAGGAATTTCCTTGCAGAAAGCTGAGTTAAAGTTGCCAAGATTTTGAAAGTTGAAGCCAGCTGTAATTGTTTTTCGTATGTCAGAAATGCCATCTGGGTTGTTGTGTTTAGAAGAGCACCCAGAAAAGTTATCTGTTGCGAAGGAGTCAAATTTGACTTTTTTATGTTGACAGTGAATCCCAGGAACTTGAGAAGTTTCTGAACAAATTCTAGATGCTGGAGTAAGACATCCTTGCTGTCTGCCTGAATAAGACAATCGTCCAGATAAGGGTAAATTTGAATTCCCTTGAGTCTGCAATAAGCTACTTCTGGAGTCAGGCACTTGGTGAAGACCCTGGGCGCAGCAGACAATCCAAAGGGCAGCGCAGAGAATTGATAATGCCTCGATCCGGCCTTGAACCTGAGGTATTTTCTGCACTCCTGCCTGATGGGAATGTGTAAATATGCCTCTTTTAAATCCAAAGTCACCATCCATGCATTTTTGGTCAGCATTGGAAGTAGCTGCTGTAGAGTAAGCATCTTGAATTTTGGTATTTCTAGAAAAGTGTTCAAGACTGACAGATCCAGAATGGGTCTCCATGAATTTTGCTTCCTGGGGACTAGAAAGAGCCTTGAGTAAAAACCTTGTCCCATCTCTGAAAGCGGAACTAGTTCTATGGCTTTCATAGCCAAAAGAACTTCCACCTGGTTTAAGGCCTCTGTCCACTGATGTTTTGGAAGATCTAGCCATCCGCTTGGCCTTGGTAGGGTATGAAAATGGAATTTGTAACCTCTTAAAACCACATCCAGAACCCACTTGTCTTGGGTTATATGAGTCCAATTTTGGTGAAAAAGTGAAAGTTTTCCTCCGAGAGGGGCTTCCAGGCAAGAAGTTCCTGCAGCCCAACAGAGGGAGTCATTGAGTCTGTTTCCTATGGGTTTGCGACCTGTCCTCTCCCCCTCTAGGGGTGGAAGCAGTCCACTGTCTTGGTCTGTAAGAGGCTTGTGCTTGAGGCCTTCCTCGGGAGCGTCTGTATCTACCCCTCTGAGGCCTGTCTGTATTGCGAAAGGACCAATTTTTAGTAGGCCAATTCCTGCTAAATCTGGGAGGCTGTACTTGTAAGAAATCTTTAACAGTTTGCATGGATTTTGCCTTGTCCTCCATCTTTTTAATCACCTCTTCAGCTTTAGATCCAAACAAAACATTATGCTGAACAGGAGCATCCAATAATTTAGCTTTTACTTGATCAGGCAAATTTTGTTCCTTTAACCATGCATGCCTTCTAATGACTGTGCCAGAGGCAGCAGCCCTACAAGAAGCCTCTAAGGCATCAAATCCACAGTGTACACCATGCTTCCCAACTTGTTCAGTGGCATGCATTAAGTCATGCAATTCCTTATCATCTGCACAAGCGGAAATGGAAGTAAGCTTTTGTTTTAAAACAGACAGGAGAAACTGCTGGTATTTCAGCATATGAAACTGACAGTTTAAAGCCCTAATGGATAAAGTAGCAGAAGTGTACACTTTTTTGCCCCATCTTTCTAAAGATCTGGAATCTTTCTCAGTGGGAATGGGGTTTTTAGCAGAAGCGGCCTTAACTCCCTTAGGACCCTGAGAAGTGGTTTCAGGGTCAGCAGTAGGGTTCTTGCATAAAAACTGGTGGGAATCAGGAACCCTGTAATATCTGTCAGGCTTAACAGGAGCAGGAGAGAAAGAGTCAGGGGTTAAGTTAGCCTCCGAAAAAGCATCATCCACAATATCCAAAATAGGAGGAATAGCCAGGGGTCTATGTTGGGGAAGAAGAAGAAAATCCCTTAGTCTTTTCTTAGATTCTGAATACTCCTGTCCTTCCCAGTGGAAATGTTCCCTCATTTCATGCAAAGTTTCCCCAAAAGAGAAATTCTCAGGGGGAGAAGCTGAAGGAATGGATTCCTCAGCATCAGAATCCTCATAAGGGGGGAAAGAATATTCCTGGTCAGAAGAAGAAACTGAAGAAACAGAAGCCTGATCAGAGGAGTCATAATAAACTTCCTGCCTTGGCCTTTTATCTGGAGGGGGATGAGAACCCCTAATCATAGTAAGTAAATTCTCCGCCATCTTAAGTAACTGTTTCTGTGACTTGGGAGCCAGATCAGAAGAGGCCTGTGTTGCAGTCTTTGATTTGGAAGGAGGCTTTGCCTTTATCAGAAGCTGAGTAGGCCTGAAAACCCCTTCGGAAGCCGGTACCTGCACAGCGGCTCCGGACCCATCCAAAGGAGCATTGTCCGAAGGTCCTGCAACTGAAATATTCAAAGGCCTAGATGGCTCCTCTTGGGAGTCCGTTTCAGCCATCGGTTCTGAAATGGCCGACGACAGGGGCTGCAAAAGCGCCTCACTGACAACGGCCGAACCTGAAGCTGGCTCTCCTTGTGCGATATCGTCAGATTTGGACCTCGGAGGCCTGTCTTTGTCCTTGCGTCATTTGTGAACTCCGGTAGCTGGAACCGTATCAGACGACATTTTGTAATTAAAACGTCTACCGAAGTAATGAAATGCAAAATCGTACCTTCGTTTAATAGTACGTTGATTGAATCTAGCACAAAACCGACAACTAGCTACGTCATGGTCAGGGCCTAAGCAAGGAATACAGTAAGAATGAAAATCCTTATGAGGTATTTGCTTCCCACATGAAATACAATTATTAACTTTTTCTGACATCGGACTGGAGCAAGAAAAAAGTTTCCCCAACGGGGTACTTAGCTTGAGTAGGAGAATAAAATCTTCGGACTGAAGTTTTGTTCAAAAAAGATTGTCAGGAGTCAGCCGACCAGCACTTGCGAACTGCTATCACCGCACGGCAAGAAAGACTGGAGAACATGGCATCGGCTGTCGGCTTTGTACTCCTGGCGCTCTGACGTCAGGAAGCATGGTTGAACAGCTGATGCCGGACCCAGACTTTGGGATTCTGGCCGACCGAGGACTGCCTGCTGGCAGGGGAGAACCCTACAGTCATGACTGCAACAGTGAAACACGATGAACATCAGTGATTTATTTCCTATGGAAAGAAATCGCTGTTCCAACCAACCAAAAAAAAACCCAGTAAACAGTTCCAAACACATACACACTTACCTTAACCCTAATTCTAACCCCCCCCCAAAAAAGTAAACAGCTGAAAACACATATACACTTAACTCAACCATGCATCTAATACACCCACAAAAAAAAAGTAAACAGTTTAAAAAGTACAGTTGTGCACACTTACCATAAATGTAGATGTTCGAGTGTATTCACTGTTGCAGTCATCACATTTGGATTATCTGCTTGCAGTAGCCCTCAGTCGGCCTGATTATCAAAGTCTTGGGTCCTGTGTCAGTTGCTGTCTCATCTTCCATGACGTCAGGTAGTCAGGGGTATAAAGCATGCAACAGACGCCATTACATTAGTTTTGTTTGCCCCAGATGTCAGGTGCCCCCCCTTAATGGGAAGCAATTAAATAATATATATATATATATATATATATATATATATATATATATATATATATATATAGATAGATACACACACATATACAAGGTTATACCTCCAACAAAAAAGCAAATACACCAAAAAGCTTTTAAGTATAGTAAAGGAGAATAGAGGTATAGCCAAAAGAAGTCAGGGGGCTGGAGGGAGGATAACCAGGACTGCAACAGTGAATACACTCAAACATCTACATTTATGATAAGTGTACACAACTGTACTATGTTCTTCATGTTTCACTGTTGCAGTAATCACATTTGGGTAGTTTCCCAAAGCTAAGGATGGGAGGAGGAATTTAGATAGCATTAGGACCAGCTATAAGGCCCTGCAAGACTGCAGTGGCAAGGCCAGCTCAGGATTTAGCGAAAATTGTCAAATGGTAATGCTTGGCGAAAGTATGCACAGAACTCCAGTTAGCAGCTTCTATGATGTCTCTGGTAGGGACACCTCTGAGAAAGGCTGTAGAGGTAGATGCATCCCTGGTTGAATGGGGTCTAATCCCCTGTGGGATAGGTTTTCCATGGTGCTTATAGCAGAAATGAATGCAATGGCCTATCCATTTAGAAATGGTTTGCTTTGAAATAGCCTTCCCCTCTGCCCCTGCAGCAAATGCCACCAGCAGTTGTTCAGATTTCCTTTGAGATTTAGTCCTGTCCAAGTAAAATCTAAGTTGTCTGTGCACATCTAAGGAGTGCAGTATCTGTTCCCCTTTGTTCTGTGGATTAGAAAAGAAGGTTGGCAAATGAATGGACTGATTAAGAGCCACACTGGATACTACCTTGGACATGAAAGAGGGATTGGTCCTGAGGGACACCCTGCCCGCGTGAATGATGATGAAAGGCTCCACTGCCATAAGGGCCTGTAATCCAGACGCCCTTCTTGCTGAAGTGATTGCTAAAAGGAAAGCTGTTTTCCAAGAAAGGAATTTTAACTCTGCAGTTGCAGCTGGCTCAAAAGGAGGAAGAGTGAGTTTTTCCAATACAAAATTAAGGTCCCAGGCTGGAATCGGGGCTCTCCTTGGTGGTCTTAAGTTTTTGGCCCCTCTGAGGAACTGCTTGAGCAGTGGGTGAGAAAAGAGGGGTGGGTTCTGTGTTGTAATAAGCTGAAATGGCTGAGGCATGAATTTTGATGGAGGAAAAAGAAAGGCTCTTGTGAAACATCTCAGTTAAGTATGGAAGAATCTGAGGTAAATTGGGTGCTGCTGTGGCCATCCCTTGAGTATGGTTCCAGGCACAGAATATTTTCCATTTTTCAGCATAAGATTTTCTAGTATTAGGCCTCCTTGCCTCCAAAATGACATCAAACACTTGTTTACTGAGGGATGGTAACGGAGAGATTAGGTAATTAGCCAGGCTGCCAGGTTCAGGGTTTGAAGCTGGGGGTGCAGAATCTGGCTCTCCTGCTGAGAGACAGCAGGGTAGGGGTCTGAGGTAGGTGTCATGGGGCCAGCTGTGACAAACTGCACAAGAGGGGTACCAGTGTTGGCGTGGCCAGTCTGGTGCAATCAGTATCATCCTTGGTTTGTCCTGTTTGATCTTTAGTAGTACTTTGGAGAGGAGAGGCAGAAGAGGAAAAGCAAAAACTGATAGATTTTTCCAACTGAAGGACAGAGCATCCACTTTCCAAAGTGTTTGTGGGGAGTCCTTGTGCAGAATTTCTCCAATTGGTAGTTCTGGGGGAGGGCAAACAGGTCTATATCTGGGATCCCCCATTTGTTGATCAACATGTTCAAGTATATTCTGCAATTATCATAACTTGTAACTACATTACCAAGCTCTGCTTCCAATCTGATGTCTCTTACTTTTGTCTGTCCATGAGAATTGTGAGTCCCTACTAGGGAACACTACTAACCCATTGTATATAATCACTTTGTTTTTATAACTGTTTGCTAACTTCTATGTAATCTATGTAAATTTGTCTATGTGGAGCTTTTCTCCCCGGGCCTCCGCTGAAAATGGACATGTATCCAGTCAGACTATCCTGGTAAACAAATGTAAAATAAATTATAAATAAATAAATAAAATGTTGAAAATCCTTGGTTCCAGTTTCCACTCGTGTGGGTCTATGAAATTTCTGCTTAGTTCATCTGCCAGTGTATTTAGTTTTCCTGGCAGGAATTGAGCCTGTAGATGAACTTGGTAGCTCAAGGCTGTGTTCCATACAGCCATGGCTAGTCTGCAGAGGGGGTAAGAATGAGTATACCCCTGCTTGTTTATGTACCACATAACAGTGGTGTTGTCCGTCTTTACCATTAATTGTCCTGAAAATGTGGTCCTTGAAGGCGTCAGAGCATTCTGTACAGCTAACATTGCTTTTTGATTGATATGCAGGTGCATTTGACTCGGCTTCCATTTGCCCTGAATGCACTTCCCTGCCAGGTGAGCCCCCCATGCATAGTCTGATGCGTCTGTTGTTAGGGTTTGGGTGGCAGGGGGGTAGAGTGAATGGTAGTCCCTTGTTTTGGTGGCAGGCCTCTGCCCACCAAAGGAATTTTAACTGTAGGCAAGGTATGATAGGAATCATTGCTTCTAGATCCTGAGAATGTTGATACCATAGGCTTTTTAGATACCATTGTAGTTTCCTCATATGCAGTCTTGCATATGGAATTAGTAGAATGCACGAGACCATGAACCCCAAAGGCTTGCAGTATTTGCCTTGCAGATAGCATGGTTTTTATGGCCACTAGTTTGAAGTAAGTTGTCAAATGAATTTGTTTCTCTGGCGTGAGGAAAGCAATCTGGGAAGTTGTGTTCAAGCTTGCTCCCAGGAATATAATTTGTTGATGGTGTACCAGATGGGATTTCTTTTTATTTATGGTGTGCCCCAGACAAGTTAACACCTTTTGTACAAATGCCAGATGATTCAAAAGTATGTCCTGGCTTTCTGCCTGAATTAGACAATTGTCCAGGCATGGGTATATTTGAATATTTCTTTGCCTGCAAAATGCAATGACTGGAGCTGGGCACTTTGTGAATACCCCAGGCGCAGTAGATAAGCCAAAGGGCAGTGCAGAGAACTGATAGTGCATGCAGCCTGCTTTGAAGTGTAGGTATTTTCTGCAAGATTCCCTGATTGGGATGTGCAGGTAGGCTTCCTTTAAATCCAGTGTTGCCAAACAGGCATCTCTTTGCCTATCATGGGAAGCAACTGGTGAAGAGTTAGCATTTTGAATTCTGGAATCACCAAAAAGGTGCTCAGGATAGACAGGTCCAGGATAGGACGACATGAGTTGTCTTTTCTGGGTACCAGGAAAAGTCTTGAGTAGAAACATTGTCCCTTTTCCTCTTCTGGTACAGTCTGAATAGCCTTTAATCTTAAGAGAGAGAGAGAGTACTTGCTTTTGAGCCTCTGCCCACTGATTTGGGGGTAGATCTGGCCAACCGTTTGGGGTTGGTAATGTGTGGAAGTGAAATCTGTATCCTTGGGAAACTATGTTTAAAACCCATTTGTTCTGAGTAATGAGTTCCCAGTTTTTTGCTTGCAGAGCAATCTTTCCCCCTAAAGGAGCAGTCAGTTGAGAAGTGCTTTGAAGTTTTAAAGTTAAGTCACTGAGACAGCTTATCATAGGGGGAAGTTTTAATACTCCCTGATTTGGAAGAGGGAGCCCACCACTGCTTAGTCCTGTGCATACCCTGGGACTGAAGACTGGGTGTTCTGCTGGTTCTGGGTTTGAACTGAGAAGGCCTGGAAGAGGCAGAAGAGGATCAATTTTTTGAGGGCCAATGCCTACTAAATCTAGGAGGCTGCACTTGTAAGAAATCTTTATCTGTTTGCATAGATTTAGCTTTTTCCTCCATCTTTTTAAGAACAACTTCTGCTTTGTCGCCAAACAGGAGGTCCTGATTTAAGGGAGCATCCAGCAATTTAGTTTTAATATTATCTGGCAAAGAATACTCCTTAAGCCAAGCATGCCTTCTAAGTACAGACCCGGTGACAGCAACCCTGCAAGATGCCTCTAGTGAATCAAAACCACATTGCAAAGTATGTTTTCCAACCTGTTCAGCAGAATGCATTAAATCCTGTAAATCCTTATTTTCAGCACAATCAGGAATCAACATCATTTTCTGTTTAAGCAATCCAATAATATGCTGCTGATACTTTAACATAGGAAACTGGCAATTTAAGGCCCTGATGGCCAAGGTTGCAGAGGTGTATACCTTCTTACCCCATCTATCCAGGGCCCTGGAATCTCTATCAGAGGGAGTAGGATTTTTGGCAGTAGTAGCCTTAATGCCCTTGGGTCCCTGTGAAATGGTCTCAGGATCCGCAGTGGGATTTTTAAAAAGGAACTTGTGAGAATCAGGAACCCTGTAATATCTATCAGGTTTTCTGGGAGTAGGAGGTAAAGAGTCAGGGGCCAAGCTAGATTCCGAAAAGGCATTGTCGACAATGTCCAGTACAGGAGGGATAGCTAAAGGCCTTTGTTGGGGCAGGAGTAAGAAATCTCTATGCCTCTTTTTAGAATCACAGTAATCCTGGCTTTCCCAGTGAAAATGCTCCCAAGAGTATTCAAGGTTTCACCAAAAGAAAAATCCTCTGGGGGAGAAGCAGAGGGAATAGAGTTGTCTGCATCAGAATCCTCATAGGTAGATAAGGGTAGATCCTGGTCATCAGAGGAGACAGAAATTTCAGAATCCTGGTCAGAAGTATCATAAGCAAAATCAGTCCTAGGTCTCTTAGAGGGGGAAGGCTGGCTTCCCCTAATTAAAGTAATAAGGTCTTCAGCCATTCTTATCATTTGTTTTTTAGGCATAGAGGTCTGACCATGTGGTCTGGGCATCGGTTTCCTAGGTATGGTTCGAGTTTTAGGCCTAGAAGAAGTAGATAGCGCAGGTTTAATATGCAAGTCAGTAGAGCTGAATACACCCTCAGAAACTGGTGCCTGCACAGCGGCTCCGGACCCATCCAAGGTAGACACATCCGCAGGTTTCTAAGTTGAAGCATTTCGCGGCATACTGGACTCCGAATGGGTCTCAGTAGAGGCCTGAGAATCTGAAGTAGCAGGTATCAGGGGCTGTGAAAGCACCTCACTGAGTACTGGCAAACTGGCGACTAGTGTAGGAGAAGTGTCGCCGGCAGCTTTGGACCTAGGCGGCCTGTCTCTGTCTATCTTTGTGTTTTTTTGGAATGTCGGTAGTTGGGTGGCTTACCGAAGACATATCTGGATAATTGAACCGAGTACCAAAATATCTTACTGGACGGCGCAGTGGTGCAGCAGTAGTGTTATCGCCTCACAGCAAGAGGTTCTCTGGTTCGATTCTTGGCTGGGGTTCCTTCTGTGTGGAGTCTGCATATCCTCCCTGCGTTCGTGTGGGTTTCCTCTGGGTATTCCAGTTTCCTCTCACATTACAAAGACATGCATCTGGAGCATTTCTCCCCGGGCCTCCGCTGAAAATTGGCTTTGTTCCAAGTCGGACTTTCCCAGTTAAAAAGAAGTTATGTACTCACCATAACGTTCCACGTGAGTTGCTCCAACTCGCCTTCATTCATCACTGATGCTTCGCTCTGAACACGGCCGACTAGCAAGCTCAAAGTTCCAGTAGCTCGAGACCCCAACCCTTATCCCATAATGCACAGCTGGAATTACCTCAGATCTAGTTTGCTGCCTACCATATAATAGTACAATAATTATTCTACCTAGGAATAAATACACATTGAAAAACCAGGATGAAGACAGTCTCCAGGTCAACTGTCAGCCAGGAGGGGGAAGGAGGGAGGGACGTGAGAATGAAGGCGAGATGAAACAACTCACATGGAACGTTATGGTGAGTACATAACTTCTTTATGTGAAGATGTTCAATCTCATCGTTCATTCATCACTGATGGGTAGCGTCCTTAGCACCCTGATCTTGGGTGGCTCACGGAAGTACACTCTTCAGAACTGTAGAACCAAATGAAGCCCTGTCCCTGGAGGCCTTATCCACTTTGTAATGAGTTATAAAAGTGTGAGGTTTAGACCAGGTGGCTGCTGCACAGATGTTATCCAAAGGCAATTTGACTTGAAAGGCTGACGAGGTAGAAACTGCGCTGGTTGAATGAGCCTTTATCTTACTAGACAATGGCATATTATGACAAGCATATGTATAGGTGCTGCAATCAGACAGCCACTTAGACAGGGTTGTTTTAGCAACTGGTTTACCTTTCCTGGTCTCAGAAAAAGACACAAAGAGCTGATCTGATTTCCTAATGTCTTTGGTTCTGTCCAAATTGTCTATGAACATCGAGTTTATGCAACATATATTCCAATTTGTTGGTATGATTAGGGAAGAAAATGGGCAACTCAATGACTTGATTAATGTTAACCTCAGAACATACTTTGGGCATAAAGGTTAAAGGTTGGATTAGTTCTGAGAGATACTCTTGTCAGTATGGAAAGACCATATAAGGGGGCTTGATGGAAAGGGCTTGGAGCTCTGACACTATGGGCTGAAGTGATGGCTACTAAGAAGATAGTTTTCCATGACAAGAATTTTAGTTCACATGATGATGCAGGCTCAAAAGGAGGAAGAATGATATGAGATAACATAAAATTCAAATTCCAGGGGGAATAAGGTGTCTTCACTGGAGGCCTTGTGTGAAAGGAACCTTTTAGAAAAGCCTTAGACAATTGATGAGCCATAATATTCAAACCATCAATTCCTAGATGGAAATTAGATATAGCAGCTAATTGTACTCGTACTGTAGCTGCCACTGCTCCTTTGTTGAAGATTTCTGTCAAGAATTGTAAGATAGAAGACAATGGTGCTTGATAAGGGTCAATGTTGTGGGATGAAGCCCAAATGGAAAATCTCTTCCACTTACTACAATACAATTTTCTGGTGGAAGGTTTGTGGGAAGCCAACAAAATCTGACTAGTGTCATGGGAAAGATTATAGAGCCTGGTTATACGGAGAATTGGAGCAGCCAGGCGGTTAGCTTCAGTGTCTGCAATGACGGGTGAAGATCCCTTGACGGATGTGTCAACAAGTCCGGAACTGGGTCCAGGATCCATGGATCTTCCAGAATATGATGATAAAGAAACGAGAACCAAATTTGCCGAGGCCAATGAGGGGCTATGAGGATGATTGTCTGTCCCAGCAACTTTGCTTTCTGTAAGAATTTGGATATTGGTGGAAATGCCTAGAGGAGACCCGGGGGCCAATCGTGGACAAGAGCATCCCTCGGGGAGTGACCTGGTGTGGGAACTGGGGCAAAGTAGCTTCTGCATTTGTTGTTGATGTGACTGGCGAAGAGGTCGCAGAAAGGCTGGCCCCATTTGCGGAAAATCCTGTCCGCAATCTCTTGTTTGAGGGACCATTCGTGGAGCAACAAGATTGCTCTGCTCAGTCTGTCCGCTATTACGTTGGATTTGCCTGGGATGTGCATTGCCAACAGAAAGCGCTGGGATGACAGTGCCCACTGCCATACTCTGAGGGCTTCTCGGCAAAGGGTTATAAGACTTGGTCCCACCTTGTTTGTTCAGATACCAGACCACTGACCAGTCTGTATTGCAATTGTCCCTAGAGGAAGAGAGTCCTAAAAGTTTTGCAAAGCTAGAAGTACTGCTCTCATCTCCAGGACATTGATATGCAGATGTGATTCTTGATCTGTCCATGTGCCTTGGGCAGTCTTTCCCTGAAATAGCCCCCCCACCCACCCTATCAGGGAAGCGTCTGTGGTCACAGTGGCAACTGGAGGGGGAAGCATGAAAGGACGTCCTATTGTGACATGAAGAGACGCCAATTACCAATGAAGATCCTTCTTGCAGGAATTTGTTATCAGGATCATGCGACTCACTGGAAGTTCTTGGTAAGACCATTGTGTGAATAGAAGCCATTGAAGGATTCTCATATGCATTCTTGCTAAGGGGATTGCTAGAATAGCTGCCACCATCAATCCTAGAACTTTCAATACCTCTGCTGCTGGTGCTTTGTTCTTTGATATTAGGGACATGATGTGTTGGCAAAGAATAGAGATTCTTTCTGGCGGAAGGCAGAGAGTGGTGATTGATGTGTCTAGTTCTGTCCGTATAAAAACAATATGCTGCGATGGCAACAAGGCAGACTTTTCGAAGTTGGCTGTAATGCCTAGCTGATCGCAGAGTGTCAGAGTAACCTCTCTCGCTTGAAGAAATTGATGCGTGGTGGTGGAGGTAAGGAGCCAATCGTCTAGATACGGAAACACCTGGAATCCTAGACGCCTCAGGTGAGCTATGACTACTGCCATGCACTTGGTGAACACTCTAGGGGCTGTAGTGAGACCAAAGGGCAGAGCTCAGAATCGATAATGATTGGCTCCCAGCTGGAAACGCAGGTATCTCTGGATGGTCTGGCCATCTTTATGTGGTAGTACGCATCCTTGACATCGATCAAGCACATCCAATTGTCCTTCCCCAAAAAGGGGAGTATGGCCTGTAGCGTGACCATTCGGAACTTCTCTTTTCTCACAAATTGGTTGAGTCTGCTGAGATCCAAAATGGGTCTCCAGTCCCCTGTTTTCTTTGGAACCAACAATAGTATTGCTAGAAAAAGAGTCCTCCAGCCAGTCCCAGCAGACCAGACAGGATTTGGAATTTACTTGAGGTTCTTTTTCTAGCAATCAGCATACCTCTATTGCTGCTTGTCCCAAGTGACTGGGTGGAACGTCCGGGATTTTATTGACGGGAAGAGGCTGGGTGGAGAATGGTATGAAATACCCTCTGGAAATGATACTTTGTACCCAACTGTCATTTGTTATATTTAGCCAGGCTTTGGGGTACAAAGATAAGAGACTCCTGACTGCCTCCAGAGTAGGACAGCCGGGCCTCCCTTCAGCAGCGCTGGTAGGATTGATCAGAGAAGTGATCTCTGTCACCCTGGTGTTGCGGACCCCCTCTGCCCCAAGGGCAGCGTCTTCCATTGAAACCCCCTCCTCTGCCTCTGGAGGGGGGCTCTCCAAGTGTGTCTTGAAAGGCTCCTATGGCTTTCCAGAACCACATCTTTCCTCCCCTCTGACATTTGGGAAAGGGTCGATTGGGGGGTGGAAAAACAGACTCCGATGGCAGACATAGTCTTTCCTTCTTGCTCACACCTGGTCAAAGTCTCCTTCACCTTTGGCCCAAACAAAGATGAACCGTCAAATGGGGTATTAGTAAAAGAAGACTTGAAGGGTTCCGCGAAGGAACAGAGTCACATCCAGGCATGCCTACGGAGAGCGATTCCTGTACCAGTGGCTCTACTCGAACCATCAGCTGCTTATGATACAAGATGCATGGACGAGTTGACCATTGAATTGAGGGTAGAGAGCTGAGTGGCAATCTTATCGGATATACTCGAAGCTACAGCACCCTGAAGAGTATCTCCCAACTCCTTAAGGAGATCTCTCTGCAGTCTGATAAAATGCGTCAAGTAGTTCAGTGATCTGAGTGAGAAAGTCACTGAACTGAACATGTGTTTCCCATATCTATCCATGATCCTAGATTCTCTATTAGGAGGATGGATAGATGAGGAAGTCTCAGACATTTCCTTTTTGGTGGCTGCCGCCACCATGGCATCAACAGGGTCTCCCTTGGTCAAAAAGGACTTATCCACAGGGGCTGAAATAAACTTATTAGGCCTCCAAGGAACAGGCTCCATAGATTCTGGAGACTCCCACGCCCTACGAGAGACCAGATCCGTAAGCTCATTTTAGGGCAGAGATACCCAAGAAGTGGAAGGTTGAGACCCAAATGCCTTCAGGAGAACCGACTCGTCCTCAGTAGGGCTCTTGGACTTCCAATCACCCCTCTGCCTAAGGATTTCAAGAATCTCCGCAAAAGAGATGTCCTCAGAGGGGGATCTGGGGGACCCTTCTGATTCATCCAGGTCGGTGTCCGATGTGATAGACTCCTGTGGGGAGTCCAAATGCATCCTCTTGCATAATCTCTTCCTGGGAACCTCTTTAGGGGGAGCTTCTGGAGAGGTCTCAGAAGAGCAGGAAGCACCCTGTGGGGCTACCTGAGGCTCTGGGTCTCTACGCTTGGGAGGACTGGTGGAAACAGAAACAGACACAGGCACTTTAGGGGAAGAAGAGGCCAGTCCTTGAGATGAGGAAGTCTTGGGAGACAACACTCGCCTCATGGCATTGAATGCACTTCGGCTCCGATGAGAAGGAGTCAATGGCTCCGATGGAGCAGTGATCTCCTCCCGCACCGAAGCCATGGGCTCCGAGCCCGAGGTAGGAGTCGAGCTCACCCGAGCCGAGGCCCCGAGAGGAAGAGTCGGCACCGACAAGTCGGTGCGGCTATCCTCCCCGGACCTGACCGGAGAGTGTCGACTCCTAGGGTCGGTGCAGAGAACATCCGAGCAGATGGAGACGACGACACTGGAGCAGGTGTTTGCTCCAAGGGATCCACATCATCAGGTCGGCCTCCTCCGGCTCCGAAGGTCCGATATGGCTCGAAGGAGGAGCAGACAATTCAAAGGTAGTGGTCTTCGGCTCCAACGGTTGTGTCTGAGCCGATAGCAATTTAACTAGGCCTGGTGACTTTAAGAGTTTCTGAACCAGGCGGTCCATATTCAGATCAGACAGGCTGACAGAAGACCTGGAAGAGTGGACAGATGGAGCCGAATGGAGCAATATGGAAGGAGTTTTTTCGGCAGCCGGTTCCAAAGCTGTGTCCTGGTTCCGAAAAGAGCAGACTGTCGGCTCCAAGGGCAATGGGGCCGAAGTCACCACACTCTCTGACCTCTTTCCTTTCTTGGATCTAGAATCAGTGGAAGACTTAGAAGATTTAGATGATTTACTGGCTCTATCCTGGTCAGACAATGCATCAGAAAATTAGAAGTTATGTACCTACCATAACGTTCCATGTTAGTTGTCTTCTCTCGCCTTCTTTCTTGCTAGATGGGTTCGGAGCCGATCCTCGGCTCGAGAGTCACTTTTACCAGCTCGAGGCAGCCCCATATCCCATGATGCAAGGCGGTAAATACCCAGATCTCGTTTGGTACCTAGAGGGAAAACTACCTAGCATAAAAACTTTCCACTAAGGAAAGAAGAGCAATTAGCCTAAAAAGGCTGTAAGGGGAAACCAGATAACTAAAACTAGAACTAACTGGTGCCCAAAGAAGCAATCTTCCAGAGACAAGGGAGATCAAGGTCTGTCTAGGCAAGGGGGCAGGAGGGAGGGTCGCAAGAAAGAAGGCGAGAGAAGACAACTAACATGGAATGTTATGGTAGGTACATAACTTCTAAATGTTAAGTTGTCAATCTCGCCTTCATTCTTGCTGGATCGGACCGCGTCCCTAGCACCTCTATCCTGGGTGGCTCAATGGAACAGACTCGAGAACCATGGAACCAAAACTGGCTCTATCCCTGGAGGCCAAATCCAATTTGTAATGAGAAACAAAGGTATGAGTAGTGGCCCAAGTGGCTGCTGCACAAATAGTATCTAAGGGTAGCCTAGTAGCCTGAAAGGCTGTAGAAGTGGCTAAGCCTCTAGTGGAATGTGCCTTTGGTTTTGAGCACAGCTGTTTGCCCCTAAGTTGATAGATTTCGGACATGGTGGAAGATAGCCATCTAGACAAGGTCACTTTGGAAACAGGGAGGCCTTTCTTATTTTCAGCATAAGAAAGAAAGAGCTGATCAGACTTTTTGAATTGTTTTGTTCTGTCCAAATAATATCTGAGTTGGCGGTGAACATCAAGATAATGTAATTTTTGTTCCGATCTGTTGGAGTAATTGGGAAAAAATACAGGGAGATCAATAGATTGGTTTAAATTTGTTTTTGAAGCAACCTTGGGAAAAAAGGATGGATTAGTTCTCAAGGATACTCTGTCTTTGTGGAAGACAGAATATGGGGGACGAACAGAGAGGGCATGAAGTTCTGACACTCTCCTAGCCGAGGTAATAGCGACAAGGAAGAGTGTCTTCCATGAAAGAAACGTTAGTGAGCATGAAGCAGCTGGGCTCAAAGGGAGGAAGAATTAAGGATGTCAGCACTAGATTTAGGTCCCATTGAGGAGGAGGACTCCTGACAGGAGGTTTGAGGAGAAAACTCCTTTTAGAAAAGCTCTACAAAGCTTGTGGGACATAATGTTGTGATCTGCAAACCGACATGAAAGTTCGAGATCGCAGCCAACTGAACTTTGACCGTGGAAGATGAAGAACCAGAGTGAAAGATTTCCGCTAGAAAATCCAAAACTGCATGAACAGGGGCAGTAAAGGGATCTATGTTCCTTGATTTCACCCAAAGGGAGAAGCATTTCCACTTGCTAGTGTAAATCCTTCTAGTAGAGGATTTAAGGGAAGCCACTATGATATCCCTAACAGGGTTAGAGATCATAGGAAGCCTGGCTAAGGAAGGAAGTGGAGCAACCAAGCTGTGAGGTTGAGAGAAGGAATGGACCGATGCAGCTGACCCGATTGGTGGATCAGAAGATCTGGCACTGGGTCCAGATGCCACAGCTGCGCCAAAAGGTGACGATGGAGGAACGGAAACCAAATTTGTCGAGGCCAATACGGGGCAATGAGAATCATTTTGGCTCTCAAAACGGTAGCTTTCTGGAGTACCTGTGGTATCAACGGAAAGGGAAGAAAAGCATAAAGAAGTCCCTGGGGCCAATCTTGGGTAAGAGCATCTCTGGGGGGATGGCCCGGAAGTGGGAAGAGAGAGAAGAAGGCTGGGCATTTGCTGTTTTGGGGAGTAGCAAAAAGATCGCAACATGGGCGGCCCCACTTCTGAAAAATCTCCTCCACTATAGATTGTTTGAGAGACCACTCGTGAGGCATGAGTATAGCTCTGCTCAATCTGTCCGCTAAAATGTTGGTTTTCCCAGGGATATGCGTTGCTACCACAAACCGATGAGAGGAGATCGCCCATTGCCAAAGTCTGAGAGCCTCTCGACACAAGGGGTAGGACTTGGTTCAGCCCTGCTTGTTGATGTACCACACTACGGACATGTTGTCCGTGTGAACTGCAATTGTTCCCAAGGGAAGAAAGTCGTTGAGGGCTTGCAACGTTAAAAGCACTGCTCTCATCTCTAGGACATTTATGTGCAGGTGGTATTCGAACAGTTGCCACGTCCCATGAACCATCATGCCCTGATAATGACCCCCCCACCCGATCAGGGAGGCGTCCGTAGTGACTGTGGCTACCTGGGCCGGGGAAACAAAGGGTCTGCCCTGATGAACCTGGGGAGAAGAAATCCACCAGGATAGGTGGTTTTTGCAAGTTTGTGACACCAGAATTTGGTGACGCATGGGAAGTTGTTGGTAGGACCATTGGGTGAACAACATCCATTGAAGGAGACGCATGTAAAAGTGGGCCAAAGGTAGAAGAGTAATGGCAGCTGCCATGAGGCCCAATACTTTTAGGACCAGTCTGGCTTGCACCTTTTTGCTGGCAAGGATGATCCGCACATGGTTTTGGATATCTAGGATTCTCTGGCTTGTGAGGTTTGCTGACATCCGAACAGTGTCTAAATTTGCGCCTATAAAAGTAATAGACTGGCAGGGCAATAAGGAGGATTTTTCGTAGTTGATCGAAATTCCTGAGTGCAGAGATTTAGGGTGTAATCCCTGGCTTGGAGAAGTTGATGCCTGGTGGTGGCTGAGAGGAGCCAGTCATCGAGATACGGAAACACCTGGAATCCTTGACGTCTCAGGTGAGCCGTGACCACTGCCATACATTTGGTGAACACTCTGGGGGCTGTAGTGAGACCAAAGGGCAGGGCTCTGAATGGAAAATGACTGGACCCCAGCCGAAAGCGGAGAAACCTTCTGGAGCGTCTGTGGATTTTTATGTGATAGTACGCCTCCTGAAGGTCTATTGAGCACATCCAGTTGTCTTTGCCCAGGAAGGGCAAAATCGATTGAAGTGTGACCATCCGAAATCTTGTCTTTTTCACAGACTTGTTGAGCCTGCTGAGGTCAAATTTTGGTCTCCAATCTCCCATCTTTTTGGGAACCAAAAAGAACCTTGAGTAGATTCCGGGCTCTGAATGGTCTGTTGGAACTGGCTGAATGGCCCTTTTGTGTAGAAGCTTTGATACTTCTAATTTTGCGATTTCCCCTAGACCGGGTGGAACATCTGGAAGGGAATTTTTGTGAGTGAAGGGACTTTCCTCGAAAGGAATCTTGTAACCCTCAGATATGATCGACTGCACCCATTTGTCTTGTGAAAGGGAAAGCCAGGCTTCTGGGTACAGCGATAATCTTCCCCCGACTGCCTCCAAGGATGGACAGTCGGGCAACACCTCAGGGATGCTGGAAGGGCTTGTCAGAGAGAGGCTCTCTGCTTCCCTGGTTTTGCGGACCACCTCTGCCCCTAGGGCGGCGTCTGTTATTATTACCCCCTCTGCCCCTAGGGGTAAACTGACCACGTGTGTCCGGCGTGACTCCCTGAGATTTATGGAACCACATCTTTCCGCCCTTCTGTCCTTTAGGGTAAGGCCTAGAAGGGGTGGAAAAACGGACTCCTACGGCAGAAAGAGTCTTGCCGTCTTGCTCACACCTGGTCAACGTATCCTTCACCTGAGGACCAAACAATGTTGATCCATCGAAGGGAGAGTTTGTAAAGGACGCCTTAAAGGGATCTCCAAATTACAGAGCCGCATCCAGGACTGACGTCTAAGAGCCACTCCTGTCCCTGCAGCTCTACTCGCTCCATCTGCTGCATACGAAATCAGCCGCATGGAGGAGTTGGCTATGGAGTTAAGGATTCCTAGCTGAGAAGCAATCTTGTCCGGAGCCCCTGCAGCTGTAGGATCCTGTACTACTTCACCTAATTCTTTAAGGATGTCCCTTTGAAGTCTGGTGAAGTGACATAAATAATTCAGCGAACGCATGGCAAAGGTCGCTGAGGAAAACATCCGCTTACCATACCTGTCCATGGTCCTAGAATCCTTGTTAGGAGGATGGACTGGTACGGAAGGATCTGCAAGTTCCTTCTTGGTGGCGGCCGCCACCACCATGGCATCAACATGGACACCTTTTGTAAGAAATTGTTTCTCGGAAGGGGCTGTAATAAATTTAGAAGGCCTCCTGGAAACTGGTTCTACGGAATCAGGAGATGCCCATGCCTTCCGAGCTATCACCTCCATGAGGGGGTCGAAAGGCGGAGACACCCAGGAGGTGGAGGGTCGAGATCCGAACGCCTCTAGGTATACCGACTCATCCTCAGAGGGATTAATGGAGGGCCAGTTTCCCCTCTGTTTTAGGAGTTCTAGGATGTCTGAAAAAGAGACATCCTCAGAGGGGGATCTTGGGGACCCCTCCGACTCATCTAAGTCGGTATCTGAAGTAGTAGACTCAGGGGAGTCTAGGTGCTTCCTCTTACAGGTCCTCTTACGCGGAGGATCTCCTGATGGATCAGGAGAATCCTCGGAAGAGGGGGTTCTTCCCAGTGGGGAAACCTGAGGCGGTGGATCTCTCGGTCCGGGAGCAAGAGAGTGGGAAGAGACATCTACAGGCACCGTAGAGGGAGGAGCTAAGGGGATAGACTGCTGACTGAGCCCAGGGGCCAGCACACTCCTCATCACCTCGAAGGCTCCCCTCCCAGGGAGATCCGAGAGACCCCACTCCGAAGAAACAGGGACTCCCGGGCCCACCGAAAGGGAAGGCTCCGAGGCAGATGTCAGGGCTGAGCTCACCAAGGCCGAAGCCCCGAGGGGAAGAGCAGGGTCGGACAAGGGTCCGATGCCACTCACCCCCTCAGAGCAGACCAGGGAAGCCCGACCACCGGATCCCTCCAAGGAAGGTCTCGAGGAGGAGATAAGAGTAGAAGCTGAAGGAGCAGAAAGGGGAGGTATCTGCCCCGCAGCCATAGCAGTAACTATTCCCATAGACTCCGGCTCCGAGCTCTGGAGGAGAGTCGAAGGAGGAACTTGAAGAGGGTGTGGACTAATAGTCATCTGTTGAGACGGACTATGAAGCATTTGGGCTAGTGCCTGTGATTTTAACAATCTGCTTACCACCCTCTCCAAATCATGGTCGGAGAGCCTGGAAGACCTAGATGATCGGCTCTGATGGCTCCGCTCCGAAAGAAGAGGAGAGGCCAGAGCCGACAGTATCGGCTCCAAAGAGGGAGATCTGGACCGCTTCCTCGACGGAACCATCGGAACCGAAGAACCCTCGATTCCAGACAGAGCCGACAACTTCTCGGCTCCAAGTATAGTCAAGGATGTATCGGCTCCGGCCGGAGCCGATACAGGCAAGGAAATAATGGTATCGGAGCCGGTCGGCGCCGATACCGAAGCTTTAGTCACATGGTGATCGGAGCCGGTCGGAGCCGACACCAATGTGGCAGTTAAAGTATCGGCACCGATGAAGATTTAGTCAAAATAAGATTGGCTCCAGCCGGAGCCAATCTCGACTCCAAAGGAGTCGGAGCCAAGGCCGGAGGCTTAGAAGCAGAAGCCTGGGCCTTGGAGGTCTTAGAGGGCTTGCCCGAAGCAGACTTGGCCGGGGAGCCCTCCGGTTTAAGAAGTCCTCTCAAGATTAATTTATTTCTCCTTTCCTGCAGGACTCTCTGGCTGAAAGAGTGACAGATAGCACAGGAGTCCTGCAGGTGGAGAGGTCCCAGGCAGTAGATACAAGAAGTGTGACCGTCTGTCAGAGACATCTTCTGACAGCACGAGTCACACTTTTTGAAGCCTGAGACCCTCTGTTCCTTGGACATAGTGAGTACACACACACACCCAACTGACACAGTCCCAGACTCAGAAATTTTAACTTAAAGGGGGAAAATATAAACCCACACACACACCCTGACAGGAAGGGAATGAAGGCCCGACTAAATAAAAACAAGTAGGGAAACAGTAAAACTAGACTAGCGACCCTACAACTACCTAAAAATGACAATTATACTAATATACAAGAGAAAAACTAGGAATGGGGTGTCTAACAATAGTAAAACTATTTACTTACCACGAGCTGGCAAAAGGAGTACCTCATCAGCGAAGCGGCAAACGAGATCTGGGTATTTACCGCCTTGCATCATGGGATATGGGGCTGCCTCGAGCTGGTAAAAGTGACTCTCGAGCTTAGCAAGTGCCGAGTCGAAGCCGAGGATCGGCTCCGAACCCATCCAGCAAGAATGAAGGCGAGATTGACAACTTAACATGAGGTGTTTAATGATACCCCTTATCAATCAATTTCCTCTTCCTTTCAGCTAACACTCTTGTGGAAAAGGAATGACATATGCTGCAAGTCTCTTGCAGATGTACCTCACCCAAGCAGTAAACACATTGCACATGGGCATCTGTGACTGACATTTTCTGTCCGCAGTCTGGGCACTTTTTAAACCCAGACTTTGGATGCTTGTCCTTATCTTCAGACATTACACAACTCAAGCACACTGATTAACTAAGAGCTGTTTTAAACTAAATAACTCACACAAACATACAACTAAATAACTACAAACAGTAATAAGACATGCAAAACAATAGTCCCAAAGGGGATCACTGACTAATCACTAATCCTAAGGCCAAAAGGCCGAAGGCAAGATAGAAATATTGAGGAAAGGGGTAAAAACACAGAAAAGACTACTATTTACTATCTAGTATATCTGCTAGTAAGAATAGAACAAGGGTATATAAAAAAGAAAAAAAATATATAACTTGCTGAAAGTTGAAAAACTCCCAATAAAGTCTCGAGCCAAGCTGGAAACCAAAAGATCCATGCCGCGGCAAACTAGATCTTAGGTAATTCCAGCAGTGCATTATGGGATAAGAGGTGGGGTCTCGAGCTACTGGAGAACTTTGAACTTGCTAGTCGGCCGTGTCGGGGCCGAGGATCGGCTCCGAACCATCAGTGATGAATGAACGTCGAGATTGAACAACTTCACATCAAATGTTAAATGAATAAATAAATAAATTTAGAAGCGAAAATGTACAGACGACGAATAGTTTGTGGTTTAAATAAGGCACAAAACCGACAGGGAGGTACGTTGTGGTCAGGGCCTAGGCAAGGAATACAGTACCAATGAAAATCTTTATGAGGTATTTACTTTTCACAAGAAATACAATTATTGACTTTTACTGACATTGGTTTAGAGTAAGAAAAAGTTTCCCCAATGGGGTTACTTAGCTTTAGTTGAAGACTTTGGTTCTGAAACTCGAAAACGAAAATTTCAGGAGTCAGCTGATTGGCACTTGCAAACTGCTTCTGCTTCGGGCACCGCACAGCAAGAAAGACTGGTGTAATGGTGTCGGTTGCATGCTTTATACCCATGACTACCTGACGCCACGGAAGATGAAACAGCAACAGATGCAGGACCCAAGACTTTGATAATCAGGCTGACTGAATGCTACTGCAAGCAGATAACCCAAATGTGATGACTGCAACAGTGAAACATGAAGAACATCATATATGCACTTACCTTAACCCGCACCCTAATCCTAATGTCAGTAACTGTTGCACGTTTACGTTAGGGAGCTATACCGGATAAGGGAATCTCTGAGACCACACTACAGTGCAGAACACGGCAAAGTAACGAAGTGGCAAACGACTTCTTATCCCGGGGAAAGAATTCGCTTTACAGCCGCTTCGCTGTTTTGCTTGTTCGCTGTTTAGGGTTAGATGAAAACGCATTCGACAAAATGCATTTTCATCGTTATGATAGGAACCCCATAGTTTCCTCCTCATCTCACTGTAAGGTCAACTAACCTGGCCTTGGCTTTAACATTTATTTATTTTATTTATTTATTACAGTTTGATGACCAGGAATGTTTTCAGTGCAGGCCCGGGGAGAAAAGGTCCACAGAAGTAGTCAGCAGATTAGAACTTATACAAACTTATTATGTAGTAAAATAGTGGAAATGTACAAAGCAT
The DNA here is from genome assembly GCF_019279795.1 of Protopterus annectens. Taxonomy (NCBI): domain Eukaryota; kingdom Metazoa; phylum Chordata; order Ceratodontiformes; family Protopteridae; genus Protopterus; species Protopterus annectens. Next base: position 624,500,484 of record NC_056733.1, read on the forward strand.
AATATGCAGTTACTTAAAAAAAGATAACGTTTCTACAAGTAGGTAATGAATTACCAAAAACTGAGATTCATACATTCAAAAAAAACCCATTAATTACAATGTAGACCAATAGGGGAGAAGAAAAATGCTCATATTTATACAAAAGTTATACATATTAATTAGGCAGTAGAGCAGTGGAAGCATACAGAGATACTATACAGTTAGTTATAGAAAAGACGAGACATTTCTAGATTCTAAGTAGTGATTTACAAAGATGAGAATTATGTAGTCATACAATTATTTACAAAAAATGCGTATATTATGTACAGATAAAAATAGAAAAAATGAAGACAGGATGGCGAGGAGAAAGGAGATATGGGAGAGGTAGGGATCATTTATAGTGGTGAAAGGAGTGACTATAGGGAAGTTAATGAGGTATGGGGTAGAGGTATGTAGTACTAGGAGGATAGTATTGAGGAGTTTATGTGGAAGGGGTACAGGAATGGAAGAAAAGTTTTGAAGTTAGAGTGACTCTGAATATTTCAACGGGGGGGCTGGAAGAGAATTCCAGAGTTTGGCTATGGAGCAGGATAATAGTAGGTGGGCCAGGGGGCTGAAGTGGTTTATGTATGTTTAGAAGATTGTGGTTTTCAGATCTGAGTGAGCAGTTGGGAATGTAGGGAGTTAAAGAAGTGGACAGAGAGGGAAAACTAGTGGGTCTGAATATAATCTTGTGAGCAGTATAAAGTTTGAGGAGTTTAAGGTAGTTTGGAAGTTCAAGCCATTTCAAAGAATGGAGGAAGAGACAGTGATGGGATGCGTTTCTAGAGCTGGTGGCAAAGTTGGAGATTTTGTTGTAACAGGCTTCCAGCTTGGCATGTACGACTAGCTGAAGATTAGTGAATAGAGGGGAACCATACATAAGAGAAGGGTAAAAGGTAAGTAGAGGTGAGGATGTGTCGGGTGAAGGGAGTAAGGTAGATTGTGAATATACAGGAGACCTAGTTTTTGGTGTTTTTTTATGTTAGACTGGATATGGAGGTCAAATTTTAGGTTTTCATCAATTATGACACTGAGTAGTTTAGTATGCGATACTAATTCTATGGGTCTGTTATTCTGAGCAGTAACTGTGAAAGATCTTTTGTCTATATTGGTATGTTTGGATGGGGAGAAGATCATTACCTTTGTTTTGTTGGCATTTAAGACATGGTGATTACTATGCATCCAAGTTTCGGTATTAAAGAAGGCTAGGTGAGTCTTGAGAAGAAGGTTCTGCTGAACAAATGATAGTCGAGTCGTCAGCATATTGAATTAGTGTGGCATCGGGGAGAGACTGGTGGAAGTTATTAATGAAAATGTTAAAGAGGAGGGGGCCAAGGACAGAACCCTGGGGGACACCGGTAGGGGTGTGTAGAAAGGAAGAGTGTGCAGTTTACCATTTGACAGCTTGCTGTCTTTCAGAGAGGTAACTGGTAAACCAGGAGATAGTAGGGGGGAGAAGTTGAGAGAGGAGAGTTGAGATGTTAGTAAGGGGGGGTGCGGTATTAAAGGCTTTGGAGAGGTCAAGGAATAGAGTAGAAACCATTTTTCCATAGCTGCGAGTGAGGTTTATGGAATCAAGAAAGGAGAGGAGAGCAGTGATGGTACTATGGCCAGGGCAGAACACATGTTGTGTAGGGGCTAGCAGGTTTAGGTTCAGATTGGAAATCAGTTAGGATTGAATACACTTTTCCATGTTTTTTGATAGTGGGAAAAGGATAGCTACGGGTCAAAAATTAGAAGTGTCAGAGTTTTTGCCTCCTTTATGGAGTGAAATAATAAAAGTATGTCTCCAGAGTGAGGGGACATATAATTCTAGTATGAATTTGTTTATTATGACAGAGATGGGATAGGCGATGCTGTCTGCAGACAATTTGAGGAAAGTTGTGGGTAGGTTATCTGGAGCAGGGGAGCATGTTTTTTGTTGGAGGAGGAGCTTCTTTAGTTTATTTGTAGAAACAGGAGAGAAGCTAAAAACAGGGTAGTGGTATTTAGATTGGGTCTATATTAGAACATCGAAGTTTCAAAACTTCGAATGTTCTAATATTGACCTCTATTCAGTGAAAGCTGAAAATATCGAAGCAACAGAAAACTGATTTTTTTCCTAGGGAAAGAATTTGGTTGTCCATTTCTGTTGCTTTGGTATTTTCAGCGCTGTGGTGGAAAGTTACGGGTCGGGTTCAGGTAAGTGTGCGATTGAGTGCGGGTTAAGTTAGTCAGGGTTAGGTATGTGTGCGATTGTGTGGACATGAGGGTTAGGGTTAGGGCGTGGGTTAGGTATGTGTGCGATTGTGTGGACGTGAGGGTTAGGGCAGGGTAGGTGAGTTTGGGTTAGGGCGCAGGTGAGGTGAGTGTGCGATAGTGACGGATCTTAGGGTTAGGGTTAAGGTAAGTGGATGGTTAGTGGTGTATGTATAGTTTAGTGTAGGGTTAGGTGTAAGATTTTAGGTGTATGTGTGTGGATTGCTGCTCGTTTGGTGTGCTTGTGTTGTATGTGTTTTGGAACAGCAAATTTTTTCCCTAGGAAAAAATTTGCTGTTCTGTATGTTCGATATTTTCAGCTTTCGCTGAATAGTGGTCAATATTAGAACATTCTAAATTTTGAAACTTCGATGTTCTAATATAGACCCTTTAGATTGGATGGAGATGAAGGGGGATTGGTTGGGGGGTGAGGTTGAGAGTAGTGAGAGAAGCTAGTAGTAAGTTTGGCTATGGGTTCTATGAAAAAGGCATTGGAAGAAGAGGCATTTTCTAGATCAGTTTGGTTTAGGTTTGGGGATGGATTGTCTTTATTACCTGGGTGGAGAAGAGTGGAGATGGAGTCCCAGAATTTTCTAGGGTTGGATAAGTTTTCTGATTGAAGTTTGCTATAGTATGATTTTCGGTCCCTGGTTATTAGTTTTTTTTTACAGTGTTATGGAGTTGTTTAACTTTGGTTAGGACATTGGGTGACTTGTTTTTTTGGTAAAGTTTCCACTTTTTACCTCTTAGGTGCATGGTTTCTTTAGTTTACCAAGGGGAGGATGAAGCTTTAACTCTCTTAGTTTTTAGTGGAGCAAGATTGTTAAGACAGTTCAGGAAGGTTTTGTTAAAGTAATCAATGACATTGTCAAGAGGCAAAGTTTTTAAGAGTGACCAATCGGTAACTTTTAGGCATTCTATGAATATTTGTGGGTTGAAGTTGGAGAGGTTCCGAGATTGTATGTAGTGATGTTGCTTTAGAGGGGAAGAGAAGTGACAGTCAGCAAATGGAGGCAGGTGGTTGCTGAGAGAATTAGAAAAGGTGCCAGTATCTAAGATAAGGTTTGGATGTGATACTAAGATCCAGTCAATGATGGTACCAGTGGTTCCATCTTTGTTTGGTCTGGTAAGAGAGTTTATTAGTTGTGTGTAGTTGCATAGGTTGATATTTAGGGAAGGGGATTCAGAGTTAATTGTGGCCCAGTTTATGTTTACGTCACCTAGAATTACTGTTTCGTTTTTGACGCTGGTTGAAAACCAGGAGAGTATGTCTTTAAGAATAGGGATGTTGTTACCTGGAGGAATGTAGAGGACAGCAATGCATATGGATTTGTGCTTGTTGAGTTTGAGGAGAGCTATGCAAAGTTCAGAATTGGCGAAAGTGGGAATGGAATTGGTGTAGGGAGTAACAGTGTAGGAGGAGGAGTAGAGTATGGCTACTCTGCCACCTTTTTCAAAGCGTAGCATAAGGTAACCTGGTGAGAAAATTTCATTATTATTTGTATGGGGTTTAAGCCAGGTCTCTGTGATGGCAGCAATATCAGGTTGTTTATGGGACAACCAGGCATGGAAGATGGGAATTTTATTTCTAAGGCTTTGGGCATTGACTGCAATGAAATTAAAACACTTTGGAGTGGAGGGATGTGGTAGGTAAAGATGGGAGTTGGATGTAGTGCTGGAAGGGCCAGGGTTGGGGTGGATGTCCCCGGACAGAGAAAGACAGTTTGTCCAGTATGAGAGTAGTATGGCATGTTATGGAGGGTGAGTATAGGTGATGATGTATAGTGCATTTAGATGGAAGTGAGAGGAGAGGGAGATGTGGGTGGGGCAGGTTGGGTAACACTGTAAATTTAAAAAGGAGGGTAGTGTTAGAAGAGTAGAGTGCATGGGCTATAGAGGAGAAAGATGGAGGGAAAGTGTGTTTGAAGACTGATGTAGAATGTGTAGGTAAAGTGTAGGAGGAGGTAGGTAAGATAGGAAGGAGATGAGAGTAGAGCAGTGAGTATTGTTAAGTTAAAGTAGTGCACTGATGTCTAAGACAGTGCGAGGTGGATTAACTGAGATAAGGTGGGTGAGGGGGAGGGGTTAGGAGGGTTCCTAGGTGATTGGGTAGAGTGTGTAAGAGTGGTAGGAGTTGTGGCTAGAATAAAAGTAGGTGTAGTGGGGGTGGGTGGGAAAAGGGAGCAGGGTAGGGGGAGCGGAGTGAGCTTGAGCATCAGTGAGGGCAAACGGAGTGGGGCAGCACCAAGAATGAATGGTAGGTAAGGAGCTTTATTCAATGTTTTCAAAAAAACAATCAGTAACCTGGGGACTATTCCTTAGCTTTACTTCATTATTGGTAATGGTTTAGGGAAATATGCCAAATCCTTTATTACTGATAAATGGTTTAGAGAAATATGACAAATGCATGTAATACTGGTAAATGGCTTAGAGAAATATGCCAAATGTATGCAACATGGATAGCTGTGAGGGTCTATGAGGGGAGAGGTGGTAGTGAAAAAAGACAGCAAGTGGAACTAGGAGCTTGCTATGGAATTTACAGTCTTAAAGATCCAGTAATTAACCTAAAAGTGTATGATATATGTACGCTACAGAGGAGTTTAGAGGGCCATCTAAAACTACAAGGATTGTGAGAAAAGCTGCTACAGGAATGTGCCCAACTGCAAATAACACCGGGACTGCTACCAGCATGCTAACACACTGTGACAATGATAGATATGAACCTTTAGTTTAGCAGAAGCTGGTATCAGGACAAGAGTTTGGTGATTTCAGCTTGCAGATTTAGGGACAGCTGGTTAAGGTTCCTGACACACTGGATGCTCTCTGGAATAAAAAAGATGGACAAGGTTAAGTTAAATAGGTAATTTGTTTTGTAGTTATAATTTGCAGAGGGGGATTAGATGAAGACTAGCTTACAGTCTCACTAGAGAGCAGTGTTACAGCTGAATATAGTAAGTAATCTGAAGGAAGGATTTCAGCAGTGAATTACTCGCAGTTACAGTAGTTAAGGGCATCAGAATTCAAATAATTATGTGATGCTCCAGAGAGTCATAACCTCTCGGTAGTTGTGGGATAGCTACAGTTCTGAGTTATCAGAGTAAATTCTAATATATGGCCACTAGGTGGTGCTGTTTGTTAGGTCTGAGCTCAATAAACGGTGCTACATGCACAATATGGGTGTACAGTAAGCCCTTTATGAGGGGCGAAAATAATACAGCCGTTGCCAGACAGAGAGTAGTGTTAGAAGGTAATGTGGTGTGTAACAGTGAAATGCTGTAGTCATAGGGACTGACTCTCAACAAGGGTAATGTACAGAGCTACCAAACGAGCTATGGTTGACTTGCAAAAATAAGAGACAATATACAAGTAGAAGTACAAGCATTCAGCAGGGAAAGCAATCTGCTAAAACTTGGTGCGGGACCAAATTAACGATACATAAGGTCTGCACATGATGTTGTAGGGATGTTATAGGGCTACACTATTACAAAGCAAAAACAGCTGTCTGCTTGAGCAATCCCATCCTAATACACAGCAGTGCCAGGGAAAATGAAACATCTAGTTTGAGATAAACGTGCACCTATCAGAAAACTGCTCTACATTATGGAGGATTCAACCTGACTCATGATCACTTTCCCCCACTGAATGAGAAATAACTTGAATCTGATAGTCAAAGCTTGGGGCAGTCATGCCAGACATGGCTATACAACCCATTTCTTAGCATGATCTCCACCTCACTAATTTGGGCATGGGACTGCTCCAAAAAGATACATGACTAAACAGCATTAATATGCAGACCTGCGCACATCACTTTCAGTGTCCTGGATACTTGCAATGCAGCAGTCCCTTTAGGACTGCAAGTGTTGATGAATCACAGTGGGTAACCATGGCGTAACAGCAGTCCTTAAGATTTTTGTTTTGCCTCATTTCATGTATGCTAAGTATCAGTCGCTGGGTCATACGAGTCCTAGTATAATCATGGGAACCCCTTAAAAGACCCAGATGAGCACAAGTCTGCCTTTTTACTGCTTGTTTTATTCTTTAATCAATCAGAACTGTATGTAGACTTAGAAATGATGAGAATAGACAGACTGTTAAGCGAAGCAGATTTGACCATGAGAAAAGTGACCAATGTGTCTACGCAGTGAGTGAGTAAGCTGTCAAATAGCTTAAAAGCTTGACTTAAGAGTAGGAAATATGTAAAACAAAGGCTGTGAGTGAGAATGAGAACAAAATTAGGCCTAGCACTGTTAAAAATCAAAATGGTGGGAGGTGTATGGTATTCAAGATGATGCCTGGTCACAAATGAGCAGGCAGAAACAATGCTTAAAGCAAGTAGTATGGCTATAGGTATAATAAATTAAACTGCAAAGCACTGAGCAGAGTATATAGATTACAAATGGGTTGTAAATTTGCAAAAATCTGAAAAAGTAAAATAAAAAGTGTTACAGAAAGATGTAAACACATCACAGGCAAACAAATAGAAGACCAACTTTTTTGTTGAACAACTGAATAGAATATAGTGAGCAAACACATGCTTTAGACCACAATAAAGATTTCAGCAAATGTAGTAACAATTATGTGACAAATACAAATGCTAGCCAGAAACAAAGATTAAAGCCACGTCTGTTGTATTTAAGCTGGATACAAGGGCTGGATGTAATTTGGTGCCTGAATTTGTATGCAAGGAACTAAATCTAAATGAGAAAGATTAAAGTCAGCATGCATGCTTTTGGCTTATTCAGGACATATATCAAAAACCTTTGGATCAACTCTAGCTGATTTGTACAAATTGAAGTAATTCAACTACTGTTCAAGACAGTGTTCTTGCAAGCTGAGATAGAAGAACCAAAGACTGTGTGTTGTTATGTCCGTGAAGCACTAATTATGACTAGAAGAATTCTTGCTGTATAACTACAGAATGATTTAATAACTGATGCCAGATGCAACAGAAGCAAAGAAAGAGGTCAGAACAGCACATCTGATAAGAGTCAGAACATGGACCCTTACAAAGTACAAATGCAAAGACACAACATATAAACCTTCAATGAGTATTTTGGCTTATCATATATAAAACAGAGACAGTCAATGTTTCCTTTGCACAGAATAATGGCTTTATGGCAAAAATGCAGGTTATTAATAATAGGGTTGCATGTCAAGTATTTGCAATAAACAAGGTATTGTGAGACTAACATATCACTGCAATGTATTGCATATAACGCTCTGAAGTACTGAACAGGTGTTACACAGCACTGATGACATTTTACAGACATTTTCTTATTTGCTTGAAGGATTTGGTTTTGAGTATGAATATCATATTAACAGTTCACATGTAGAAATAACAATAATTTGTACTTCAAGAAGAGTTTCATTTAATTTTTAGTTACAACTGAGTAAAAACTAAAGAGCATGGAAGCTGTAGGCATAACAGTTAGGTAAATGGAATTGACTGAATGGTTATGTATTGCACAGTAACAGTCATGAAGCAGGACAAATTAAGGATACATACAGACTCCAAATATCTATTTAAATGTATCAAAAGGAAATATTACTTGCTTCACAGAAGCAAAGCAACAGAGGTAATAACACCCTTTTCTATATTTAATGCTAAGGTTTCTGGAACATTTAGGTTATGCTAGCTCCAAATTGTGTACATTTAATATATCTCTTGACCGATACTGTGAGGTTAACATTTTGAATCCCTCCAGTTCCAAAAGAGCCTCAGAGAGCTGGAGCAAACGGTTGAAGGGCCGCTAAGAACACACTTGATCCTAGCAATTTTGTCTGAGGGGCTACAAAGTAGAAACACAACTCAAGTCTGGTGGAACTGCTAAAAAAGCTAAAGGCAAGAAGGCCTGAAGTTATGTAAAAATGCAAAATTTGTGCAACTTATCCTAGGTACATAAAATTTTAAAGTTCATACATGATGCCAAACATCACTGTCTGTCCATACAAAAGTAAACTGGCTGCTACTTTTTGCCAGAACCATGTACCTTGCTTAGCATTCTTATCTATAAAATGTTTAAAGATAAATATTGTGCACCACTCGCAGACATCTTATAGAGTTGCAACACTACTTACTCTCTTCACACTACCGGTCTAAATTAAACCAGCTCCAGTTCACATTAACAGCCTGTAAAAGATACTTCAAACTCCAGCAAGTTGGAATATTCTACTAACAGACATCACAGCCTTAGACAACCTCCTGATCCTCTTAAAAAAAAGCTAAAATGTCTAACTCAAGAATATAAATGTGTTTTAGAGATGAAGGTTAGCAAGCTCTCAACCAAAAGCTCACTGCAGCCCTCTTTAAACAAGTGTTGTCTCCCACAAGTATTCACGTCTCAATACTGATAAATAGATCCATTAATGAAGCCCGTGTCCCTGATCTATGGAAATCTTTCTATACAATTCCACTGCATAAGGGTGGAAACTCCACTGACCCTTCTAATACCAGGTCCATAGCCATCCTATCCTGTTGCCTATCTCCAAAATTCCTGAGAAGTGCACACACAACCAATTAATCAAATACCTGCTTGACAATAACCTGGTTACTTCTACCTAACACGGCTTCAGGCCCCACCATAGCACATCAACTGCAAGTCTTCCATTCACTCAATCAGTTGCTGAGGCCCGTGACAACAAGCTAATCTCCTGCCTTTTCCTTGAACGCTCTAAGGCCTTTGAAACTGTCAATCAGTCCATATTTTTATCTAAACTCTCAGACCATAATCTTTCTAGCTCCTCCATACAGTGGTTTTCCAGCTACCTCTCCAATAGGCAATGATCTGTTCACTGGCAAACTGTTTTCTCCCCCTTCCTTCCAGTCAACACTGGGGTTCCTCAAGTATCAATTTAGGGCCCCTCCTGTTCAATATTTTTACCAACAAACTACATTCTGCTTGTAAATCCTCTACATTCCTGTAATATACTGATGATTCAACACATCACCACTGTCCATAGTATTCCTAATCTGTTAGCACTCATGCAAGACACCTTCTCATCCGTTGAATCATGGCTCTCAGAAAATCAACTTGTTCTAAATCCAAAAGAAATAAAGCTCCCTACCGTTCTTTCCTAGAACACTGGTTCAACAAAAATCCTGCTTTACTATAACCTCCCTCAATAATACTACCATTAAAGCAGAACATAGTACCAAACTACTTGTACCATCATAGACCAACTAAAGTATGACTTACATAGCCAAAAAAATGAGATCTGATGAAGCGTACCAGGTGAGTACGCGAAAGCGCTCACCTGTTTGTCTTTTTCTAATAAACTATATTTTTTGTTTTCTTCGTGGTAGTCCGACTACGTCTTTTTGGATATCTTTTTCGATATATCCAAAAATGTATAAAAAAAAAAAAACAGAAACTTGGACTACTCTATAGAAATCGAAAATTCCTTACTTCCCCCTCCAGACTTTATTCGTCTCTCTCTCTCCTCCTACCTTGTCTACTGTAAGCTGCCTCCTCCTTACTAATATTCAATCTACTCTTCTATCCAAACTTGAGCAAACGTACAATAAAGTAGCTAGATTTGCCACAAATCTTCCTCAGAATTCAATTCTCATTACTGCCTCGTCCTTAAGACAATTCAATGGCCTGAATTCTCACATAAGCTGCTGCTTCCTCAACTACATATCACTCACTCCCATTCTCTATAATCCCTCCTCCTGCTCCTCCCTCTTCAAATTAGTAGCTTACTACACCCCTATGGCATCTTTGCACAAGTGATAAGCACCTTCTTGATATTTACAAACCAAAAAAGGACATTTGAAAGTGCCTGTACAAATACTCAGTAGCTCACAACTGGAACACACTCCCACCCAATATAAGAATCATCTCCCAAAAGCACCAATATAAAAAAAGAATTAATATATCTGCTAAAAAATGGTTCTGCCCCTGCCAAGCCCCCACTTAACTATATCCTTCCTCACCTAATACACTGCTAAAATTATTTCCTCTTCTTCTCATTCTCTTAATAAAATATGTTTTCATTTCAGCTCTCTCTTCTTCAAATTAAAGGTATTTTCCTTTTTCTTCTTTTCTCTAATGTTTCTTCTTAGCTTAACTAAATTTATCTTATTTCACACTGCATACATTAAATGGCTATTTAACTTTATCATTGTTTCATGTCTACTGAATTTATATCTTAATTCTGTATGTTTAGGAGTGTATATTTTGCGTCATTGTCTAGTGAACCACATCTGTATATAACTGTACATTAAAAACCACTGTGTATTTGTCAATTATCTTTTGCTTAACTGTATTTGTTGTTGGAGCTTTTCTCCTCAGGTCTCCACTGAAAATGGGCCCCTGGCTCAGATGGACGAACCCGGTTAACAAATGTCAAATAAATAAAAATAAATAAATATTCTACATTTTATCTCTACTGCTAGTAATGATGCGCTTGAGCAACTGATATGGGATTGCTTGGTTTTAGTTTATACCTTATGTACATGCTTTGTACTACATGTTTTCTCTTGCTGCATGAGAAGTTTTGTAAATTGCTCTCAAATGAAAGAATGTGCCCGACAACTTTGTATTTTTTTTAATTTTATTTTATTTAATTATTTATTTAACAATTGTTTACCAGGAAAGTTCGAGTGGACACAGGCCTTTTTCAGTGAAGGGAGAAAAGCTCCATGAGTAACAGTAAATTTTCATGCACAAATTACAAAATCAACAAAGTATAAAATAAACAAAATGTAGTACACATTTTAACATACAAATTTGTTACATCTTGACTACAAAACCTAGGCTCTGAACATAGCTAGTACTATTTTTGGTATGACTTATGTCAAGATAGAAGGTTAAGACAGGTTGGTAGGAACAAAAGATTAAACACCGGGGGAAAAGTTGGATATGTTTTTGGTATACTGTTATGCATCAGAGCACTCATGAGGGGTTAGTATAGGAACATAGCCACTTATTTTTAGATAAGCTTTAAGTGGTTAGTGGATGAGATTGAGAGAATGGATTTAGGGAGTGAGTTCCATCCCTTCCTCGTTTCCTAGGGACTCTTAGGGAATTTTTTGTTGAAAACTGTGTGAAATTAAGGATGGTATTCACAGTCCTACACTTTTCAGATGCATAAACAGAATCTGTGATTTACACCGCTATGCCCATACTTAAATCAGCAAAGTGTGAACAAGCAGCACTGGTTTTAGAACTTCTCAGTCATGTGACAGTACTCATTTGCACATCTGAATCCACATAAAATGACATGAATTTATTTGTGCAAGGAAAAGTCCATATGTACATAAATTCTGAGACAACCTTGACAATGATAGTGCATCTCTTTCTGGCAACTTGATAGTCACACATGGACACTTACTTTATTGATGTTAAGGCATATGAAAGCAAGACCTCACAAATAATACCAAGGATCATGATGTGAACTGTGCAAGTGGCAAAAAAAAAAGGAAAAATGGGGATGTGAGCAGCTGTGCAGCCTAGTGTGGTAAACCACAGTTTGTGTTGCTACAAGTGTTTAGACATGCCTGACTATAGAACTTCAACACTTTTTACCAAACGGTCACTAATATAGAAGAGGAATCTAACTGAGAAACTGTCATAGAAGATCCCCAATGAAAGACTGCCAGTTCTTCTTTAAAACCCATCTTCAAAGTTCCTTCATTAGCCCAGATCTTACACACATTTATTACAATTTACTATCAAAATGACAAGTGTAAGTTTGGTGAGCAATTTGTGCAAATGAATGGAATTCGTTCCATCATTCATGATTTTGATAGTAATTCATTGTTTACACCTTCCTCACAGAACACATATCCTAGCTATTTAGTCTACTCTGTCACTGTTGGGATGCATGCTTAAATGGATTTTAACATGCATATTTGCATTACAGCTAAATTATAAAATGAAGTAATATGCATGCATGCACACATACATACATATATAAACAGTAGACCTACAGCTTTATTCACATACCTCTACTTGATGTGAAAACTGGAATACACCAACAGTCAAACTTCTACCTAACAGAATACGTGTAGCTTTACACATTCACCTCTACTTGAGAGAAAGTCTGCTGCTTTTACATCCTCACTTCTATTTTCTGGCTTTCATGTAGCTTTACACCTTCAATTCTACCCAACAGCACACCTGCAGTTATCTATTTCAAGTCTGTCAGAGAGCACACTTAATAGTTTTATGGCCTCACTTCTACCTAACAGCATACCTTCAGTTCTAACATCATACTGCTTGCAGAGACCACACACGACTGCTTTACACCCTCACTTTTATCTGAAAGCATACCTACAGTTTTATACCTCAATTCTATTTGACAGCACCCTTGCTGCTTTATACCTCAATGTTTGTTTACCTGCAGCAGATGATAAAACAGACGTAGCTTATACTTTCATTTTCATCTGCGGTAAAAGTTAAAATACCATGCAGTGACTGATTCTACCTACAGCCACTTGCTCTAAATAACCAGTAATACAGTAGAACAGGACAGTTAAGTGTAGACTAAAGTTATTGTCACATAACATAGTCCAATACTGCACTATACACGAATAATAAACATGTATAAAACATGTCTTAAAACATGTCCACAGTTTGATAATACAAAGCCTACACAGTATACCAGCTACATGTTAAACTTCCTGCTTAAAGTATGCCCATAAGCTTATTTGGTGATCATCTTATACTGTGCTAGTCAAATATGGCCACAGCACAACAACCTAACAGCTATCAATTGCAAAAAATGCACTCAGCATATCTAAGTATATCCAGAGTTTCTCACCATCTCTGACAGATGTTGCAAACCAAAAGGAAGCCTATATCTTTGTACTACACAGCATACTGAATTGCATGCTTATATGGTGGCCTCATTTCTACATCCTAGTAGCAAACTATGGTATTATAACTGACATGCATATCTTCATCTAAAAACTGCTGCATTCAGATTGTTTACTTAGAATGACGCATGTCTGTGTAGCACAGTTGGTAACACAACATCTTCTGAACCAAAACGCTCTAGTCTCAAGAGTTCATATTTGAAAATAATGTTTTCTGAGTACAGAAAAGAGGGGTATTGCACTGTGGGGTGTGTAATCCTTCGGAAGAAAAATTAAGCAGAGATTCCATCTACCAAATGTCTGGGTGTCCAGGTGGAGGTTAAATGACTCAGAACATTGTTCACAAAAAAAGAAACAGAGGTTCTCCTGTGTCTTGGTTAACAATTTTTGGCTAACAAACCCTTCTCATAAAACCAGTGCAATTTCTAAAATGTGTATGAGTGAGGTGTATGCATATTGGATGTCACCACCCAGTCACTTCACTACTAGGACTGAATGTGCAAAAAAAAAAAAAAAAAGAGATAAACAGTCTGTTAATGTAATGTTTTACTTAAGATTATACAATACTACATTGACCCCACTACTTACTGTACAATTTCCCTTGAACTAGCATGATCTGTATAGGATCACAGTCTCACCCCTTATCTGTAACTAAAACCCTGGCTTGGAAGATACCACAGGCTAAATTCCCACTTAGGGGATACTGGCGGCATTAGTCATTCACACCACACTAATGTCATAACTATGTATACACTCTACTGGTAAGAAGCCGGTGGGCACTACTCCTTGTGCCCCCATGACTTCATCTATCTTGTTTACAAAAAAGAACTGACAGGTTTATGATCAGAAGCTACATAATTTCATGCATTTTACAATTAGCAGCATTTCTGCTGCAGGCTCATTGTGCATTCAGTACCTGATCTGTAAGAGGCATGGCACAATTTATATCCAGCCGATCATCGCCTTCCAGTTTAAGGAGAGAGTTCCCAAGCAGTTTCTGTAATAAGACCAAAGAGTAATCCATTCACAAATGAAAGTCAGTCATTTAGTAAAATTCAGTAATATAAAAGTTATAATACACCAGCAAGAAAATCAAATGCCAGAAAAGTTCCATATTCAGCAATAGTTACATTCTAAGACAGGGAAAAACAAGTCTAATAAAGTATCAGTTCTTACTGACATAAGCTGAAAACAATGAATCTCTCATCACGTGACTGTGTAAATCTGTTATTCTGCTTATATCCTGTGCAAAATATATTAAGCCTATTTTTTTTTTTTTTCTGCTCTGTGGTGTCACTGATTCATTCACAGGTCAGTACTAGGCTATATACCCTTGTGGGCCATTTTAAGCCTAGTCAATTATCTTATTTGAAAATCAATTATTCAGCCTACCCCCCCTCCTAATTGCATTTATCTCAATACTTCACTACATTCTGCTTCTTGGATCATATGTATACCATCAACTTGTTCTCCACCCCTTCCACGTTCTACCTGCTGGCACAGTCTTAGTCCTGCAACTTTCTGAGACTTCACCATTCCACATTCTCCTAAACTCCATTCTCATTTGCTTTGTCTGCCCAAATTTAACCTCCCTCTCCTGCCTTTCTAACAAAACTTCCAATGAGTCATGTCCTATCTTTAATAAGTCTTCCTTCTGCTTTGTCATTCGTTTCCACTCAGCAAAATAATCCACATCCACCATCCTTAACACCATAGGAAAAAAGGATGCTAAAAGTACAGTTGTGTAAAATCTTAGCATAACTGTAGATGTCTTTCTCCTCACAATAGGGATCCCCTGCCAAGGGCGGCCCAACGCCCAGCCAGTATACCAAAGTTTTTAGGTTGCTAAGAGTATGCAGTATGTCATACGTATGCTCCTCACGTACAGCGTAGGGCATAAAGGTGACATGTAGATGTACCATCCTCAGAACTGACAGCCCCAGTAGGAACACCAGTCCAAGGATGAGAGAGGTAATGGGCACATCCAGAAGGGAAACTAACCGGGGAAGGAGTGAATACTGCAACAGTGAAGAGAAGGACATCTACCATTATGGTAAGATTTTACACACTTGTACTATGTACTTCCATTTCACTGTTGCAGTATTGCTTACAATAGGGAAGAGTGCAAAACCTCAGGAAGAAGAGAAGGAGGAGGAAGGACTAGCAGATCTCTCTAGTAACCCAAGAAGGATGACCCTAGCAAAATCAGCTCTGGATATCACATTCAGCTTATAGTGCTTGGTAAAAGTATGCACAGAAGTCCAGGTAGCTGCCTCAAGAATAGAAGTAGCATATAAGCCCTTGAAAAAAGCAACAGAAGATGCCACAGTCCTAGTACAACAAGCCTTAACAGAAAAAGGAAGGCTCTTGTCATGAAAAGAATAACAAAAAGAAATGGCTTTAGATATCCAAGAAGCAGTTTGCTTAGAAACAGCCAACCATAAAGATCTAGAATGAAAGGAAACAAAAAGCTGATCAGATTTGCGAAAAGCTTTGGTCATATCCAAATAAAATCTGAGGTATCTATGCACATCCAAAGTGTGCAAAACCTTCTCACTAGCAGAAGGCAGAGAAGAGAAAAATGAATAAATGAACAGATTGATTAAGAGACAACTTATTCACCACTTTGGGCATAAAAGAAGAATTAGTCCGAAGGGACGCCCAGTCCTTATGGAAAACTAAAAACGGAGAAACAGTCATAAGGGCTTTGAAAATCAAACACCTGTCTGGCAGAAGTAAAGGCCAAGAAAAGAACAGTCTTTCAAGGACATTGCTGCAAGGAAGCTGAAGCCACAATCTCAAAAGGAGCCTGGGTCAGTTTCTCCAAAACAAAATTAAGGTCCTAGGAAGGAGGGACAGGCTTCCTGGGGGGTGTAATATGAACACCTTTAAGAAACTGTTTAGCCTCAAATCTAGAGAGTAAAGGGAGTGATAAAGGCAACCAAGCAGAAATAGCTGACAAATGGGCCTTAACAGAAAAATATGCCAAGCCAGCATTGAGCAATTTACAGAGGAACATCCACAGAAAGTGGATCCAGGTTACGAGAAAGACATCAAACAGAAAACCTCTTCCATTTGGATAAGTAGGATTTCCTAGTAGTGTATTTCCTGGTCTCCTGCAGGAGCTTAAGCACGTCCTCAGAAAAAAGATGCCTATGTGGAACCTGTAGAACCAAAATCTTATTACCTGCAGTGTCAGTTAAACAGTGGACAGGTAGGGATGGATAAAAGATCCCTTGTCTTGTGTGAGTAGGTCCACCCTGCAAGGTAGCTTGTGATGATTGCCCTTGGGTAAATGCAGAAGTGGGAACCAATGCTGTCTTGGCTAAAAGGGGGTCACCAGCAAGATGTTGGGAGCATCTTGCTTTATCTTGAACAGGACTTTTGGAATGAGAGGAAGGTGAGGGGGCAGGCATAAAGAAACGTTCCATTCCAGGAAAAAAAAAAAAGGCATCCACCTTCCAGACCACAGGACGTGGGACTCTGGCACAAAAAAAACAGGAAGTTGTCTGTTCAAAGGGGAGGAAAATAGATCTACTTGAGGAGTATCCTACTGGTGGACAATGTCCAGAAACACATCCCTGTGAAGCATTCACTCGTAGGATTGTTTTCAAGACCTGCTCAGAGTCTCCAACAATGTTCTGACCTGAGGGAATGTAAACTGCCTGAAGCATCACCTGATACTGGATAGCTAGCACCCACACAAAGTGCTAACCTGCAACAGAGATAAGATCTTGTTCTCCTTGTTTTTTGACATACCACATTACTGTGACATTGTCTCTAAGTATCTTGAAGGGTCATGGAATGAAAACAGGATGAAATGCTTGAAGAACCAACACCAGAGCTCTCATCTCTGACACTGATGTGGTCTTTCTTTGTTGAAGCAACCAGAGGCCCTGCACTTTTAGAGAGCCGAAGGAAGCCCCCCCCCCCCATCCCACATCTGAAGGATCTGTGAACAGCCGGAGAGTGTAGAGTAGGTTGAAAAGGAAGTCCTAGATTGAGTGACAACTGCCAAATCCACCAATGAATTTCCAGCTTGAGGAACGAAAGAAGAGGGACTATGAAGTCTAGAGGATAAGAGTGCAGAAGCCAAACTGACTTTAGAAACCACTGAAACTTTCTCATGTGGGGTTTGGCTAGAGGTAGCATAGGGATGGTGGAGGTCATGAACCCTAGAGCTTTTAGAAATTCCCTGTCTGTAACTGAGGCCAGAAGAAGAAAGGACTGAAAGTAGGCAATGAGAGTTAAGGCCTTAGGAGAAGTTAGGGATGCCAGCACTGAAACAGTCTGAATCCTGCATCACAGAAACATGTGATCCTGTGAAGGAGTCAGGAAGGACTTTTGGAAAATTAGCGAACCCCAGGCTTTGCAGAAGAGAAATGGCAAACTGAAGATGCTGCAGTAGAATCTCTGGACAGGATGCCTAAAAAGGTAGGTTGTCTAGGTAGGGAAAGACCTGTAACCCCCTTAGCCTGCAAAAAGCAATCACAGGAGCGAGGCATTTGGTGAATACCCTTGGGGAAGTAGAGAGGCCAAATGGCAAAGCAGAGAACTGAAAATGTAAGGAAGCAACAGAGAAATGTAAAATCTTCCTGAAAAGGGGATGAATACAGATATGAAGATAAGCATCCTTGCGGTCCAGAGAAAATAGAAAAGTCTCAGGAAGGAGCAGAGGAAAGGTGTGAAGGGACAACATCTGAAAAGAAGGGACCTTCAGAAAGGTGTTTAGGTGAGAGAGATCCACACTGAATCCCCAAGTGTTCTCTTTCCTGGGGACCAAGAACATGCTGGAATAAAACCCCTTCCCCCTTTGAGAAACTGGAACGTCCAGAATAGTTCCCTGAGTCAAGAGACCCTGAAGCATGTCTGGAAAAATGGCTAATTGTTCCTGAGGGGGTTGAGGAATGTCCATGAAAGGGGAAAAGAGTTCCAGACCATTTATTGCCCAAGGTGAATGATGGAAAAAAAACGGGAATCTTGAGTAATCTTTAACAAAACAGAAAAGGACAGGGAAAGACAAAGAGAAAAAGGATTGTAGCTGAGAAGAATAGGATAGTCAGACAGCAGTTGGTTTGTCAGGAAAAGGAGATTTCTGAGCTAAATTAGTCTGGGTAGCCTTAGCAAGAGGAGCCCTTCTACCACCCTTCTTACTTTTAGGGGTAGCGTGAAACTGTCTGTAAACAAAGACTGGCTTATTAGGATAATTCTTTTGGACTTTAGGTACAGGAGAATCAAAGATATGATATGTTTCAGATCTTGTAAAGCCTTACCCTTTGTCTGTAGGGACTTAAACAATTCTGCAGCACCAAACAAATGCTTGTTATCCAGAGGAGTATCCATCAACTTAGCCTTAATATCAGGCAAAGGTGGAAGCCAAAGCCAGGAATATCTCCTCAGCACACAGCCAAAAGCAACAGGCTTAGAAGAAGCATCTGCTGCAACATAATTGCATTTAATAGAGTGGTGAGACACCTGAAAAGTTGTCCCTAACAAGAAGAGAGCAGAAGTCTTCTCCTCAGAGTCAGAAAGGTCAGAAATAACTTGACAGGCCTGAGATAGAACAGCCAAAACATATCTTGTCATATGGATCTGATAATTGTATGTACCTTCTTACACAGTCTTTCCACAATTCTACTGTCTTTATCAGAAGAAAGCAACTTTGTAGAAGGCAGTAACTTTGAAGGTTTGCCAGATACCACAGAACCATCAGCAGATGGGCACCTCTAAAGGAACCTGCAATCATCAGGCACTTTATAAAACCTATAAGTTTGTTTTGGGAGCAGGGGGCTAGGAATCAGGAGCCAGAGATGCAGTACACAGGGCAGCCAGAACAGGAGGAACAGCAGAAGATCTAGCAGATCCATTTGCATAAGCTTGTAATACCTCTTCTGAACCTCAGACACCTGAGCACATTCCCATTTCAAAATTTCCATCATTCTAGAAATTGTGTCCCCAAAGGAAGTCTCAAAGGGAGAGTCAGGATTAGTGGACTCTTCTTCTTCAGAACCATAGTCTAAGACAGAAAGAATCTGGGAAGTATAGGCAAGGGATTCTTCATCCGAATCTTCCTCCTCCGAGGAATCTTGTCCCCTAGGCCTCTTAAGAGGAGTAGAAGAACAAGGGGGAGCTGCAACAGAAACTCCTTGAAGAGGCTTCAAAGCCATAAGGGCATTAAACAATCCCTGAGTAAAATTCTGCCATTCACTCTGAGGGTCCTTAAGAGCAGAGAAACATGTTTAGTTTTTTGTTTCTTCTTTAAAGGGATGTTAGCCTTGTAAAACTTAGAAGGCTGAGACCCCATGCCACACTGTATAATGGTAGTTGGTACCTTTTCCCTAACCAAAATCTGAGGACACTCTCCTGGGCCCTTCAGTAATAATCAGCCATGGTTCCCCCTGAACATATAAAGTGGATATCTGCAACACCTCTAGGGACATGCATAAAGCTGGATCCATGCCAGCCTTTGAAGCGGTCATGGCTGAGGACTCCAACAAAAAAGCCAGGGGATCTTGCTAGCTTTCACTAGCTTCAAGAGAGATGTCTGGCAGAATCGGCACAGTCGAAAAATCAGACCGAGCTTTCCTGGCCTTCCTCTTCACAGAGGGCTGACCCTCGGAGTGAGAAGTTCCTTCCATGATGTCTTTGTCCAAAAGCTTAAGACAAAGATTTTCTAAATAAATGGCCAAAGAGGAAAAGTGACTATGCAGAGTCTTTGGGACAAAAGCAAGACAAATATAACAGGATGTATGGTCGTGGGAAGCACCTAGACAAAATAAATACTGCTTGTGATGATCTTCATGGGGAATCTGTTTCCTGCACTGGCATTTACGCTTTTTAGATGACATAAATCCCACAAGCAATAAAAACAAAGAAAAAAAAATAAACACAAAACCCCAGTGGGGCACTCATCTGAAAATGGCTTGGTGAACCAGCAAATGAAGCAAGCGTTCAGACAGACAATTGAAGATGGTGTTTGGACTGGCAGCAAAGAAGTTTTGAGGCTGATACACTGTACCCAGGGAGCATGTGTCCGCCTTATGGCGTACCCTTAGCAACCTAAGGGCTTTGTTATACTGGCCAGATGTTGGGCCGCCCTTGGCAGGGGATCCCTATTGTAAGAAATACAGCAACACTGAAATGGAGGGACATCAAATGTTCCTTTAGATCTGGGTCACCCAATCCTCACTATGCTATCACATCTGTCATTTTATCCCATCCCACTCTTTGTCTTTTACTCTTTACTTAACTGCTTCATCTTTTTTAATAGATTGTTTACTGGTAAATACTAAAAAGGCCTTGCCCGGATACACAAACTGAGGCATAACTGATATTTGAAGTTTTTGTATTCTCTGATCCACTTCAAACTCCACCATTTACATTTCTACAGCTGCTTCTTCACCTTCTGCAGTATTCCCTCATATTTTTCCTACTGTTGCCCTGAATTTTATTCCTAAAAATGTTCTCTCTTTTCCTATCCCCACCAGTTTGCCCCATCTCCCCCTCTTTACCTCCCACTACTAACACCTGTGCTTTATCCTGGTTAATCTTCTATCCAGCTATCTATCCAAACTTCCCTATAATCTCCCACAGCCTACCCAGATCCTCCTTGGGATGCATTAGTGTCAACAAAATATCATCGGCATACAACAAGATTTTCCTTTCCTCCTCCCTCGCATGTATATCCTCTCTTACATCAGATGATCTAATCGCCTCAGTTAATGGTTTGGTATAGATGGCAAACAATAGTGAGGGCAATGGGCATTCCTTGTACCCCCCCCTTACATCAAACTCACCCGACATTCTGGTCCTAATCTTCACTCTCCCTTTTGCCCACCTTCCTTCTAATAATTCCATCAAATATTGCCAATCCACTCTATGAAAAACCTTTTTGGTATCGATATACACTAAAACGTACACTTTACCTTGTTCTTGTGCATCTTCCAATAACAAGAGTGTCAGAATCAAATTATTTATCACCCTTTTCCCTCATGCAAATGCTGTTTGATCCCCATGGATGATATATGCCATTAGCTGTTCGACTCTTCTTGCATGCACCATCATAAAACACTTGTAATCATGATTCAAAAATGAGATGGGTCTAAAGGATGCTACAAAGCATCCATCCTTTCCATCGTTCAACAGCACAAATATCACCGCTTCCTTACATGATGGGGGGGGGGGGGGGTTCCTCTCCATATAATACCTTATTAAACAATAACACACATCGCTTGATAACTTTCTCTTTCTGCAGTTCCCAAAACTTTATTGGCAAATGATCACTTCTAGGAGATTTACCCCTTGCCATTTTCCTCCATGCCAATTCCACTTCCTCCCTAATAACAGGACCTCACAAACATTCAGCATTCAGAACACCCCGTATCCTCGTCAATTTCCACTCCCCCCTCCACATTTCCCTCCTAGAGTCCCCTCTGCCCCCAACCTCTTCCCCTTCCAAATCTAATCTATCCCCCTATTTTCACTCTCTGCCTTCCTTACATTCATCCCAGAATTCATCTCTCCCCCTTTCCACTTCTTGCGGCCTCAGTCAGACAGCCAATATTTAAGTCATTTTAGGGCTCTTTTTAAAATAAACCTTGTGACGCCCCTCCACTGGCCCAGTAATCAAGGAGCCTCAATCCTCACCACTGGCAACAGCTAGGGGATGTACACACTGGGAGGATGACAAATACACACACAGTAAAGTACAATTTCCCTTAAGAGCACAGAGAGACCACAGTCAGTCTGAGGCTGGTTTCTCCCTCTTTCTCCAGATCCCCAATAAGACTCCCCACTGGCACAGCTATATAGTTGATTCCTTACCCAGGGTTCCAAGCCAAGTCCTCCAACACTCTCTCGGTCCAATCAGTGCTTCGTGTCCTTGCCCAAGTAGCTCACTCACACACACACACACACTCACACACACACACACACACACACACACACACTCACACACACACACACTTTGAAATTTGATTTATATACAAACACACACACATGGGAAAGGCTGGCACATGTTTACTAGCTATGCCCCCTTCTGTCCAGACTATAAGGTAGTTATCACTGCCACCAGAACCCCTTATCAGCTACGTTTAAGGCCCTTAACAAAGGGTGTCCAATCCTGCAGTGCAATGTTACAATTATCCAAATGGTAGTCTGACCAAGACTTGCAAAGCTATTTAGGATTGGCCTGTACAGTGTCACCAAATACATATGCAAGTACTCAAAGCTTAAATATGTCTCACAAATATTAGCCACAAAGATAGGTTCAAATATATTTCAAAATAAATAATAACAGAAAAAGACAATACTCAGTAAATCATCACAGTAATTTCAGAGTTCAAAATCACATGAAATATTTTTAAAACAACATTGCAGGACAGTCTCAAATAAATACAGAAAACATCTAAACTAATGTTTACTATATTCCTACTGTCTATATCTAAAAGATATACTATGCCCTAAATCTTACTTACAGCAAGGCAAGTGCAGATGATGATGATGAGTGGATGTTCTTGCTAGGTTCAAGACAAAATACAAAATGCACAGTCTCTCTCTAAGACATTTCTTAAATTAATATCAAATATTAAGAAAACAGCAGCAGCGACACGGCAGGGTGAAGCAACCAAAAAACAAGAAATGTGTAAAAATCACCCAAAAGCACCAACGAACTGATGAGAACCAAACAGTAGTCTTAACACATACTTAAACAAAACCTTGGTGGGATAGAATCATCACTATTCTTGTTTTTCTTCTCACTAAAACCCTTTGTAAGAATTGGTGGAAAGTCTGAGTTCCTCCTAGAAATAACTTTTTCTGCCACACAGTTCAATAATTCAACAGGGTAACCCCTCTCTAGAAACAACACCTTAATAAATTCCACTTCGAACAGAAATGACTCATCATCTACTGTCATACAAGATGCCCGGATAAATTGTCCTTTAGGAATATTTGCTTTCATAAAAGTAGGGTGACCACTTTTATAATGAACATAACTGTTGCAGAATGTACTCTTCCTGTGTATAGTACTGGATACATATTTATGATTAACATCAAGTTTGATACTCACATCTAAAAAAACACTTCCAGACCTACACTACCAATAGTGAAATTCAAAAAATGAGTGCCCTTACTCAAGTCGGACACAAACTTTGTTGGACAAAAACCATCATCATCTCTTATAATAAAAAACAAGTCATCGACAAATCTTTTATAAAAGTTTATTTTATCAAAAAATCCAACTCTTAGAAGAACCTCCAGTTCCCACCATCCCAACACCAAGTTTGCAAAAGTGGGTCCCACTGTGGCACCCATTGAGACCCCTTTCAGCTGTTGATAGAAATTGTTGTTGAACATAAAAAAACTATTGCCCAACAACAATTCCAAAAGAAAAGTATAAGTGATGATTTTATCACTAACCAGGCTTGAATATTTACCCAAAAAACACCTAATGTAGTCCACCCCTTTCTCGTGTGGAATACATATAAATAGGGAGACGGCATCTACCGTGATCAACAAGTTTCAATAAACTCTATACCATTTGAAAAAAATGTTTGTAGTTGATCAAGAAAGTCCCATGAATCGGCTATATATGACGGTAATTTTTGAACATAAGACTTTAAAACATTGATCAACTGCAAACATTTTTTTCAAATGGTATAGAGTTTATTGAAAATTGTAAGTTGATCACGGTAAATGCTGTCTCCCTATTTACGTGTATTCCACACGAGAAAGGGGTGGACTACATTAGGTGGTTTTTGGGTAAATATTCAAGCCTGGGTAATGATAAAATCATCACTTATACTTTTCCTTTGGAATTGTTGTTGGATAATATTTTTTTTATGTTCTACAACAATTTCTATCAACAGCTGAAAGGGGTCTCAATGGGTGCCACAGTGGGACCCACTTAGGCAAACTTGGTGTTGGGATGGTGGGAACTAGAGGTTCTTCCAAGAGTTGTATTTTTTGATAAAATAATCTTTTATAAAAGATTTGTTGATGACATGTTTTTTATTATAAGGGATGATGATGGTTTTTGTCCAACAAAGTTTGTGTCCGACTTGAGTAAGGGCACTCATTTTTTGAATTTCACTATTGATGGTGTAGGTCTGGAAGTGTTTTTTTTTTTTAGATCTGAGTATCAAACTTGATGTTAATCATAAATTTGTATCCAGTACTATACACAGGAAGAATATATTCTGCAACAGTTATGTTCATTATAAAAGTGGTCACCCTACTTTTATGAAAGCAAATATTCCTAAAGGACAATTTATTTGGGCATCTCATATGACATACATGATGTCATTTTTGTCCGAAGTGGAATTTATTAAGGTGTTTCTAGAGAGGGGTTACCCTGTTGAATTATTGAATTGTGTGGCAAAAGAAGTTATTTCTAGGAGGAACTCAGACTTTCCACCAATTCTTACAAAGGGTTTTAGTGAGAAGAAAAACAAGAATAGTGATGATTCTATCCCACCAAGGTTTTGTTTAAGTATGTGTAAAGACTACTCTTAGGTTCTCATCAGTTGGGTGGTGCTTTTGGGTGATTCTTACACATTTCTTAATATCAAATATTACTGCTGGGTTAGCTTGGATGACATCACTTTTTGTCACTTGAATTCAGTTCCCAGGCTAAACAGAAGCTAACAGAATTTAACATCTCTGTGTGAAAAATACAAATCTCTTAGATGTTTGCAGATCTTGGAAGTCACAAAACAATAAAACACTTTTTACATTTAAACCTAGTTATTATTTCTCTTTCAAGACAATACAAAAATTTCTAGCTCTACACACTGAGACTGCTACATCTCTGACATAGAACGTTTATAGCACAATTGTAAAGCAGTTTCATTTCAACTTATTTTCTTGAAGTTTTGTAAGTTAACCCTTTTATGTTCTAGTTTCTAATGTTAAAACATACATTTGCACAGGAATATAGTTTATATGCATTTCTGTTCTAAGTCAGCAGGGCATGCTGTGGTAACATTTTAGCTCAGTACATAAAAAGAAGTTATGTCTCACCATAACGCTCCATCTGTATTGTTATTCTTAATTTGTCTTCAACCTGTGGGTTTAGGTATCGACAATGGTGCCAAGACAGCCAAATCCAAGCTACGGTGCTGAAACTGAGCTCCTCCGCTACCCATAATGCTCCTCTCTCCTTCACTATCTCAGATTGAGTTTTCCAACAAAAGGTACCTGACCTACAACTATAAGCAACAAAGTGACTGCCAACCACCCTTAAAAGAGGAGGTATATATATATATATATATATATATATATATATATATATATATAGAGAGAGAGAGAGCAGAAGGTCTCCTCTGCCAGGTACTCATGGAAAGGGGGAAGGAGAGAGGAAAGGTTGAAGACAAATGAAGAGCAACAATGCAGATGGAACGTTATGGTGAGTACATAATTTCTTTATCTGACATTGCTGTCTTCATTTGATCTTCAACCTGTGGGACAGTGTCCCCAGCTACTTGAGCCCTGTGTGGCCCTAAGGATGGATAATCCGGAGCATGGCGGAATCAAAGGAAGTTCTGCCCCTAGATGAAAATCCAATTTGTAATGGGATGTAAAGTTGTGAGACCTAGCCCATGTAGCATAAATCTCAACTGGTACCTTGGAGGAGAAAGCTGATGAGATAGCTACAGCCCAGGTAGAATGTGCCTTTACTGCAAAAGGAAGAGGAGCACAATGCTTCTGATAAATAAAGGTAATACATTTTACAATCCAGTTTGCAATGGTTACCTTGGAAACAGGCAATCCCAATCTGGACTTCAAACAACATATAAACAGCTGATTGGACTTCCTGAAAGATTTGGTTCTATCAAGATAGAAACAAAGCTGTCAATGTACATCAAGCATGTGTATTATTCCCTTTGTTTTTAAATTCTGGAAAGAACACAGGAAGATGGATAACCTGATTGATATTCTTCTTTGAAGAGACCTTGGGCATGAAGGAAGGATGCCCTGAAAGGGGCAGGGAAGGACCCCCCGCTCCTGGTGGATCTGAGCCTGCAGGACCCATCTCATCAAGCAATAAACCTCTCTTTCTCTCTCTGAGAAACTATGGGATGACCTGGCAGAGGAAGCCACAGAAGCAGGCCTGGAGTGGTGCCTGGGCGATGCCGACTCCAGGGGCTCTAGCAAGAACCTAGGCTGAGGAGAAGATAACTAGGCCTAATCTTAGGAGAAGGTTTACAAGCACCTGGAAAAGATTCAGTCAGTCTCTGCTTCTCCGGGGGCTTGATGTTGCCTTTAGATTTATCTCTCTCTCTCTGCCTTCCTGTCCACATCCCTCCATTTATTCTCAGGTGACTTACCAGGAGGTTGAGTCCCTGCGCCCGCACCAGAAGTACTGGGTAATAAACCCTTTAATATCAACTTGTTTCACCTGTCCACGAGGGTACGAGAAGAAAACCCCCCACAAAAAGAGCACCCAATGTCTAGGTGGGGAACACCTAAACACACTACACACAATGTGTGACCATCCGAGAGTGGGAGTTTATGTCCACACCCAGTACATTTTTTAAATCCCCCACCCTTCTCAGACTTGTCCGACTCTGTCACCCATGATAGAAAAACTGGAAAGGGGAACCTACCAAAGAGAATTATAATATAAATTCGCTCTACGCAGATCGCGAAGGGTAGGGGAAAGTTCAGAAAGCTATAGGAAAAACTTTAAACAGTACCCGAGTACCAAGAAATCTCAAAACTAGACAAAAAAACTCAACAACACGGAGCTCAGATGACTCGCTTGTAGCTGGAATGAAGGCAAATGAGATCTGAGTTGGTGAAGGAGAGAGGGGCATTATGGGTAGGGGAGGAGCTCAGTTTCAGCACCGTAGCTTGGATATGGACAGCTCGGTTCTGTTGTCGGTGCCTAAACCCACAAGTTGAAGATCAAATGAAGACAACATCAGATCATACAGTTCTGTATAAATCATATCAATATTCACAAATGACAGAGAATTATTTACAAAATTCCAGATAGCTAGGCTGGCAATATTTCCCTAATATCGCATTTCTTCCCCCCTTTCCCCCAAAAAAACACAAGTTAGTTTTTCAAGCGACCCTTGAGAAATGTTGCTTGACAGGGTTGAGCCTATCTGGGAATACCTTACCCCATTCCCTGTCTTGAGAGCCCATCTGCATTGGCATTGCTAACCCCATTGTGATGCTGCATTGTCATATCATATGCTTGTAACCCTAGGCTCCACCTTAGTAACTTGTCATTTTGCTGGCTGATTCGATGTTGCCATGTTAAGGGATTGTGATATGTAACTACATTAAGTTTCCTTTCATACAGATATGGCTGAAGTTTCCTCAGTGCCCACACTATGGCTATGTATTTCTTTTCTACAGCTGCATAGCATTCCTCCCTGGGTTGTTGCCTATGACTGAGATATACCACTGGATGCTCTTTTTCCTCTGAGGAAACCTAGCTAAGTATAGCCTCCACCCCATGGTTTGAAGCATCCACCTACACAACAAATTATTTGCTGTACTCTGGACTGGCTAACACAGCGGGTCCTCCCAAAGCTCCTTTAAGCTTCTGGAATGCATGCTCACATACTAGGGTCCACATTACCTTATCTGGCTTGTTTTTCCTCATCAGGTTTGTGAGGAGAGCAGCTATGGTACTATAATTGGGGACAGACTTTCTGTAGTACCCTGCTGCCCCTAAGAATGCCCTCACCTGCTTTTTGGTAACAGGGGCAGGCCATGGGTGAATGGCTTCCACTTTGGCAGGTTCTGGCCTGATCTTACCACTCACCACTCTATGTCCCAGGTAGGAGACCTCTGCCATACCCACCTGTCATTTGCTCGGCTTAATGGTCAACCTTCCCCTCTGTAGTCTGCCCAGTACCTCCCTGCCATGCTGAAGGTGCTCTGGCCAGCAACGGCTATAGATGGCAATATCATCTAGGTAAGCAAGGGCAAAATCTCCTGTTCCTGCTAGGATACAATCTACCAGCCTCTGAAAAGTCATTGGGGCATTTTTCATCCCAATGAGCATCTTTGTGAACTCATACAAGCCAAATGTAGTCACAAAGTCTGACCTCTTTCTAGCACTGGGCATCTACCAGTAACCATTGGTAAGATCAATAGTGGTAAGATACTTAGCCCCACCCAGCTGCTCTAGGGCTTCATCTGTACTAGGCATGGGGTAAGCATCTGACTCTGTGTGGCTATTTAATTTCCTGTAGTCCACAAAGAACCTGGTGCTGCCATCCTTCTTTGGTAATAAAACCACTGGGGAGGCCCAGTGTCTGCTGGACTCCTGAATTGCTCTTTGTTCCAACACTACCAGCATCTCCTTCCTCAGAGTCTGTTTGACTCTCTCAGGCACCCTATAAGGGGCCTGCTTAATAGGCCTTTGGGGTCCTGTATCCACATGGTGCTGCACCAGGTGGGTGCACTCTGGTTTCCCAGTGAACATGCCCCACACTCCTGTAACACTGCTCAGATTTCTTGAAACTGGGCAGGGGATAGCTGCTGCGACATTGATACCCCTTCCACTGAGGTGTCAATCTGAGCCTCACTGACATCAGTCATCAGAACCCCTCAGACTCCTCCTACCATCAACTGCAGATACCCAGCACAAGAGCCTCCCTATCATGGTATGGTTTCATCATGTTAACATGGTACAGTTTTTACCCCTGCCTAGCAGATCTACAATGTAGTTAACATCACTGACCTTCCTTACCACCTTCTAGGTCCCTCCCAAGCTGCCTGCAGCTTGTGTCTGACAGGAATGAGAACCATTACCTACTGCACTACAGCATACTCTCTAGCTCGTGCATTCCTGTCATACCAGACCCTTTTCTGCTGTTGGGCTTCTACCAGGTTCTCCTGGGCCACGCCCATGAGTTCCCTGAGCCTTGTCCTAAGGTTTAGGACATATGCCACAACAGACTCCTTGTGGGATTCACACACACCCTCCCACTCATCTTGAATCAAATCTAGAGGTCCCCTCACCCTATGCCCATACAACAACTCAAAGGGTGAAAAACCTGTGGCTTCCTGGGGAACCTCTCTGCAACCAAACAACAAATATTTGTTCCACTCCCTCTTAAGCTGGTCTGCAAATGCCCGTAGCATGGACTTGCGTGTAGAGTTTAACCAGTCAACAAGATCATTAGTCTGGGGGTGGTCTTTAGGTGCTTCACCCCACAGTACTTCCATAGACAAGCCACCAGGTCTGACATGAAATTGGCATCGCTATCATTCACTATTTCTTTTGGGAAACCAACCCTGCTGAAAATCTCTAACAAAGCATTTGCCACCTTTTCTGCCTCAATGGACAACAGGGCCACTGGTTCAGGGTATCTGGTAGCATAATCTACTATCACTAGGACATACTTTTTCCTTGTGGAAGTTGGGGTACACACAGGCCCCACAATATCCATAGCTACCCTCTGAAATGTCTCCTCAAACACAGGCAAAGGCATCAAAGGAGCTTTCACCTTGTCTCCTGCCTTGTCTACCTTTTGGCACTGCTCACAGGTCCTGCAGTACCCTGTTACATCTCTGGAAATCCCAAGCCAATAAAAGTTTTGCATAATATGTCTGTACGCTTTATGCTCATATGACCTGCCAAGGGGGATATCATGGTCTATGGGTAGACGTGCAAGACGGTAGGCTCTGGGCACTACCAACTGCTGTATTCTCTCACCCTCTAGCCCTCCCTCAGGGTTCCACTCTCTAAACAGTAACCCGTTGTCCCAGTGTACAAACTCCCTCTTCTCTTGAAAATCACGTGCCTCACTAACTACATCCCTCAAGTCTTGTAATGTAGAATCTGTTTTCTCTCTCTCCTCAGCCTCTAGATGTCACAGTTTCTCATTTTCCTCAGTCTTTAGATGTCTCAGTTTCTCATTTTCCTCAGCCTGTAGAGGTCTCAGTCTCTCTGCTGCATCTATTTCCAAATGCTTGGCCTCTAGCTTAAGTCTCTAACTCCAGATGGACTTTCAAGACCTCTGTGGAAAGGTTGAGCTGTCCATTTTCTGAGAGTTATACATTGCCAAAGCCAGCCTGGTTGTCCTCCTGATCTCTGGTCTGCAATACAGCTGTGCCCAAAGCTACAATAATTTCTGCCTTAGTAAGCTTGGCATGCATGAGTCCTTTAGCCTGGCACATCTCATCCGACTGCCTCTTTGTCAGTTTGCCATACTCCTCTGTTGACATGCTTGCCTGGTCTCCCTAACTAAGCTAACAAAAACAATTATGATGTGAAACTCTGAATGTTCACTGCGTGGCTGACAGAGTACAAACATCTTCAGTGACCGCTGCACACAGGCTACAGGGATTCAATATCCACACCGCTACAAGCCAATTAATATGTGATGTGGATATCCCACCACTGCCTACCAATTAATATGGGATGCCCCTGCAGTGGTCCAGTAATGAAGGAGCCATACCACTGGCAACAACTTGGGGACCTACACACTGGGAGGATGACAAATACACACAGTAAAGTACAATTTCTCTTAAGAGCACACAGAGACCACAGTCAGTCTGGGGCTGGTTTCTTCCTCTTTCTCCAGATCCCCAATAAGAGTCCCCACTGGCACAGCTATAGAATTGCCTCCTTAGCCAGGGTTCTAAGCCAAGTCCTCCAACACTCTCTCTGTCCAACCAGTGCTTTGTGTCCCTGCCCAAGTAGCTGACACACACACACACACACACACACACACACACACACTTTCAAATTTGATTTATATACAAACAGACACACCTGGGAAAGGCTGGCACAGATTTACTAGCTATGGCCCCTTCTGCCCAGAATGTAATGTAGTTATCACTGCCACCAGAACCCCTTATCAGCTACTTCTTAACAAAGGGTGTCCAATCCTACTGTGCAATATTACTATTATCCAAATGATAGTCTGACCAAGACTTGCAAGGGTATTTAGGAGTGGTCTGTACAGTGTCACCAAATACATATGCAAGTACTCTCAGAGCTTAAATATGTCTCACAAATGTCAGCCACAATGATATATTTAAATATATTTAATAATAACTAATAAAAGAACAAGACAATACTCAGTAAATTAACACAGTAACTTCAGAGTTCAAAATCAGAGGACATATTTTAAAACAACATTGCAGGACAGTCTCAAATAAATACAGAAAACATCTAAACTGATATTTACTATATTTTTTATCTATATCTAAAAGAGATACTATGCCCTAAATCTTGCTTACAGCAAGGCAAGTGCAGATGATGAGTAGATGTTCTTGCTAGGTCTAAGACAAAATAAAAAATGCATTCTCCCTCTGAGAGAGTCCTTAAATTAATATCAAATACTACTGCTGGGTTAGCTTGGATGACACCTGTCTTTAGTTCCCAGGCTAAATAGAAACTAATAGAATTTAACATCTCTG
Organism: Protopterus annectens; assembly: GCF_019279795.1. Lineage (NCBI taxonomy): Eukaryota > Metazoa > Chordata > Ceratodontiformes > Protopteridae > Protopterus > Protopterus annectens. The sequence continues at coordinate 624,531,961 of NC_056733.1, forward strand.
TGTGAAAAATACATATCTCTCAGATGTTTTCAGATCCTGGAAGTCGTAAATCAATAAAATACTTTTTACATTTTAAATTACTTCTCTTTCAAGACAATACAAAAACTTCTAGCTCTAGACATTGTGCCTGCTACACAAACTGAGTGAGAACTTTTATAGCACAATCGTAAAACAGTTTAATTTCAATTTATTTTCTTGAAGGTTTGCAAGTTAACCCTTTTCTGTTCTAGTTTATACTGTTAACACACACATTTGCACAGGAAAATCGTTTATATGCATTTCTATTCTAAGTCAGCAGGGCATTCTGTGGTTACATTTTAGCTCGGTATATAACATACAGCTATGTAGAAATCATAGCGCTATTCACAAATGACAGAGAATTGTTTACAAAATTACAGATAGTTGGGCTGGCAATGTTTCCCTATATCACAAACCCTTTCCATCACTAATTTTTTTACTGAAAATCCTCTGAACATCCCAGTTTTGTAACCTTTGCCTGATCTCCTGCTCTCTCTCTCTCTCTTCTGCATCCTACTTTTCTATACCCTCCTACCTCCTTGCAGCCTTACTAACTCCTCTTTCAGCTTCTCCCATCAGTGTTTCCTCCACTGATAACTGTGTATACTAGTCTTATATCTCTCTTTTAATCTCTTTCCACTCTTGTGTTTCTTATTTATTTATTTTGCATTTGTTAACCGGATTGGTCCAGCTGGGTAAGAATTTACTCTTTTTCAGTGGAGACCTGAGGGGAAAAGCCCCAAACAGACATACAAATACATACAAATAGAGACAAATAAAAAATAATATTTCACAATACATTATTAAATGATAAAAGAGGTTTACCTTTATAAAACTGAATCACAGTGGTGCGATTGCTCATATGAGCAAATTGTAACCACGAACGTCAGACCAGCGACAATTTCATATGTTAGAAAATCAGCAAATCGAAAAGCAGATTTGTTGATTTTCAAACATAAATATTGAAGGAAAAAACAAATTAAGTGTAAAACAGGGGGGGCAAGCACCCCTGCACTCCCCATGTGCACCCCCATACTTTAATATTCTAACTCCGAGATCGCACTACAGTGGGGAAAGGGACCATTTTCTGATCCCCACTATAGTGCAGTCTAACCCACAATGTCGAATGTGCAATAAGCGAATGTTACTGTGCATTCGCTTATTGCACATTCAAACCTTTTTCTGTTCGGCATTTCGGACAATTGCTGTTCGCCCGTGTGCAATACGCACACATGAAGGTAAACCGATACAAGAATATATACCTGCCTGACTTGCATGTAATGCTGACAACTACAGCTTGGGGAAGAGATACTCATCCACAGAGGGTGGAAGGAGGGCATTTCTGACCAAACAAGTAGGGTCTTTTCATACGTTAGCTAATATGGTAAGAACAATTACATTTAAAACAGATCAACCTTACAAATGCTGGCTGACATTTCAATAAGCATTTATACGTGAAACACAAACAGATACAAAAAGATACAGAAATCATTATTTTTTGCAGGTGGTTATGTCTCTCTGCACCCCCAACACCCACTAAAAGTCATATATACAAACTCCAATATCGCTCTATAGCGAAAAAAGGGCAAAATCACCAATCTCCACTGTTTTCTGATCTCATACAGACAAAAAGCTAGTGTAGTTTGCTCAAATGCATTTTGATAATCTGTACTGGCTTTTTTAGCCTTCATCAAAAACAGCATTTGACCAAATGCCTTAGATACCTGTAACACAATTGTTACCTCTAACACTGAGGACACCTCCTGGATCGGTCCTTTGTTTGGATGAATATGAAACAGTTATCATCAGGGCACAGGGACCTAAAACACTATACAAGTACAGATACGAGGCAGCAGGATCTTTAAGTAGTGACTTCCCAAAAGTAGCCAAAACTCCAGAATCTCGGTTGAGATAATAATGCTAAATGTATGCACTGAAAACCAAGTTGCCATGGAGTATATAAAAAAGATACTAACTTGTATCTTCAAGATCAATGTCCATCCACTTCAACTGCAAGGCTGGAGGCAGTAGACCACATTCTCTTAGCACCTTTAAGACTCTCCCAGGCTTAAAAATTGTTCTTCTCTTCCAAACGTAAATCACTTTCTTTTCCTTTCCTCTCCAGATCAAAACAATGTTTGGAAATAAGAGCAACATAATAATCCTAACCAGCTAATATATCTCCCAAGTCTAGAAGGAACACAAGGTAGGAGGAAGGTAGCTCAGTTTCCGAATAAACTGACATGGACCATGAAGATCTAGCACTGTGATACATCTGTGACTTTTATATCCTGCAGGATACAGTCTGTCCAATTCAACACATAGGACAGAGTTCCCAGTATAACTTCATGGGTGGCATCAAGACAGAATGCCTCTCAATGCAGTAAATCTGAAAGTAATATCCAGCAAAAGAAGAAACACCAGCTGTACCACAGCAACGTAGTTTATTAACTAAAAAAAATACAGTCTCCCATATCCATAAAAGAACAGTCAAGAAATAAGAAAAAAGAAAATGAATCAACCTTCTGAGTTCACTCAGGCAACTTTCATACAGCACCCTGCCTACATAAACTCATTGTTCTGGTCAATAAAAATGTAACCGACAGTGGACATTTAGACAGTGTAGTAAATATTCTTTGCCTGTTTGTGCCAAGGGAAGAACAGAAGGAGATCAACAGGATGCATTTCTTTTCACTGGGTACCTTTAGCATAAATTCTGTCTCTGTCCATAGAGAAATCACGTCTTTATGTAAAGTGATGTAAGGAGATTTAGATAAAAAGGCCTGTAGCTCCAAGTTTCCCCAAGTTGACGTAACATCAACGACAGAGAGAGCCTAGCAGGATAACAACTTGAGTCTGCCTTGACAGATTGTTTGAAAAGAGGAAGAGTTATTTTTTTAAAGTAGATTTTAGAAGCTTCCCAGATGGATCAGGAAACCTTTGATGGGTCTAACATGGAGAAGTCTTTCCTGCAGATAAATGTATACACCAACAACTCATGAAACACCTGCCCACCAACAACTTACTACTATCCAGCTCTAAGCATGGTTTCAGACCTAAACATAGTACTAACACAGCTCTAATAACTTTCACTGATATTATTCATCACCTCAAAAATTAAGGATAGCTAGAGAGATGTTCGGACAAAAGACTCCCCCCAACTAATTCCACAGGGGAACAGTCAGGTGAATCAAAAGGTATTGTGTTTGCCTTCCCTGAAGGGTGACAATGGAAACCAGTGCTCTGCGGATCATCTCTGCCCTTGGGGTAGAACCTCTCTTGATATCCATCATGTCTTCACAGTTTTTTATCCAAATGTTGTTGATCAAAGAGATTGTTGAGACTTCTTGCACTCTTTTGATTGTAAGAATAGGCCCTTTGTGGAGTCAAGAACTTTACACCAATACAGGCAGGCATTTTTCCTTCTGCTCACTATTAAGCAGCTGTTTCTTTCAACTTGTGGTTCATTCATGCAGAGTCATCATAGGGGGCATTAGTAAATAACACCTTAAAGTGTTCTACAAATGAGTAACGCCTGAGCCAGGCATGACAACTGATGGCTAGGCCTGTTCAGCCAGTATGTGCTGCTCTACCTCCTACATCATGTAAAAGGCACACACAGAGCATGAAAAAAATGGAAATTATGTACTTACCATAACAATGGATTCTTTTCATGCAAGTCTATCTGATGTAACAGTTGGGTATCCAGCTGCCCCTCACATCTGATCCCGCCATTTGCTAGTGCTCTAGTGCCTTGAGCTCCTTCCAACTATCCCATAATCCCCTGTGAGCTTCCCTTCAAATTGAGTTTACTGCCTAGTGATCACTTCTAATAGGATAACAGCAATGGAATACCAGAAAAGTGACAATTTGGATGGGGATAGAGGGAGAGATGTTGTTATAGGTCAAGCTTGGATGAAAATGCTCCAGCATTATTAAGTATGTAACTTACATCCCCTAGTTCATCAGTTCAACAATTCAACACCTGGGACAGAATCCCAAACTACCTGAGATCTCAGGTGGAATCATGATAAGCTACCTTTGAGGATCAAAGTTCCAAATGCAAATGCAGTTCTGGTTATAGAAATGATGGAAAAGGTGTGAAGGGTAAACCACATGGCTGCTGCACACATATCAACAGAGGAGTTATTGAAAAAGGTTGTGAAAGTTGCCAAAGATCTCGTGAAATGGACTGTGATGATGTGAGGTAGTGCTGGCTGTGCTATGGGGAGTAGGGCAGTGCATGTGCAACATATGCCAGCATAGCTAGCTGGAGTTTTGTAAAGAATTATATGTCATCTGAATACCAAACTGATTTGTACAGATGGGTATGTTGAAAATGTATTTATAAAGTTGCATGTGTTAAAAATGTATCAACAGGGGGGTCCTGCTGGACAGAAAAGAAATATGTAAATAAGTATGTCAGGCTGTATTGTTGTAACTGCTGAAATGTATATATTTTAACGGAGTATACTGGAAGGGAAGCGGTTAAGGTCAAACCCAGCTAACCTTAAAATTGAAATTAAATGACTTGGTTTAGGCCGTAAAGATACTATCTCACATGTCTGAATGCAGCCAGAGATGCAATGTCTATTAAAAATGTTTCTGAAGGAAGAGTAGAAGTGTTGGAATCGTTTTATAGCTTCCAGATGCTGTATTAAGCCTTAGCAAAGTCCTGTTCTGTGTATTGTGACACATCTGTGCCAAATCCTGGCTCAGTTGCTAGTGAGAGGGTAGTGTGGGAACCAGAGTCAGGTGACCAGATGTGATGTCATTCTGTAGCCAGCAGTATATTTTATTTAGATAGTAGTGAGATATGTGATAGAGGTACTCAGCACTTTGTTAATAGACCTGACAGGAAACACTCACCTAGCTTCCTCTTACCTTGTTCTTGCAAGTAAGTAGAGAATAGCAATTCTTCAATCAGTTAGGAAAAATAGTGAGATTACTTAAATTATGTTTTTGTCAGTACCCGAGTCTTTCCATTGGTGGTATTTTTTTTAATATTTCCTGTATTGAAACTCTGGTGTTTATTGTAAATAGATATTTGGTATTGTCATGTTTTCTATGTTATTCTTTATTATTAAATACATTTATACCTTTCTTTGTGGCTGGTCTTTTATAAAATATTTTAACTTTTGAGTACTTGCATTTATTTAGTGGTACTGTGGCTGCAAGCTCCTGAAAGTCTTGCTGCTTGGAAATGCTACCAGTTGTATAAGTAGTAATTTTACTGAGTAATTGGGTACCCTGTTTACAGCTTTAGAGTAACTGGCTTTGTGGGTATTCTGGTGGCAGTGTTTTCACCTTATAGTCTGGGTGGAGGTGGCAAAGCAGGTAAGCTGTGCCAGCCTTTCCCAGGTGTGTGTGTGAAAATCAAATCTTAAAGAGTGTGTGTCATGCTGCTCTGAACAGGAACACTGATTTCACAGAGAGGTTGGTGAAGGATGTGGCTTGGAACACCCAGCTAATCACTTAAAACTATAGCTTTGTCAGTGGGGAGTCTTATTGGGGGTTTGAGAGAAAGTCCAGTCCCAGGACTTCAGTGTGCATTCCCTGTGTGCTCTTAAGGGAAACTCTACTTGGTTCAGAGAGCTGCATCTGAAAATATTGTGCATGTCTATTATTTTTCTCAGTGAACGTTCCCCACCAGTGTCAGTGGTGAGGACTGAAACTCCCTAATCACTATCCCAGAGAAGGAATGCCACATATTTGTGAGCAGTGGTGTGGATATTAACGGAACTTCTGTAGCCTATAAGCAGTTGTCAATAAAGGTGTGTGTACTCTCAGCAGCCACAAAGTAAACATACAGAGTTTAATTTTTCACTAGTTTTATTTATTTTTATTAGTTTAATTTAGTCAGGGAAAGCAGGCAAAGATGTCAGCAGAGGATTATGGCAAGCCGACTGTGAACCAGTTGGCTAAGGTATGCAGATCCAAAGGACTGGTGCATGCCAATGTAACTAATGAGGAAATGATTTCAGGCTTAGTCACAGCTGCAGCACAGACCAGCTACCAGGAAGAGAGCCAATCTGGTTATGGGGATGTGCAGCCCTCAGAATCAAGACAGTTCACCTTTTCCTCTGAGGATTTAAAAACCCATCTGGAGTTCAAGTGACTTGAACTGAAGCAAAACGCATGGAATTAGAATCGGCAGACAGAATGTGGTGTTCAGAGCTCAAAGAAAATGAGAAGCAGCGTCAACATGAGATGGACATGCTGACTCTCGATGGGAACACTGAAATAATGGGGAAGGGAATAACTGAACCCTAGAAGCAACAGACATCAATAAATTTCCTCCACAGTATAAAGAAAGTGATCATTTTGATAGTTTTATTCATATAGTTAAAAGAGTATGTCGACAATGTGATGTCGACCAAAGCTTTGTGTACGGTTCCTGACCACCTTACTCCATGGTAAAGCTGTAACCGCTGTTTCTAAATTTTCTAATACTGATTGTTTAAATTATGACAGGGATAAACAATGTTTACTGGAATGTCATAAGTTAACATGAAGTTTACAGAAAAAAGTTTTGTGAGCACAGACGCAAGGCAGATGAAAGTGTATGGGATTATATTACAGAGCTAAGCAATTATTTTCATAGGTAGGTGAGTGGGTCTCGGTTCACCACTTTTGAAAGGCTGCCAGACATTTTGTTAAAGGAACAAACCCTTAGCACTTTGCTTGAGGACATGGGAATTTGATTGGCAGACCAGGAGTGTAACTATGCAGATGAGCACTGGAGAAAAGGGGATCTCTGCTTAGCAAGCTGGGAGCCACAGCACAAGAAGGGGATACCCAGTGCTGCACATGGATATAAGGGAACCCATGGTGGGCAGCCTAAACCACCCCAACAAAGTCCACCAGTAACAGGGAAAGCCACTAGCTCAGGTACTGTATCCCAAGGCCCTTAGGTACTCTCTTGCAGAGATTGTCTGCTTTAAGCACTGAACTGAGTAGACAGCTTTTGAGGTAGGAAGGCATTTTGCTACACTGACTATCACAGTGTGCCCAGGAAAAGAATTCTTGCCTGGGGCTGAATTTGTGACTATTGGGGACTGAATGTGAGGCCTAACTTTTGGAAGTAGTTCACAGTGATCTGTAAACTTGCTAGGAGTTCTGGGATGGATTTTCAATACATGAGGCAGTTGTCCAGGTAAGAGTAAATATGCATCCCTAAGGTTCTGCAAAGGGCTGACTATAACTAGAGTTAGACAGTTGGTGAAAACTCTGGGAGAAGTGGATAAGTCAAATGGTAAAGTACAAAACTGGTAATGTAATCTTGCTGCCTCAAGCCACAGGTATCTCCTGTGTTCTTTTGAAATAGGGATGTGTAGTAAGGCGTTCTTGAGGTTTAGTGTGACCACATAAGTCCTTTGAAAGACCATGGGCAGCAGTTTTTGAAAGGTTAGTATTCTGCATTTTGGGATATATAGAAACTTGTTTAACTTTGACAGCTCTAATACTGGTCTCTTGGTGTCTTCCTTTCTTGGGATGAGAAAGATTCCTGAGTAAAAGCCTGTGCCCTCTTCCCCTGCAGGAACTGGTTAAATGGACCACTGATGTAAAAGATTTAGCAAGATGTGAGGGAGAAGACCCTCTTGTTCTTTTGGGGGATTTGCCATCCTTAGGAAGACTGGTCTTTCCCTGAGCTGAATGGTATACTCCTTTTCTATGATGTGAGGGAGGCACTGGTCTCCAGTGAGATGAATTTCCATTGCTGTAGGAAAGAGAAGAGTCTACCATCTAGAGAGAGGGGGAGGGTGTGGGATTGGGGATGGGGGTGGGGGACTGTGCATAGTCACAACCATTTACTGGGGGAACAGGGTCCTTGGAACCCCAAAGGTCTAGGGTGATGATCAGTTTGCCACCTTCTAGACTGTCTGTGTCTCTTTGTTTAGGGCAGCCTCTGCTTGCCTTGCCAGGGGAATGTATCATGGTTTAGGTTTATATCTATAATGTCTAGGAATGGGAGGTGCACAGAATTCCTTCATAGTTTTTGTTTTCCCATTGTTTAATGTCTCAAATACTTTTTCTGCAGGAGAACCAAAAAGGAACTCCTTATCCAGTTGGGCATCCAGGAGTTTGGCCTTTATCTGGAGAAACAGTGGCTGAGTCCTTAGTCAAGCATGTCTGCAAATGACAGAACCTGTAGCAGCTGCTCTACAAGATGCACCCAATGCATTACTACATTTTAGTGTGTGTCTGGAGACCTGCAGTGTTGATCTAGGTATGTCTTGTATGCCTCTCTGTAAGGGATTTTTAATGATGCTCGCTGTTTTAGAAATGATTCGTTCTGTTAGAGACTCTAGAACTGGTAATTAACAGCCCCTCATAGAAAGGGTAGCAGATGTATATGCCTTCTTGCCAAATCTACTCAGCAGTCTACTTTCGCTATAATTTTTTAAAGGGTGTCTAGCTACACCCTTAGGGGATCCAGTGCATACTACTGAAGGCTCAGCTTGTGGAGTTTTGTAGACATGCTTGTGAGAGCCAAGCATTCTACAAAAATGATCTAGTGGCAGAGAGTCAGGGTGGAGAGAGAGGTAATCAAAAACGCCATCTTGCACTTCATGAACTGTAGGAATAGCCAGTAGTGTGGGGGATGGTAGACTTAGGAGAGTAGACTAATAGGGTTGGGCATGACATAATTCCTTGCCTCTTTCATCTTATGTGGGGGGGGGGGGGAGAGAGAGAACAGAGAGCAACATCTGAACCAGAGTCAGGGTAGGACTGAGGGGAGGGGTACTCAGAATAGGACAATTCTTCCTCATCTTCATATCCTGAGGAGTCAGAATCTTCTTGAAAGGAAACATTACTCCTCCTCTTACTGGGAGAAGCTTTAGTGGTAAGCTGTCATGTCTGGCTGGTCTCCCCAGATTTCATGAAGGCCACGAATTCCTGAGTTATCTTCAGAAGGTCCCCTGCTTCAAACTGGACTGCAGCAGCTGAGGACTGGGGATTTGGCTGAGGCAAACTGACTGGCCTCTTAGACTTAGGCATCCATTTAGAAAGGAAGAACTCAGGAAGAAGTTGGCTTGAAAGACCTGAAGATGGTGCTTGTGACGCCCCTGCACTTGCCCAGTAATCAAGCTTCAATCCTCACCCCTGGCAACAGCTAGGGACATACACAATGGGAGGATGACACGTACACACACTGTAAAGTGCAAGTTCCCTTAAGAGCACACCGGGCTCACAGTCAGTTTGCGGCTCATTTCTCCCTCTTTCTCCAGATCCCCAGTAAGACTCCCCACTGGCACAGCTATAGGGTTGAGATCTCAGCCGAGTGGCCTAGCCAAAACCTCCAGCGCCCTCTCTGTCCAACCAGTGCTTCGAGTCTCTGCCCAAGTAGCTGACACACACACACACACACACACACACACACACACACACACACACACACACACACACACACACACACACACACACTTTGAGATTTGATTTATACACACACACCTGGGAAAGGTTGGCACAGGTTTACTAGCTATGCCCCCTTCTGCCCAGACTATAAAGTAGTTTCCACTGCCACCAACCAACTCTTTATCAGCTACTATAAGGCCCTTACAAAGGGTGTCCAATCCTACTGTGTAATGTTACTAATAATCCAAATGGTAGTTTTGACCAAGCAAGGCTATTGGAGTGGGCTGTACAGTGTCACGAAATACATATGCAAGTACTATGAGAGCTTAAATATGTCTTACAAATAGCCACAAAGCTAGGTTTAAATATACTTAATAAATAATAAAAGAACAAGACAATACTCAGAAAACAAACACAGATAATTCAGAGTTTAAAATCACAGGAGATATTTTAAAATATTGCAAAACAGTCTCAAATAAATACAGAAAACATCTAAATGAATCTTTGCTATATTCCTATCTATATCTAAAAAGAGATGCGATGCTCCGAATCTTACATACAAGCAAGTGCAGATGTGATGAGTGGATGTTCTTGCTAGGTCCAAGGCAAAATACAAAATGCACAATCTCTCTCTCTGAGAGAGGTCTTAAATTAATATCACATTTTACTGCTGGGTTATCCTGAGTGACATCAATCTGTCACCAGACTTCAGTTCTCAGGCTAAACAGAAACTTAACAGAATTGTATCATCTCTGTGTTGCAAATATACATCTCTCAGATGTTTGCTCAGAGCTGCGTAGCTGCTAGGTAGTTATAAAGCAATAACACACTTTACATTTGAAACCTATTAACTACTTTTCTCCAAGATAACAGAAAAAACTTCTAGCTCTAGACATTGTGTCTGCTATTGAACTGAAACTGAGAGATAACATATTTTGTTTATGGCCCAGCTATTAAGTAACTTAACCTCAACTATTCTTAAGTTTTGCATTCTTGAAGCTCAGTACATACCATAGAGTTCTGTATAAATCATAAATCAAATTCACAAATGACACAGAATTATTTACAAAATTTCAGATAGCTGGGCTGGCAGTGTCACAGTGCTAATGGATGCCCCTCTTATACCCTAATGTTCAGACAATGATCTTCAGAACCTTTTGGCTATGGATGATGTAAAGAATCTGGAAATCGTTCTGGTCATGGGCTTTTGCATGGCAGGAAGACCCAAAAAACAGTACTGCAACACTGACTACAGCAAACATCTTTCATTATCCTCTCTCCAGTTCAAATCAGGGCACAGAATCCACAGCTGCCAAATACCAGAGTGGCATCATGACAGGATATCCCTGAGGAGGAGATATCCAAAGGAGAAGCTATACCTTGATATCGTATTCAGATTGTAATGCTTGACAAAACTATGAATTGTCTATATTGCTATGGTGCATATGTTGTCAATGGAAACATTCTTGAAAAAGACCATGGAAACTGCACAGATTTTGTAGAAAACTCCTTAGGCTTTGATAATAAGATAATGTTATTAATGTAAGGTGTGTGAGAGACACATGCAATCTGCTAGCCATCTGAACAGAGTAACTTCTGGAACCTCATTACCCAGCTGGGATGAGGAATTGAAAATAAAAAGTTGGTGGTCCTTTCTGAAATCTTTAGTGTGATACAGATAAAATGCAGTTGTTTATGAACACCCAGTACATGAAGCAAAAATGCTGCTCTAGTGGAATGTTCTGAGAATAAAACAGGAAGATGAGTGGTCTGATTAAGAGTAAGGTCTGAAGCAACCTTCAGAATAAATGAGGGTCCAGGTTCTGAGGAAGACTTACCTTTATTGAAAACCAAATAAAGAGTTTTAACAGAGGACATGCAATTCCTAGATTTATCTGGCTGAAGTGGTGGCCACCAGATACAAGGTCTTTTAAGACAGGTATCATAAGTCACAGCAAGAAGCTGGCTTGAAGGAGAGTTCAAGTCAAGCCCTCCAAAACAAAGTTTTAGTCCCACGGTGGGGCAGGATCTTTAACAGGTGGTCTAAAAAGGAACGTGCCTTTAAGGAAAACATTATATACTTTCTGAGGGGTTAGGGTCATGGAATGAAACCATTGGTGGAAGTTGGAAATAAACACTGACTGGACTTTCATGGTGGAGTAACTGCAGCCAGAATCAGAGTGGCTAGGAACTGCAAAACTAAAAGAAACAGGTCCAGCCCTTGTTGTGTTGCCCAGAGAGAAAATCATTTCTTGAGGTGAGGTCAAAGTATCAAGAACCATATTTGCCTCAGCCAAAAGGGGACTATGAGGATGACTAAGGCCTTTCACAAAGATGCATTCTACAACAACTTTGTCATGACTGGTAATGTTAGAAAGGCATACAGGAGTCTAAGAGGCCACAAATGAGCTAAAAATGTCCCTGGGTCTCTGCCCCTATGGAGGAATGAGGGCAAAATAGCTGATGCACTTGGAGTTGCTTGTAGATATAAAGAAGTCACATCAAGACTTGCCCCAGCAGTGGAATATCATCTCTGCTACCAATGGATGAAGGAACATTCATGAGGCATTAAGATTTACCTAATAAGCCTGTCTGCCAAATAATTGGTCCACCTCAGAAGGTGAACTGCTATTAGAAAGTACTGCAAACACATCACACATTGCCACAGTAGGGAGAGGGGTGTAAGACTGAGGTTTCTCCCTTGCTTGTTGATATACCATTCCACAGAAAAAAAGTGCTGCCCTATAGATAGAAATCACACCCTAACATGGAAGTCCAGAAGAGCCCCTAACACTAGGAGGACCACCCTCATCTTCAAGATACTGATGTGAAAATGGAGCTCTCATTCAGACCACATCCCTCAGACTGTTCTCTCCTCAAAATGAGATTGGCCACTGCCCTCAACATGCACTGGACTGTGGTGAGAATGAAAGGCAGTGTTCAAATCTGATAATGAGTGGCTCCAAGCAGAAAGTGGAAAAACCTTCTGAATGGTTTAGCAATCTTGATATAGAGGTAAGCATCCAAAAGGTCTATACAGCACTCTAACCCCCTTACTGCAGGCACAGAAGAACTGTTTGCCCTGTGACTATCCAGAACATTTTTTTTTTACATAAGAGACGACATATGTCTAAAATGACCCTGAAGTCCTCTCTCCTCTAACTGTTTGGGAACTAAAAAAAAATCTGGAACAGTCTGGTGGGACCTTTTGGACATCTCTATTTTGAAAGTTCTACGCAATCCTCCTTTGCTGCTGTCCTCTTCAAACAGGGTGGTACATCTGGGAGGAGCCGGAATGACAGTTTTAGAGTTAAGAAAGGTATTGTGCAATCTCTGGAGATTATGCTCTTTACTCAGTTATCCCACGTGATGGCTGACCACTGCTCCAGGTGAAGAGACAGTTGACTCCAGACTGCCTCCAGAATGGAGCAGTCAGGGAAGTGGCTGACTGCTGCTAAAGCTGCTTCCCAGAGGAAGGATGTCTGAATCCCTAATTTTGTGGAACCTGCTCTCTCTTTGGGGCAGTGTCCATTAAAGGAATTCCCCCAGCCATGGTTTCCCATCTCTAAAATGGGGTCATAGGAAGACTCAAAGATTTTTTAAACAAGAGAGCTTTAGCATCCTTTTAATTCTTAGAGAAGGATCTTTGAGGGATATCAAAGAGCACTCCCAAGACATAGTGTAGTCCCCCTTCTTGTTCAGTTTTCAGAAGCTTCTCTTTGACCTTACATCTAAAAATGGAGGACTCATAATACAGAATGTTAACAAATGAGACCTTGAAGTTGTCCACAAAGTGAAAATAAAACCAGGTGTGTCATAGGCGTATATTAGGCTATATAAGCCTAAGTGCGCAGCCCAAATGTGTCCCACAAGTTATATGTTTTAGACATTTACATAGGGGTGATTGTTGGTTAGGATGATTTACTGACTGCCTCTGTCTATCAGACGTGAGAGCCACACTACGGGTGAATTTTCAATTTTTCATCCAATGGTCCATGTTATGCTTAAATAGGGTTAGGGAGGAATTTTATTTTGCATGGTTGGGTAAACATGGCTATGCATGTGCATACTGCCCTAACCACATCAGCAGCATTGTGTAGCTAGCTCATAGAGAGGTTAAAGATAGACAACATTGTGGCCACCAATGACTATTCTTGAGTGCCTGCTGTGGGAGATCTTTGCAAGCAGTCTAGCCTCTGCTCTGCTAGGTCTCAATGGAACCTTGCTATATGCGCAAGATAATTTAGCAAAGGTCTCTAAAGCAGAAGCATGCCTTCCCATATGGTCCATTGTCCTAGACTTCTTGTTAGGGGGATGGACCACAGAACTCTTTCTGGGAAGTTCTCAATATGTGGTTACCACTAAAACAGAGTCCACAAGTGGGTCTTTGCTCCAGTGAGGTCTGCCCTTAGGCAGCCACAATATTTTGTCAAGTTTAAAGAGCAAACATGCTGCAACATCAGATTCCTGTCATGCCCCCTCCACCACCACTTCAATTATGTGGACAGACGAAGAGACCACCCAGGAAGTAGAGGGAGCTATTATGATTATCTCATATAAAACCACCTCATCCTGGGGGAGGGGGGACAGTGGACCAAGCAGCCATTGGCTGCGTTAAATAGGTTGGTACTGGGCTATCTGCCCAAAGGCATATATTAGCCCAGCCACATTGTGCGGTATTCACCACCCCTTTAGTAGTTCCCTAGATCCTTGTACTAGCAGCTAGTACCCTTGGCCCCTATCTAGTAGTGTTGTTGGTGTGATCCCCGGTGTGAACTTTCTGTTACCCATCCACTCATCAAGGTTCCTTCTGAAGAGTGATAGTGAGGGGCTCTGTCTTATGTAGATCGGGACCCTGTTCCATAGTAAGGGAAGTCTCTGCGAAGGGAATCTATCCCTCCAGCATGTTCTATTCATTGTTGTGTTGAGGTTTATATCCCTAGAGCATGTAGCTCAAGTAGATTTGGTTTTGCTAAGATGGAGCATGTTCAACAATTCTGGGTTGGACATGGCTCTGTACGTTAGACAGAGATCGCCTCTGAGAAAGCGGTATGCAACAGAGAACAGTCTTAGCTTTTTCAATCGTGCTGCATAGAGCAACTGTTTTAGGCCAGTAATCCTCTTGGTTAGGTACCTCTGTGGTCTCTCCAGCTGCTGGAGATGTCTAGCCAGGTAAATTTCAATTGGTGCATTGTACTCAATAATGGGTCTGATGAGGGAAGAGTAGAGGGGCACCATTACATCCTTAGATCTTGATGCGAACCCCTTCGTGATCAGAAGGGTCACATAGAAGGATTTTCTAACCACTTCTATAATCTATAATTTTACTAATCCTTAAGTCTTTGGAAGGGGACAATGAGGAACCTATCTTTTCATCGAGGTCTGTGTCTGAAGAGAGAGATTCTGCAATGACCATATATGCTTGTTTTTGCATGTATGTGTTCATGGAGGCTCTGCATGGGAAACCTTCCAAGCTCCCTAAGATTCCTTGGTGTTTTGCTGAAAGGGGAGGTGTTCATGACATTTAGCACTGCTCTGTCTTTAGATTCAATGATACAGAAAGAACAGTTTTAATGGGAGGAGCAGAAACTGGTAGTGCATCTCCTGACTGTATAAATGGATGTACAATGATTCTCTTGCAGAATTCAAAGGCTAATTCTGAGCCTGATGGCCCTGAGGACATTCCTGCTGGCACTGTCTCTGTTCCTAGCTGAAGAGGAGGCTGATGAACCCAACCAGGAGGCCCCGCTACAGACAGATCTGATGGGTCTGACACCACAATCAGAGTTGATACCTCTAATTCTGATGCTCCGAAATAAAAAAAAAAAAAAAGAGAGAGAGAGAGACAAAGACCTGGAGTTCAGTGCCAAAACACATCCAACAGTGACAGCATTGCTGTCGAGTCAGTCGTAAGCTGTGGAGATGGCACAGATCTGCTTCAGTCCATGTTGGAGGAGGATGAGCCAAGATAGCAAATAGCACTGAAACTTATGGTGCCAAAACTTGTGCTTAGGAAGGAGCACTGTGAAATAGTTTAATAAAGCCAACCAGATCTGTGCTGGAAACTGAGGGATATGGGATGATCACCCACGGTCTATCTAGGCCTTAACAAAGGTCCTTCATAATTTAATCTAAATCAATGCCTGATACCCTTCAGAGAGACTTGGTAGATCTGAAAGAAGCAGCAGAAGGGGAATAAGAAATTTGGAGAGTTGCCTCTCAGAAGGCCTACTGCTGGTTGATTCTCTTCTAGGGGTCTGGTCCAGTATGATAATTCGTTTGGTATGGGGTGGGGGTGCTGGGACTGATACTAGGGATAAAACATGGCTTCAGGGTGACTTGAGTCAAAGTGTCATAGGAGAGATGAGGCCTTTAAGCCTTAGAAGGAAGGAGGCCCTGAGGAAGAATCACTTGATTTTCTTTCTCTTGTTTATCATTATTCTTGTCATCTGTCTTTTCTACTGTACCAGATGTTAAGGGGTCCTCCAAAATTAGCCTGTTTCTTCTTTTCTTCTTGAAAAGAACAAGGCCCAAATGAATTGCATGTTACTTAAGAAACTGATAAACATCCTATCCCCAAGCATGTCATGCAAAAGTTCTGGATATCCTGGACAGAATTTTGAAGTCACATTGGGCTCAGTTTTTAAATCTTGAAGTTTTACCCATATCACAAGGCTAGCCAAAATATCAAGCAGTAAATAAAAGCAAGAAAAACATTCTGAAAACAACAAACAGTAAGAATGAAAAAAGTCAACATTGTAAATATACTCTGAATTTACACAGCCATCAAGAAGCTGATAAGGCAGACAAGGTTGCCAACTTATCGAGTGAGAGAGGAAGGACAGGAAAGATGTTTTTTAAATATATTAACACTACAGACAGAAAATGGGGGAACCTGAAAAAATATGAAAAAAGACTACTTTTTAGAAGGTACACAAGATCTATTTAAACTGTGGAGACTATGGCCAAGGCTGAGGGTAAGCAAGATGCGACAGCTACGAGGGGAGACAGGTGCACTTTGGGAGAATGGAGGAGCTTGGGCTCTGGAGCAGCAGATGTTGCAGAGTCAGATCCACTGTGAGGCAGATATTCCCATTAGTCAAGCTGGATGAATGGAATAACAAAATTATATATATATATATATATATATAAACACAAAATCTCTCACAGATGCACACAATGTCACACACACACTGCACTTACAACCACCACTCAAAACACTCATAACACAAACACACATGCACACACCGGAAATCTCTTAACACGTTTGCAACTGAAAACTAAAGTTATGTATTTACCATAGCAACCGATCCATGTTGTTCTATTTTTGACTGTTTCATCCTTTGGGACTTGAATCCAGCCTTGTCATCTTCAAACATTTGGATCCAGGACTTTGACTCCTACCCATAATTTCCTTGTCAGTGTCAAATTACCTTAGATCAACTATAAGTAACAAATAATAAAACTACAGATAGATAAAACATAAATCAATAGAAAAAACGGACAAGGGTGCCAAATGGATAGTATGGTAACTAACCTGTTGAGTTTAGAGACAAGTAGACTCTGTTAAAGACTACCCATTCTTCAAGGGGATGTAGGTGACAATTTGGAAAGGGGATGGTGGGAGGGATGCTGAACCAGATAAAATAGGACAACACAGATCTATCATTATGGTATGTTGATAACTTTTGTATCCAATGTTTTCCATTTTTGTCCAATTCAAACTTTGGCCCACAGGTTACTTCAGCACAATTCGCAAAACAGTCCAAAGAAAATGAAGTAGTCCACTAAAGATGAATGTAAATAATTTTCAGTTTTAATTAAGCGCTTTTCGTCGCATCTTTAGTGGACTACTTCATTTTCTTTGGACTGTTTTGCGAATTGTGCTGAAGTAACCTGTGGGTCGTTGGTTTACTTCTTATTCCTAGTTTGCAATTCAACCTTTGGGACAGAATCCCTAGCTACAGGATTTCCTGGGTGGAATTACAGAAGGATGCTCCTGAGAAGAGCAGAGTCAAAAGAGGAACGAGCTCTGGACTGTACATTCAGTTTATAGTGAGACACAAAGGCATGCACTGCAGACCATGTAGCAGCTGCACAAATCTCATCAATCGGAAACTGATTTTGAAAAAACTGCAGAAGTTGCCATTGCTCTTCTGGAATGAACTGTGATATTTTTTTTTCTTAAAGAGAGGTTTAGACCCAATTCTTCATAAACAAAGGCTATATAGCTTAATAACAATCTTGAAAGGGTGATTTTGAAACAACTTGTCCCAGCTTAGATCTAGAAAATGCAATGAATATCTGGTCTGCTTACCTAAAGTTCTTAGTTCTATGTAAATAAAATCTAAGTTGTCTATGAATGTCAAGTAAAAGCAATGCATATTCGCCTTGATTAGAATATTTCGGAAACAACACAGGCAAATTGATGGTCTGATTTATGTTGGACTCGGATGTCACCTTAGGGCTGAGTGACAGATTTGGTTTTAGAAAAACCCTCTCTTTAAGAGAAACCAAGTAAGGTTGTTTACAGGAAAGAGCTTGAAGTTCTGAAATCCTCTTAGCAGAACACACTGCCACCAAAAAGATCGTATTCCATGTCAAGATCTTAAGATCCACTGAACTTGGTAATTTAAAGGGTAATCGTTTGATAGCCTGAGCATCACCGTAATATCCCATGGAGGGGAACAGGATGTCAAACTGGAGAACGAAGAAGAAAAGTTCCCTTAAATAAAGCCTTAGACACCTTTAATGAAGCTATGAAAATCTCATTACGGCCTATGTGAAAACTGAAAATGGCTGCCAGCTGGACATTGATTGTTGAAATCTAGAACCTTTTTGGAATAATTCAGACAAAAATTATTGAACAGAGGGAATGGGAACCAAGAAAGGTTACATACCTTTCCCCATAGCCCAGAAAGAAAATGTTTTCCATTTACTTTGATACTTCTGTTGCTAGATTTTTTTGCGAAGCAGAAAGAATATGAAAAACATTTTCTGTAAACCTGGCATCCCTGGCCACCGTTAGAACTGGAGTAACCAGGCAGCTAATGTCAGGTAGGATACGTCCACGGGAGGATGCCTGGAATGATGAGAGATCAGATCTGGCCTGTAAGCTAGAGTCCAGCGTGGAATGAACAACAAAGACCAAAGGTATGGGAAACAAACCTGTTGAGGCTAGCAAGGGCCAGTGGGGTTAGCCTTTGCCTTGACCCTTCTGGCTTTCTGAATTAATTTAATAATTAGAGGAAATGGAGGGAATGAATAAAGCAGACCTAGTGGCCAATTACTGATCACAGCATCCCTCTATGATCAATCCTGTGAAGGGTGAAGGAATCAGGGCAAAGTAACTGCTGCATTTCCTGTTCAGGTAGGGGGCAAACAGGTCGCAGCAAGGTTGACCCCAGTGACTGATGTCATCCGCCACTGTAGTATTGAGGGACCACTCATGAGGCAAAAGAATGCACCTGCATAGTTGTCTGCTTGCACACTAGAAGCTCCCAGGATGTACGCTGCCATCAGAAAACGATGGTAAGAGATTGCCCATTGCTAATCCCTCATGGCCTCTCAACAAAATGGATACAATCTGGTCCACCCCTCATTTTTGATATACCAGACCGGTGACATGTTCTCTGTCTGGACTGCATTCACACTCACTTAAAAAGAGTCTTAAAATATCTAAAATGCAAAAAGGCCTGCTCTCATTTCTAGAACACTGATGTAGAGATTGGTCTCTAAGGGTGTCCATACACCCTGAACCTTCTTTCCTAGTAATGCCCCCCACCCTAAAAAGGAAGAATCTGTGGTAACTACAGCTACTGGGAAGAGAAGGAAAAATGGACGACCTGTTGTCAATGCTGATGACGTGATCCACCATTTTATGTGGGTTTTGCATACTGAGGTAAACTTGATCAGGGTGTTGAGGGGGTGATAATGTTGAGACCACTCGACTGAGTCTGTATTGCAGAACCCTCATACAAAATCTGGACATAGAAACAAGAGTGGTGGCAGAGGCCACCAACCCTACAAATTTTAGAATTAAACATGCTGAGGGGATGGATTGGCTAGTACCTGCGATGCTACTTGGCAGACTAAATGAATCCTGTGCAGAGGTAAGGTAGCTATCAAAGTTGTGGTGTTTAGGTGGCATCTGATAAATTCTAAATTTTGTGTTGGGAGCAAATTGCTCTTCTGTCTGTTCACCATAATTCCCAAAGGTGAAGTAGTTGAAGTAAGAAGTCCCATTCAAAAATTAGCAGATCCTTGATTGGAGCAGTGAGGAGCCAACTGTCTAAATATGGAGACACCTGGGACCCATGCAGTCTGAGGTAGGCTGTTACTGCTGCCATGCATTTGGTAAACACCCTTGGGATTGTGGCGAGTCCAAAGGGTAGAGTTCTGAACTGAAAATGATTGGCTCCCAGATGGAAATGGAGAAATCTCCTGGAGTGTCCATGTATCTTTATGTGATAGTAGGGATGCTGGAGATCGATGCAGCACATCCAGTCATCCTTCTGGAGTATAGGCAAAATGGACCACACCATGACCATCTGGAATTATGTCTGTTTCACATATTGGTTTTAATGACTTGGGTCCAATACTGACCTTAGGTTCCGTCTTTTTTGGAACTAAAAAGAAACTGGGGTAGACATCATATCCTATCTGGTCTGGTGAGACTTGCTGGATGACTCTTTTTCCAACAACTTGGTTACTTCTGCTGTTGTGGATTCCAACTGATTGAGTTCCATTAAGGGAATCCTTGATTTTGCCTGAGGCATTGTTAGAACTGGCCTTGAGTAGCCTCTAGTTATTATCCTTAACAGTCAAGAAACTGAAGTGATGGCCCGCCAAATTTGAGGGTATGGGAATAGGCATCCCCGACTGCCTCCAGAGTGCAGCAGGCAGGCAACTCTTCAGGACAGCTGGAAAGACTTCTTGAAAAAGGATTAGCAAAATCCTTGGTTTTGTGGTCTGCATCTGCCTCTTGGGCAACATCCATTGAAACCATCACCCCCTGCATCACAAAGAGGTCTGTACAAAGAAGTGTCCTGGGTAGCACCCTGCAATTATTGGAACCACATTTTCTTCTCTCCTCGATGATTCCTGGAGAAGGTTCTCTGAGGAGTAGTGAAATGGAGTCTAATGGCAGAAAGAGTCTTACAATCTTGTTTAATTCTTGTCAGTGTTTCCTTCACTTTCAGGCCAAACAGTGCAGTTAAGTACCTTAACATCTACACCCATGGTCATGAGCTGCCAACTAATTTTTGTATTACCTTGTTTAAGTAGTCCCTTTCCACATATCCTTAGCTGCAATAATAGATTTTTTTAAATACATATACCTAAATACTACATCTTATTATGACCCCATAAATACGGGTATTGCTGAATCAATTAGTTTGTGGGATCATAGATTATGGCTATATAGCCTTTGTTTTATCATCATTTATTTAAATCATGAAACAACTTGAAACTTTTCTTAAAATGTTCTATCAACCTGAAATCTCCTTTTCTGGATTTATTAAGTACAAAATATCATCTACAATTAAGGCTATTTTTTTTCGACTACCACACCACTTCTATACTTGAATTTGAGTCCATTATTTTCTTTGCCAATGGCTTAATATATAAAGAAAATGATAAAGAGCAAAGAGGACATCCTTGCCCAGTTCTTCTGTTCAAAGATAGTCACTGAGAACCACCCCCTTTTTAATTCTTGCCTCTGATCCTTCATATATATTCCTAATTAACTCTATTACGCTACTGAGGAACTCAGATGCTACCATTGCTCTACTCATAAAAGCCCAGTTGATAACATTGAATGCCTACTTTACATCAATATCTACCAACAATAGTGGCAACTTCTTATATTATCCTTTCCTCTGGATCATCACTGTATTGTTAATGTTATCAAATGTTAGACTACTATTGAGAAAACAATGCTGATCCATTAGTACAGGCAAACGCTTCATAATCATGCTTCAAAATTGAAACTGATCTATATCAAGCTGGATCTGATGGGTCCTTACTCAATTTGGGTAGTATATTCACCACAGCTTTTTTCTAATATGCTGTTACTGTCCCTGCTTTGGCATAATGGTTAAAGGTATTTACCTCACAGACACAATATACAGGGCTTCTCGCCTTTGGGAAAATTGGCTAGGCCTAAAATGGTTCACAAAGGCAGTTAGCCTAGTACATACCAATGAACCTATATAATGTTGTTAAACAAAACTTTCCAGATCACTGTCACTTCCTTATTTCCAAACACTGGAATACCATCTGTTCCTAGAGACTTCTATATTGATTGATTAACATCACCATTTTTATTAATTTGTATGACCGGAATGGCTTTGAGGTTTTGGAGGTTTTAATTAAAAGGAACGATTCTGTCATTACACAAGTTAAGGATGAGGCATTGGTTTTAGATACTAAAATTAAGGAAGATCTTTTGTTCCCTTCATACCAGAAAGATTATGAACAATTGTCTACTAGGATAGAGAAGCAGATGGAATATATTGAAGAAAGGAAAAATAAAAAGATTTTAAGAGATGTTAGACAATATGAGACAAACACTGCTTATGTGAGGAAGAAGGTAGGTCAAAATAATTATACTCCTGAATATGATTATGGTGAGGATGTTCAGGAAGAGCAATTTGAATTAGACAGGGCCACAGTTTGTGATGATGTTACCGAGAACAATTTTTTACTCGATACTCCCACCAATATTAGTGACCCTTTAGAATTTCCCCCTTAGCAGAGATCACAATGTTTGGCAAACCAGCATTCCGAAGGAGCACAGGATTTTCATGTACAGCAAGGGGGAACAATATTGAAGAAGGAAAACACAGCAGTATCAGACAACCACAGGAAATGAGGGACAGACATTTTTAACTTTTTCTACATTCATTAATGAAGAACAAATTTTATCCTTTTCCCCTATCAAAATTACGGATGGTATTATTCATGAATTTAAGGGTTATAAGATTTTTAATACAGTACACTTCATATTTCTGTAGACCATTTTTCTTTACTAGAAAGGGATTTTAACTTTGTTCCTTGGCAACGGTTTGACCTTGTTGATGCACTCACAGAACTTAAATTTTTTTATTAGGAAACTTAACTTTGCTGTTGCTTTTTAATCACCAGAATGTATTGCTATTAACACTAGTGTTTCTGCTAGTTTCAGGAAGTAAGTACTCTTAGTGGCAAGGAGTTCTATCATCTTTACTCCCAACTACCATTGGTGTACCTCAAGGTCCCATACTCGGTCCACTCCTCTTTTCTATCTTTACCAATAATCTACATACCTCTACCCTACAGGCTTCACTCATACAGTATGCAGACAATTCCACCCTGATCTGCTCCGCCACAAATCTCGCCACGCTACAGCATCTCGCCCAGGAATCTTTTACCTCAGTAAAAAGGTGGATTACAGATATTCAACTTATCTTACATCCCAACAAAACGAAACTGCTTCTGTTTACCCCAAACAAATCAAAAACCACTCCACTCTCCTTCTGTATCTCCTCCAATAATGGAACTGTCATTTCACTCTCTTCTCCATACCAAGCTGCTTGGCGTTGAAATAGATAGCCTACACTTTGACATCCATATCTGTCAAACTATTAAAAAGGTACACAAAAAAATGGGGTCCCTATACAGACAAAAAGACTTTCTATCAGATCAAGCTCGGGTCACCCTAGCTCAGACCCACCTTCTTTCCACACTCATGTATGCAACGCCTATTCTCACCTATGTTAGAAAATCTGACCTGGAGAAACTTGAGTCATGTTATAACAAAATTGCCAAGTTTGCAAAAAATTCCCTCTTTAGAACACACCATTGTATACCTCTTAGGCAACTTCAGTGGCTTGAGCTCCCACAGTTATTAACCTACCACCAACTATAACAAGCTAAAATATCCTGAAAAAACTCCAGCTCTTAGGAAACTACTAACTACATTCCAAATCGACCACTCTGCTCTGCCAACAAATCACTCCTCTCTATCTCCACAGCCAACAACACAGCAGGTAAAGCTCTATTTTCTCACAGTATAGCAAAAAGTTGGAATAATCTTCCTCCCTCGGTGACTTCTGCACCTAATACCAAACAATTCAAAAACTCCCTTAAGGCTCATCTTATTAGCTCTTGGCTATGTCCATGTGTTACTTAATCCTATTGTACGCTATCACCATCTTTCTCTATTCTCTCCAATTATCAGACCCTCGGTAAAAATGGAAGTAACAAATGGGATCCCTTGACATTTGGAAATGTTGTTGTAATCTCTGTCTGTATATTTTGATGAAAGACAATGTTCACTTGTATATAGTGCTGATATGATCTTTCTTTGCATACTGATCTATTATGCACAAAACACTGCTCAATAACAAAGTCTTGTCTTTACTTTATGTATTATTATCATTGTCTGTTGTATTGAGGGGAGCTTTTCTCCCCGGGCCTATGCTGTAAATGGACCTCGTCCAGTCAGACCATCCCGGTTAACAAATGTAAAATAAAATAAAATAAATAAATAAATAACAATAAAAATTATTCTTCCTACACTTCCCTTTGTCCAGACCTTTGAGAAAGCCTGTGAAGCTATTTTTTTTTCACAGAGTAGAGAAAAATACCAGACACAGCTGTGGTCAAAATCTCACCATTAATAAGAGGAATATTTTATGTGACCTCACTTATGACAGAAGTGTCAGAATTATGAAGTCCGATAAGGGAGGAGGGACTGTTATTTTTAATTTTCAATTATTAGATTTAAATGAGCTGGGAATTTCTTTTCAGAAATTGTTAAATGTTTTAAGAATTACAGACGCTAGCACTCCTGACATTTTTGGTATACCTAAAGTCCAAAAGAATTATAAGTGTCCACCAATGTGACCTATAGTGGCAGCCCAGACCCCCAAGACTTACCCTCTAGCAGTCTATATTGATAGAAAGTTGAAACCTATTTTTTCCTACACAATGCATTTACTGAGGGATTCTTGGGATTTTCTGGGCAGATTTAAGAATGCATTATTTTGAGGTGAACTTCGTTTTTTTGACCACAGATGCTACTGATTTATTTACTTGCATTCCACAAGAAACAGGCATGGATTTTTTATTGAGGCACTTTTAGGACATTACTTTTTTGACTGGCTTGGACATTACATTACTTACTAAATTTACTGGCTCAGTGTTGGACAATAAAGCTTTATACTTTGCGGGGGAATATTATAAACAGGTCCGTGGAGTGGCGATGGGAGCGGCATGTGCCCAAACATTTGCAAACCTGGTTAAATATAATTGGGAAATGAATTATGTGTTTAACAATGACATTTACATACAACATTATGCATTATATTTATGTTATTTAAATGACATCTTTATTGTATGGAAAGGCGGCGATGAATTAGTTGACGATTTTATGACCTACTTAAACAGCACTACTGATTTTCTTAAATGTACTTATTCTTTTAAGAGGTTGTTCATGAACTATTTGAATACACTTGGTTTAAAGGATGTCTATTTCTATTCTATCATTTATAGAAAACCCATCTTTAGTAACTCATACTTACATTTCTCAAGTCATCACCCATACAAGCAGAAATCCTGTATTGTTAAGAGGCAGTTTATTAGACTAGCCCGTATGATATATGACAATGATTTATGTGTCTGAATGTGACAATTTGAAAAAGATATTTTTGAAAAGTTGTTACCCATGCCTCTTGATCAATAATATTATTACTGAAGTTAATCAATCAACACAGACTGGATAATTTTAAATCCCTTTTGGATAATGCTTCTGTTTTTAGTGAAACTCGCAATAATAATGTATTGAATACTAATTCTTAGTGTACAGCATTCACCCACAAATATCACAATGTATCTTAGGCATTGTCCAAATTCATAAGGAATAATTGGAACATTTTTAGTACTAATGAAAAAGTTTTTAAGATGTTTTGAGAAGAACCAATATTTACATATAATTTGGTAGAAATTTGAAGCCCGTCTTTGAGAGACCTCCAGTTTCCTCTATTTACAAAAATAATGGTGGAACGATGAGGTGTGGAGCTTGTCCACAATGACCATATATTTTCACTAATACTAGTTTATTTTTAGATAACAGCATGTCGACTGAGATTTTGTTTTGCAAGGGGACATGTAATTCTAAATGGGTAGTGTATCTAACTAAATATGACACCTGTTCATCCTTCTATGTAGGGAAAACAGAGCATGCTCTCTGAAAAAGGGTTTACGAACACGTGTACATTAGAACAGTGAATAATAACAATACATTATATTTATTTATTTTTATTTATTTGAAATTTAGATACCAGGAAAGTCCGACTGGGTGTGTAACCCATTTTCAGCAGAGGCCTAGGGAAAAAATCCTCCATTTAACTACAATACAATAAAACAATACAAATACAGTGCAGTAGTACAGTACAATAGTGTAATAAGAGTCGCATACAATAAACAATTTAGACGTGCTGACATACTTTTATAGGAGAAACAGAACTAGCTGTGAATGAGAATAAGGTGGTACTTGAAGATTTGTTTGTAATACAGTTCTCGATGAAAGTATGTTTTGAAATTGTTTTACCTTTATGAAGATTATTAGTGGTCATTATACATCGTTATACATATATACATATTTTCAAGTAGACGTAGGGGTTATCAGAAAAGGCAGAGAGAAGAGTGTATTTGTTTAGGTATAGAGTAGATTACAGACTTCTTTTGTGGGAAAGGGATAGTCGGTGAAAACGGATACAATACAGACTGAGTATATAAAGCTAAGTATTGAATGAGTGTAGAATCAATAAGAGTTTGAGCAGAGAGATATAAGAAATGTAGATAGTAAATAGAGATGTAGAATAGAGAAGAAAAGGTGATTGTTAGACTTATAGCATAGTTATTTGTTATTATTTTTTTTTGGTACTTGCGTATTATCGCAACCAGATTTTCGTGATCATAACGGTTGCTTCCCAATGTTTAAATGTAAGTGTTAATGGTGTGACAGTGTCAGACAACATGATTTTTGTCACACCGAGGGTTGTCTTAGGCAGGGTTTTCAGTAAAAAAGTACAAAGTTTATGTTGCTGTTCAGGTATGCACTTTAACGCCAGCATGTCATGTAGCTGCAGTAAAGTGCATACACGCTTCAACTGTCAGGGATGCTGTCTTACTCACTGTAATTGCTCACCTGTCTCCCCCACATAAGGCGCACACACATACACAAACACGATGCTTTTACTCTAATTTTATATTTTTAACAAATATCAAACATATGCTGAGGTGCAAACATGCCACAAACTGCCAGAAGAAGCGCTTCCACACGCAGTGACATGTTTTCCTTATGGAAATGTTCTTAGTATCTGGAATCAGGAACCCATAGTCAGCTATCAACATCATCATCCACCCTCAATTTTGACAACCATTACTGTATGGCAACTTTTGCATTGCAATGCTTACTGTCCACTATGTTTACACATTTTGAAAAAAGTCTTACTTTAGCAAAAAGATCGTGCCTGTATCTGTGTTTCCCTTCCCTCCTCACGGTAGAAATATTCCATTCAACAGTTTGCTTACCTGACAATTCAAGCGTGCATCCTTTATGCACGTTAAACAGGAAGAGGATTTTTTAATGATTTTCTGTCTGTGAAGGTAGTGGAGAGGTTTTGGGACAGTAAAAATGACTTTTATCAACACTTTGCACTGTTTCATGCCGTCGTCTGTATTGAAGGACTTGAGATTCGCAACCGCAAAAATCTGGTTGTGATAATACGCAAGTACTGCTTTTTTATAGGGACAAATTGTTTTAGTAGAATTTAAACTTCAAGTGATTTAATGTGGACCTGATGTCTAGTGGCAGTGTGTTTCATAACTCGGCTACAGAGTAGGCATAAGAGATTGTCCTGCAATTTTATCTGGCTTATATAGAGTTAATAGTTGATTGTCTTTGGAACGTAGGGATTGACTGGGAGTGTAGGTTTGGAGAACACAATGTATGGAAGGGCATTTTTCTGGATTATAAATTTTATGGGCCATGGCTAGTTGTTGGTAGTAGATTCAGCCAGTTTCATAACTCGGTTACAGAGTAGGCATAAGAGATTGTCCTGCAATTTTACCTGGCTTATATAGAGTTAATAGTTGGTTGTCTTTGGAATGTAGGGATTGACTGGGAGTGTAGGTTTGGAGAACACAATGTATGGAAGGGCATTTTTCTGGATTATAGATTTTATGGGCCATGGCTAGTTTTTGGTAGTAGATTCAGCCAGTTAAGGGAAGTAAGGGAAGTGCAGTGGTGTTTGTGGAATGATAGACCTGTGGCAAACTTGTCAATTTTACTATAACAGGATTCCAATTTGTTTATTAATGCAGTTTGGAGGTTGATTAGTGTAGGGGCACCACATAGTAAGGAATGTAGGAGGTTTGTGGAGGCTAGTGATCTTTTTGTGTTTAGGTTCATAACATATTTGTGCTTATATAGCATTCCGAGTTTTTGATGTGTTTTTTTGATGGCATTTTGGATATGTAAGTCAAAGGATAATTTGTTATCTATTGCAACCTCCAATAATTTGGCATGGGGAACCAGTTCTATTTCTGTGTTACTGAGGAAATATATTTTAAAGTCAGTGGGGTATGATTTAAATGTGAAGAGAAGTACTTTGGTTTTGTTAGGGTTTAGCAACAGGTTTGCATTTTTGAGGCAGGTTTCAGTGGATGAGAAGGCAGTTTGTGTTATTTGTTTTAGATGAGTTATATTATTTGCAGTGGACAAGACAGTTGAATCATCTGTATATTGAATAATAGTACTTTAGCCGGAGGCAGTATGAAGGTCATTTATAAAGATGTTGAAAAGAAGGGGCCTGAGGACAGATCCTCGAGGGACTCCTGTTTTGTTGGGGAGATATTGTGAATGAAAGGTTTGTCATTTTACGCACTGTTGTCTTAGAGATAGGTAGCTTGAGAACCATTGTAGGGTGGAGTTTTTAAGTCTCAGATTACGTAGTTCCTGCAAAAGTTTTTGGTGTGACAGTGTAATGAATGCTTTAGATAGATCGAGGAATATTGTTGATGTTGGATGTCTTAATTCCCTAGCTCTACTGATTGTATCAGTAAAGAATATTAAGGCAGTTGTGCTGTGTGATGGTCTGAAACCATGCCGAGTGGTTGTTAGTAGTCTATTATCAATGAGGTAGTAAAGGAGTTGCCTATAGGTTCATAGGTAGGTACTAGGCTATCTGCCAGAGGGCATTTATAAGCCTAGCCAGAGTGTGTCAGCTTTCGCCGCCCCATTGATTAACTGAGTATATACATTTTTCCAAGATTCTGGAGAGATGGGACAGTACAGGACAGTTCATTTGATTTTCCTCCTTTATGTAAAGGGGCAACAACTGATTTCTTCCATATTAATGAGACATAGGATTCTAGGATAGACTTCTTAATGAGGATACTTACTGCATAGGCTATACCATCTGCTGCTAGTTTTAAGTATTCACATGGGAGATTGTCAGCAGAGAGGGAGCTGGGCTTTATTTTTTAGTAGTATACTACGTATAAAGTTTGTGGATACTGGCTGCAGTACAAAGAATGTTAGTTGTGGTGGCAGCGTTGGAACAGTTTGGTAAGTGGGTGCTGACAAAGTGGATTGACAGAAAATGACATTTTGGGGTGCCAGTATGAAGTTAGAAATATTAGTAGAGTTTGTAATGTGGGATTTGCTGGGATTATTAACCAAGTTTTCTATGCTTTCTGTGAAGTGTGTATTAAACATTTTGGCTACTTGTATTGGGGATTTGTCTGCAACAGGTACAGGATTCTGTTTTGTACCTGGGGTAAGCAATGTTGATATAGTGGGCCAGAACTTTTTAGGGTTGTTTTTCTGGTCAGATAATTGCTGAGTAAAGTCTTGTTTCTTATCAGCAATTATAAGTTTCTTTGCTTGGTTACATAGTTGCCTTTAGTTCTGCATGGATAAATCACTTTTATTTCTTTGGACTTCTTTCCAAACTTTGTCCATTTTTTGTAAAAATTGTTTTGTGGATTTTGTCAGCCAGGGTGTGTGACTGAATTTGGTTCTTTTTGTGCAGAGTGGGACAAGGCTTCTGAGGGTATCTAAGAATAAATGGTTGAAGTAGCTGACTGCATTATCTAGGGGCAATGTCCTTAGCATTGTCCAGTTTGAGGATTTAAATATATTGACAAAGAAGCTTTGACTAAATGTAGATAAACTGCGGGATGTTTTGTAGCGATGGATTCTAAGCTGATGGATAATTGTTCTGTAGGTGTAAGCTGGTAAGTGGTCACTTAGTGTGTCTGGGAGTGTGCCCGAGTTAGAATAGTTTTTGGCTTCTGAGACTAGGATCCAATCTAGAATTAGGTTTTGGTTACTACGTTTCTGAATTCTAGTCAGGGTTGCAATAAGTTGTATGTAGCCTGATAAGTTAAGACTGTTAGAGGGAAAGTTGGAGACTAAATTCTGTCAACTGATATTTACATCGCCCATGATGATCGTTTCGTTGCATATATTTTGGGACATCCAGGATAGAATATTTTCATGTGTTGTCAAGTTTTGACATGGGGGGAATGTATGGGGCTGTAATACAGAGTTATTTATTTGTATTTAGTTTTAAGAAGCCAATGAGGATTTCAGCAATGTTGAATGTTGGGACGGATTTAAGTGTGGAATAATAGTATATGAAGATGGGTAAATTAGGTCTACACCATCTGCTTTTTTATGAGTTCTGTCAGAACTTAATATGTTATATCCTGGTGGCAGTAATTCCGTATTTTGGATATTTGGTTTTAGCCAGGTTTCAGTGATAGCAAGTATGTCAGGATTATATTGCGTTAGCCATGCATGGAGGTCTGTTATTTTATTACACATGCTCCGTATATTTAGTGCGATTAAAAATAGTGAGATGGGGTGGGTTTGTTATTCTTGTGTGTGGCAGACAGATGTCATGCTTTTGGCTGAATATCTCCACATTGAGATAGGCCAGAGGTTTTGGAGTAATAGGACATCATGATTACTGGTAATGCTATTGGTTTCATTTTTATTAGGTAGCTACTTTTAGTATGGTTGGAGAAGGGTAAAATTTTGTACTTTGTAAGGGGGAAGATATTTGGGTTCATTAGGCTGGGTAATGTATCAGAGTAGCTATTAGTATCTTTGTGAATGCTGTTATTAGAAGTGATTGAGTTTGTGGTGGTTGTGACTTTTTGGTCAGTTAGCGAGATGGTTTGTATTGGCATCAAAAGAATTACTTTGAGACAGAGAAGGGTTATAGTATAATAGCAGGGGTTTAACATTTCTGAGAATAAGAGTTATGAGGTATTGGAGAAAGGGAGAAATGCTAGGCTTTCAATAGTATTTGGTGTGTAGGGTAGTGAGGTTTTAGATGTCAGTGTTACTGGATTAATTAGGGAGAAGTAAAACTGTAATATGTGAATAAGTTCAATTGGTTAGTGTGTTGAATGGGGTTCACTTTAAATAATCGAATGTTCAGAACATTGACGTTCTGATCACTGAGACCAGAACATCGACGTTCAGAACACTGAAGGTTTAAAGTGGAAGTGCCAGGTATATTGGGTGTGTATGCAGGGCAGCAAAGTGCCCTGCATGTTGTATGTGTGTGTGTGCCATCCGGGTGTTGGCATTGCAGGTAGGGTACGAGAAATCTCCCGTTTAGCACTACTGCATATAGCGGTAAATGGGAGATTTCCCTTACCCCACTGTAGTGCAATCTCGGAGATGGAATATTAAAGTAGGGTGGGTGTGGGGGGCACAGCCCCCCTGCATAATATAGTGTTTGTGATTTTTTTGTTGTTTTTATGGTTCATTTTGAACCTTCGATGTTCTGAACATCGATGTTCTGGTCTCGATGATCAGAACGTTGATGTTCTGAACATTTGATGATTCAAAGTGAATCCGTTGGATGAGGAGGAGATTACGATTAGTATAAATGTAACTGAAAATGGGGTGGGTCGGGGTAGTGGAGCAAAGTGAGTCCAAGCGTAGCGAGGGTGAACGGAGAAGGTAGAAACCTAGTCAGAAAGAATCTCTGCAAAAAACAATCAGGGGTACTGGAATTTAATCGGACAAAGTCAATGGTAAGCACTGAAAATATAGACACGCCTACTTGGTCTTTTTTTTTTTTTTTCTTTACTTCTGATATAGTTACAGGCAAAGATGTAAAGCAAGTCAAATAATAAAGACCATGTTTATTTCTTTGTGGGGGTTAATAGTTGCTTTCGGGAGAGAAGTGTATTTAAAATAACTTCAGAATCCTGTCGTCACAAATTAATTGAATTGCAGGATACTTTCATGTAAGGAAGCTACAATGGCAGATGTGAAAAAAGCGCATACATTTATTTATGAGGTTAATATGAATTTTTGGGAGGAAAGTGTATTTAATGTAGTACTTCAGAGTCCTGCCGTAAAGAAATATCAAATTAATTGCAGAACACTATAGTGGAAGGATATTATCGTTAAAGGTGGAGGTGGTGGTTCCTTCCTGTTCACCCAGACTGCGCAACTTGTTTGAATCACCAGTTTTCTCTCATCCCCTCTTATTCTATTTGTTAATTACTGAGCCTCGTCTTCCTCTAAAAGCATGGCATAGTTAAGTCTTCTATAAATATTTCCATACAGACTTCCCAGGTTTGGTAATACCTCCTTCTATTTTCTGTTGCCTAAGTCATTGCGCCAATAGTTTTTTGTGCACGGGGGCGGTTATCAAAAAATACTTGCTTAACAGCAACCATTCTATGCTCTTGCATACTATTCAACTGCTTCTTTATTTTCCTTTAACACTCATAAATTACTCCTCTTCTTGTTTAGCAAAGGTCCTCTTCATCTGCAATACTCTAACCTTTGCAACCCCTCTAAATAATTTATATTACTTCTTTCCCATTTGTCTGTTATTTTTGCCATATTTTTAAATTCCATTTTCATTTTATCTGACTCCATAGCTGTCCCTCCTGAATCAATTTGTATTTTCCCTAATAATTCTTGAACCATTTCCATTACCCATTCCTTAAATTTCACTGTTTTAACAAGTAAGAAAGCACCAATGCACCATTTTACTTTATTACCTAGTATATTTATCTTAGTCCTCATTGGTGCATGATCGGAAATAGTTATTGGATGTGTTTGAAATCTTTCAATTAAATACCCATGGTCCTGTGAAATATAATTTCTATGCACACTAACCACACTGTTGTACATTGGGGAATAACACGCAAATTCAGTCTGGGCTCCTCCTAGTAAGTTCACATCTTCCATTCCAAATATTCTCATATTTCTTCAAAATCTAGTCTCTTTTGTTACATTTTTCCTTCAAGATCCTCATCATACATCTTCAGTATTGCATATCAGGTTTCAGTCCCCAACCATGAATAATATACCTGCTGAAGGCTAATTACCTTTCCCATAATTCTCAAACTTCTTAATAGTAGTTTTAGGTAGAACAGAAATAAGTGCAGGTAGAACAGAAATAAGTGCAATGTAATCCTCCATTCCTGCCAATAACTCTAATACCACAAGTCTACTATTACCTTTATGTCTTTCATCACTATTGGTGTCCTTCTTGTAAATATTATTACTCCAGTTTCCTGTGCCTCTGATACTCTGCTGAATATCCATTCTGAAATCATTTCTGTGCCAATTTCACATTTGCATTTCTATCAAAGTATGTTTCCTGTAACAATGCTATTTGCACCCTACATTTCTTCATGCAATTCAATACTCCTTGCTTCTTGTCCATATACCTACAGTGCCATTTACATTCCATGATATAATTGATAAGGCAGTCATTCTTATTATAATCCATTACTTTCATGTTTTCTACATGACATTGTTTGAATATGTTTCCAATGTGCATCTTACATACAAATTAGTGTTTGGCATGCTGATCTTACACACATGTGGTGCTTCTCATCTCTGCTTAAACCAGTGTCACATTTTTCCAGTTGCTTTACAAAAAACTCAAAAAATAAAAACTATTTTGACCCACCTAACCTCTTGTAACTCACAGCAAACACATGAAACTAAATACACTTTCCAAAAGGGGAAGCTCCCAATCCATACAGGGGCAGCTGCCCCAAACGGAAAGCTACAACAGCAAGCTTTATCTGTTCTGAAGTTGGGTTTAATCATGCTGCAAATACATGTTTGAGTCTGTGTTCCCTCTTGCACCAACACCATCCAGTCTTGTCCCATCTCTATTTCCCACAAAAATGTGACAATAACTTGAATGCCCTTAGTTAACTGATGTTTTACCCTTAATAAAAATTGCACTAGGTACTCATAATGAATAAACTACATTGTGCTTTCATGTATTTTATACTGAAGTGTTAAAGGCTGGTAGTAATGCACCTACTTGCCAAAGTATTCCCTCAATGTATCAGACATCATTTGTTTTCACTGATCTGATTGCCAATTCCCCTCTAAGTACTGATTTTAGTGTTCACCTACAAATGCCTCAGAGTTTCTTGTTATGATTTCTTGATTAATTGCCTACACCTGCAGACAGGCCATCTCCAGTATTCAGGCTTTGCAGGAAGAAAGAAAAACGGCTAATAATTTTACAGAAATAGCTCTTCTCATATGATGGGAAAGCATAATTTTACATGCTTTCCATTATCTACTCCATCTGCCCAGAAAAAAAAAAAATGTCCCCTTACATGCAGCACAGTCCAAGACTATTAGTCTTCACCTCTACCTGTTCAAAATCCAAAAATGGCACTGATTCTCTAAGAAAATATTCTAAAACAGCTGGATATAACAACTTGAATCTCACACCTGCCTCTCAACATGCTCTGATCACAGGGATAAACTTGCTTCTGTTCTGTCTTGTGAACAGTATGTAATCAGTTTGCACAAACATGGTATGACTGCATCTTTACTACTACAGGTCTTGGCTTCTTTCTTATGGCCATTTTGGAATATACACATGGTGTGCACCTTTAACAAATCTTGCTGTGGAATACCAGTCCAACTGCTTAGCTACATTTTCATAAAATGAATGCGGGCTACTTCTTGTAGTTTCTCTGGTATGGCAGAAAATCTTAGACTTTCACTGCATGCTCTATCTTCTAATGCTGTTTTTTTTTTTTAAAACAATTCTTGAGTATCCTCATATTCAGCCAGTATTTCCTTCATTTGTGCAGTCTGACCGACTTGTTTGAATAGCTACTTAGAGAGACTCGGATCCAGAACTACAGCATAAAGCGTCTTTCCAGGCTTTTGTCAATTGACTTTATATATTCCTCCAGGTTTTCACTTATTTTAAGCACCTATGAATGCATTTCATTTATTTTTTCTTCTTAATAATGGAAAGACATCTCTACTACTTAGCTGAAACCTGAACTGCTTTTGACTGAACAGCTGCAACATTCTTCCTCATCAGAGTTTCTTCCTCTCCTTTTCTAGCCAATTTCTCTTACTTCCTCCAGATTTCTTCTTTGCTGACATCCAGGCAGTATAGTGACTAGCCAATAACTGAATTTTACCCATACTGTCAGCCTTCCACCAGACATTTTACTTCTTTTTCTTTTTTCACACTGGAGGAGCTCTAATCACCTGCTCTTCAGAGCACAGCCATCTTGGAATCATAGTCTTCTGTTTGGATTCTTAACAGAATATCTCCAGTCTACTTCATCTCATCTCTTCTTTGTTATAGCATAATTTCCAGAACCAATGCTCTGGGCAAAAACTGACCAGCACTTACCAAGGTCATTGCCTTCCTTTTTATACAATGCACTGCTAGAATGACTGCTTAACAGCATTCTTTGTGGGAAACGTTCTAATACAGAAATCTAATGGTTTCCCTTAAAGGAAACCACATATACAACCATATTTTTTATAACACTTTCACTATTTACAAAATTATTTCCAATTATGACACCTTATAGGATGAGATTTGCACCACTCTGTTACAAGATTATATATGCACGTAAACACACACACACACACATATATATATATATATATACATATATATATATATATATATATATAGAGAGAGAGAGAGAGAGAGATAGTGATTCCTTTCTTTATGAAGAGTTCTTCTTTCTTCACGTTTATTCAACTGCAGAGTGTGTATATTTAAGTATGGAAATAAAAAAATAAAAAACAAAGAAAGAGAGAGAGAAACTAGTGGTCTTAAAACTTCTTTGATGAGCTCAGTCACAATAATCTCCAAAAATGATTTTTGCAAATTATTGTCACTGAGCTAATCAATGAAATTTTAAGACCACTAGTTTCTGTTTTTTTTTTTCCTCAACACTTGTGTTGAGGATGGAACTAGACAGATTCATGTGCTTGTTCATTTTTTTTATATTTAAGTACAGGGTATATGGGCTTGAATTTCTTATGTTGTTGATTTTTTTATTGGTCTAACAGCATAGTAAGTTTCATTATTTTTAGCATTTACAGTTTGTGCTGTCAGTGTTTTGTAAGTTCATTTAACATGTAGCCAGTGTTTTGTCAAGTTTGGTTCCTGACCCAGAGACTCCCCAGACTCTGGAATAGATTGCCCATACATGTCAAGCAGAGTGCCTCTTTGGACCTCTTCAAGAGGAACCTTGATGATTGGATAGGAGAAAGGAAATTCACCCCAGGGATCACGTCAGTTGCCCTGCTAGACAGGGGTCCAGGAAAGTAAATAATGTGGGAAGAAATAGCCAGGGAATTGTTATGGCTAGGCTTGTATAGGCCCTAGGGCTGATAGCCTAGTACCAACCTATGAACCTATGGATGATATAAATGTGTGTGTGTAAAAAAACACATATGCAAAATATATTAAGCAAGCATAAAGATGTTTTCATTTCACGTCTCTGTGTAACATCTCCCTTTCATACATGCTGCTGGTCATCAAAAAATATAAATTTAAAACATTTAATCACCACAAGAAATACATATTTTAATAAATGTATTTTTTAATAAACTTCCCAAAGCAGAGACAACTAAGATATCTTGCTATTGTGGTGATAAAGATGTGGGCATGGTTGCAAATATAAATTCATGCTTCTGAATAGGTATGCTTGCAGCAATCAATCATCTTTCTATCACTATAAAGCTGTCAGGTTATTGAATACGACTGAGGTTGTGAGATGCTAACAAATTTTATCCTGTAGTTCTGAGTCTGAGGACCTCCATTTCCACTTCCTACTCTTTGACTTAAAGCAAGTCAGTTAATCAGATACCCCTGAGTTGGAGCACTTGTGCCTACTGGGTTTGCTTAGTTAACAAATAAACAATTAAAAAGCTCCACATTAAAGGCATCAAAAGGTCATACCCCAGAAATATAATAAAACTCACAAAACTTTGTGGGCAAAGCCTTTCCCGCTTCTACAAATTATTTACTCATTTTTCCCTCCCTATCTCTCAAGAGATATCACTTTCTAGTCGCTTGACTAAATGATGCAATGGGAAGCCTTTGCCTCAATTTATATACACTCTCACTAAACCAACATAGACACATATGTACATACATAAACACACACATAAAGCAAACAAACATTTTACTATATGTATATAGCTGTAATGCTTTCATGAGGAAGAACTGCCAGTTGTTGAAATGTACTGCTATGACACCCTATGAACACCAGGTCCTGAGACTCTTAAGATTGGATATGGACAAGTTGATGCTAATCCCCAAAGACTGACAGATCTGGAACAAGTACTGCCTTGCATCCTCTAACTGTTCCTGTGAAGTGGCTCCCAGGAGCCAATTGTCTAAGTACAGGAAAATCCGTATCCCCAGAATGTGCATATGTGTTGTGACTGGGGCTATTCTTTTGGTAAACACCTGGGGACTGTGGTGAGATTGAATGACAGGGTCCTGAAATTGAAAATGACTGGCTCCCACCTGAGCCATCTATGTGAAGATAGGCATCCTGGAAGCCCACAGAGCACATCCAGTCTCTTTCCAGTAGATATGGTAGGGATGACTGCACCATGACCATCCAGAAAGTTTCCTTTGTTACCTGTTTGTTGGGCTAACTCGGATCTAATATTGGGCTGAGGTCCTGAGCTTTTTTGGGCACTAAAAATATATGAAGAAAAATCTGGATTCCCTTTCGTCTGGTGGAACCTTCTGGATGTTTCTTTTGTTGAGAAGAGCATACACCTCTTTTTGCTGCCCCTCTCTGTCTAGGTGGCACAAATGGGCGATGAGATGTACTGACACGTGGAGTTCTGGAAAAAGGAAAAAAGTAGCCTCTGTACATGATTCACCTTATTCATAAATCTATTGTGGCAGCCATCCATGCGAGCATGTGTAAGGGCAGATGTCCCCTGACTGCCTCCAGAGGGGGCAGTCAGGCAATCCATCAATGATTAAAGAAGAAAAATTCCCAAATAGATTCCCTGTATCCCAGATTGTTTTGACCACCTCTACCCTTGGATCAGCAACTGGCCTGAAACTCTCCTCTGCCCTGAAAGGCTCTGTCTGAATGCTGTTACTATTGGGGCTGCTGGGATTTGCAGAACCATAAATTCTTAGCTCCTTTTTGGTTATGCTGAAAGGTCCTTTAGGGAGCTGACAGCTTAATCTCAACCACCTTGTTCACAGGTAGACAGCCTTTTACTTGCTGCCTGAACAGCAACATACTAACACATGGGGAATTAATGAACCCTGCTTTGAAGTGGTTAAGAAACTCTGTCAAATGCAGCCAAGCCTGTCTCCACATAGATAAACCTGATCCTCCTGTGCTGACTGATCCATCCATCATGTTATGAATCAAATACATGGACAGGGAAGAAATTGTACTTATTATAGCTACCTAGGTTTCTAGTTGGGGACATAGATCATTCACCCGTAGCTGTTTCAAAGTGTCAGCTTTCATTTGTGCAATGCCCTTTGAAACCTGATCATATTCACCATGCAGTTCAACACTGAAACTGAACACATACATGACACAAACTTCCCTAATTGGTCCATCATCCTAGACTCATTCCGTGGATGAATGGACTCAGCATCCCTCAGGATATCCTGTCTGGTAGCCACAGCCACAATCAAAAAGACAGCTTGGAAACACCAAAGCAAATTCTCTCTCAGTTTAATGAAGTGCTTTTCGTCTTGCACATATGGCAAGACTTAATCAGAAACTGAACAAACTGCAACACAAACAATATATACACACCCTTTTTGTCACATGACACTTCTAATTAAAATCCTGTGTCTTAAAGGCACATCCACATTATTGCTACTTAAAACATTTTTTAAAAACAAATATTTTTATTTTTTTATTTATTTATTTATTTTATTTTACATTTGTTGACCGGGCTAGTCTAGCTGGCTATATTTCCATTTTCAGTAGAGGCCCGGGGAGAAAAGCTCCACAGTATATATAAAAAAACATACAACGTTTGAAGTGTAATACAAGCAAAAAACACCAGGATAATTGTAAAGTCAAAAAAGGAAAGATTTGCATGTAAAAACAATTTACTAATAGGAACTAATATCATTACCTATAGATAAATAAACTACAGAGAAGCAAAAATTAGCGAAAGGTGTGTAGGGAGGAGAAGTGTGAGGAAAGCAAGAGTAAAGTAAAAAAAGAGAGGAAAAGAAAGGATTAAACACATTTTCAGTGAAGAGGAAAAGAGGTAAGTAAAAAGATAAATTGTTCAGGGAAGGAGGAGAGAGATGTAGGGGAGGAAATGAAGATAGAGAGCGATAGAAATTTAGTCAGGTTTAGTGGAAGGAAGGGTAAGGTTGAGATGTTCTAAAATATTGTCAATGACTGACAATATTTTAGAACATCTCAATCCTACCCTTCCTTCAGAATTTTTACCTGTAATAGTGATGGAAATGTATATACAAACATACATATACTAAAATACTATATCTCAAATTATTATGTTGACTCTCAAAATATATTACTTAATTAACTAAGAAGTCAGAAACTTACATATCCGAGTCAAATGAAGTCAGATATCAGAAATATGAACACATTTTATAAAAATGCATACACACATTAACATTTAAGATTTCTCAACTTCAATATACTGTTTAAAGATATTGTATATATATTTCCATCACTATTACAGGTAAAAATTCTGAAGGAAGGGTAAGGTTGAGATGTTCTAAAATATTGTCAGTCATATTTGTTTTTAAAAAATGTTTTAAGTAGCAATAATGTGGATGTGCCTTTAAGACACAAGATTTTAATTAGAAGTGTCATGTGACAAAAAGGGTGTGTATATATTGTTTGTGTTGCAGTTTGTTCAGTTTCTGATGAAGTCTTACCATATGTGCAAGATGAAAAGCACTTCATTAAACTGAGAGAGAATTTGCTTTGGTGTTTCCAAGCTGTCTTTTTGTTTTTCGCTAGTTTGTCTTACTTTGGTTCCTGTCTGTTGGAGTTTGTTATGGCTTTGGACAGTCCTTGTGGAACACCAACTATTCTTGACTTGACTCCACCACAACAGGATGGAGTGGGGTATTTGACACAGTTAATAGAACAATTATCTCAACGTGTGATCCAGTTACAGACTAGAGTGGATGCCATTCCTTTTGTTCCTGCCATTGTTCAACCTTCTGCTTCTGCGTTGGTAATTGGAGGTGGTAGGCATCCCGATACTAGCTCAGTACCTTCCCATCTGAATTCACAAACCGGAAGTGTGATACCAACTGGCAGTGATGTCACATGAGCTGAACAACTGCACCAGAGGAGTAGTCCAAATGGCGAAAGGGCGCCGAATGGCGGAGAACCTATAGGTTCAACAGCTTCAGCATCTGGTTCAACAATTCTACCTATTTTTTCCAACAATCAGCCAGGTAGTGTTAACCTTACTAACAATATAATAACTGACAAACGACTTAATATGAGAAGTTCTACAGGATTTAATACCATGAAAGACTTGCCAACTTTTACCCAGTGATTGGAAACTCCAATTTCTTTATTCCAACCGCAATCCAACCAATCAACATCTTCTGAAACAGAGGACTCGGGTAACAGTTTCATTATTGCAAGACCTTGACAAAAAACTTTTTAAATATAAAAAACTTTCTTTAGAAAGTACTTACTTACGTCAATGTGTCAATGAAAACATTGTTCCCAAGGGCTTGCGTGCCCACCAATACCCTACGGGGTTAGAGCCAGGTTCATTGTTTCATAAAGAACTTATTGAGTTGTTTAACATTCAGGGACTTGCCCTGTTGAACCTGATGATTAAACATTATGAGACTTCTATCAATCTCTTACAACAAGAAGCTACTGGCTTAGATGCTGCTATTAAGGGTCATGTAAACTTTTCAAGATATGCTTTTGATTACAACAGAATTTTTGACAGTAAAGACCAACAAATGATGAAATTTAGAGAAATTAAAATAAAAAAACTAGCTAGAGACCGTAAAGCATATGGTGAGGAGAATGCTTACCCCCCCACCCCCAAGTTCACAAGTAGCAAAATCCAGCAATGCTGCTATGAATGTATTTTTGTGTAACACAACAAACAGAAATGAATCAACACATGGTCTATCTGTCTCAAATGATAGTAGTGCACTTCCATCAGGTGAGGGACCTATGTTACCCCCACAGACAATTGTGAACAATACATCAGCTAACGCCCAAAATTTTCAGCATCAAGCCAACGAATACAACCTGAGATCAAAGAACAAGAAATCTCATTCCAACAACAACTACAAAGGGAAGAATTGGAAACGCAGGAGATGATATCACCCCTTATTGTACCAGCTTCCCCGATAATTAATGCTGCAGATTTTGGACTAAGGAACATCTTTATGAATAATGATAAAGATTTTAAAATTTACAACTTTCTGATGTTACTATAGACCAACCACTGGTGGAACTATTAGATAAGGGGTACACTTTTGTCCCCACAAGAAAAGCAGACTTAGTTAAAACATTAATTGATTTAAAATTATTTGTGCGTAAACTCAATTTGTCTATGCTTTTTGTTGACAATACTATGGTTCAGTCTAGTGCATTACACCCTTCAAATACTTTTTGTCCCCCTTTACACCCAACTTTACAATGTTTTGAACTCATTTGTGAGTTGGATTTATATAATGTTTTAGGGTTGGGTAGTAATCATAAGCAGAATAAAAGGTAGAATGTTCATCTGTAAATGTTACTAGTGAACAACTGCATTTATTACAACTAATTCAAGAAGCCCCAGTCCGTATTATGGCCCCAGATAAGGGAGGGGGGCTTGTTGTTATGAATGTAGAGGATTAAGTCAATAAAATGGACCAAACAGTACGAAGTTCCACATATCAGTTGGTTTCACGTAATGAGTTAAATCAAGCATACAGTAAAATAAAGTCTCATTTATATGAAATGTTGTTAGAAACCAGGATTACTACTGACTTGTTTAGATATTTATCTATGCCTTCCCCAAGGATTTTGTTTTTGTTTTGTTTGGTATCCCTAAGTTACATAAAAATGTGAATAATCCACCTATGCGACCCTTGGTGGATGCTAGGGCAAGTATTACTTACCCTTGGGCAAAATGAGTAGACCAAAAGTTGAAGTAGTATGTAACTCAAGAGAAATATATATGTAAAGATTCTTGGTCGTTCTTGTCACAAATCAAGAATTTAGAATTTAATGCTGACTTCAATTTTCTAACAGTGGATGTGGTAGATTAATACTCTTCTATCCCCCATGTGGAAGGCATCGAACGAGTCAGTAGTTACCCGAGAGCTAAAGCAGTAGCCTCTGATGAGGTGGCCTTAATAGGGGAAATGCTTGACATAATCTTGTATAGTAAGTTATATGTTCAAAAGACTGGTGTAGCTATGGGGTCACCCTGTGGGGCAAGTTATGTCAATTTGGTAATGGCCTCATGGGAACAAGAATTTATCTTTAGTAAACAAGAAGTGAAACAGTACATCCAGTCCTACACATGGTTTTTGGATGATATTTTTATCATTTTTGAAGGAAATAAGGAAGTAGCTAGTAAACTAGTAGATTATTTTAACAGCACTACAGATTTCCTTTCCTTTACTTATATATTTGAAACGACCAGGATTTCATACTTGGATGTGGATCTTGGTAAAGATATGGAAAGGAATGCATATGTAGCGAAAATTTATAGAAAGGCCACATATTCAAATTCTTTATTACATTTTAGCACCTGCCGTACATGGCACCAAAAGAAATCAGTGGTGAAGGGTCAACTCGTGAGAGCTGCCCGTATGGTCAGGTCACGTTGGACCAGGATTTCATGGATGAATGTAATAATTTGAGGTCAATGTTTGTTAGGAGAGGTTACCCAGTGGACTTTTTTGAGTGTCTACTGGAAGAAGTAAAATATAAGAGAGAACAGGGGTTGTATAAACCCATTTTGTCCATCGGTTTACAAAGTGTTATAATAAGTGACAGAGAATTACAACAAAAAGAAGTATGGAATTTAAGTTTAATAACACCCTATAGTAGTAATGCAAGGGAAATAATGTCAATTTTGAACAAAAATTGGGAAATAATTAGGAGAGATCCCCACCTTTCTTACAAGGTCAACAGCAAACCCCGGATTATTTATAAGAGGGGGAGGAATTTAAAGGAATTATTACAACATAAAAAAAACACCCCACAGTGGAAGTGTGGCATGTATAAATGCCAAATGTGTAATTACTGTAAATATATGAGTACAGGACAAGACACTGAAGTTAAAAACATTAGTTTTAAAATCAAACTGAAGTATATTTGTCAGTCCAAGTTTGTGGTTTATTTAGCCCAGTGTCAATGCTGTGCAGCGTTTTACATAGGTAAAACGGATAGAAGGTTAAAAGAACGAGCATATGAACATCTATATAAAATAAAGACACTTAACAGAGACAATGCACTGGCTAGACACATTATTTCCTGTCCA
Source organism: Protopterus annectens (assembly GCF_019279795.1). Classification (NCBI taxonomy): domain Eukaryota; kingdom Metazoa; phylum Chordata; order Ceratodontiformes; family Protopteridae; genus Protopterus; species Protopterus annectens. Next base: position 624,575,183 of record NC_056733.1, read on the forward strand.
CAACATTCATTTTGATTGATTCAGTTGTTGATGATAGTCGGGGGGGGCCCGCTTACACTTTTACTTGAGCAACTTGAGTTAAGTTGGCAAATACGCACTGGGGCAATGTTTTACCCGGGTTTGAATGAGACAATATCTTTAAACAGTATATTGAAGTTGAGAAATCTTAAACGTTAATGTGTGTATGCATTTTTATAAAATGTGTTCATATTTGTGATATCTGACTTCATTTGACTCGGATATGTAAGTTTCTGACTTCTTAGTTAATTAAGTAATATATTTTGAGAGTCAACATAATAATTTAAGATATATTATTGTTAAGATATGTATGTTTGCATATATATTTCCATCACTATTACAGGTAAAAATTCTGAGGGTAGGGTAGGGTTGAGATGTTCTAAAATATTTTCAGTCATATTTGTTTTTAAAAAATGTTTTAAGTATCAATAATGTGGATGTGCCTTTAAGACACAAGATTTTAATTGGAAGTGTCATGTGACAAAAAGGGTGTGTATATATTGTTTGTGTTGCAGTTTCTGATGAAGTCTTGCCATATGTGCAAGACGAAAAGCGCTTCATTAAACTGAGAGAGAATTTGCTTTGGTGTTTCCAAGCTGTCTTTTTGTTTTTCGCTAGTTTGTCTTACTTTGGTTCCTGTCTGTTGGAGCCACAGCCACAATACTAGAGTCCACTGGGGTCTTTTACTCTAAAATGGACTTTGGGGTTGTGCAGAATCCTGTCAGGGTTTCTTGGGATGGGCTCAGCCATGTCTGTTTACTTCCACACTGGAATAGACCAAGTTGACAAGATTATCTGGTGGAGGCACTACCCGTGTAGCAGGGGAAGAAGCCTCCTGTAAGATTTTTCTGTAGAGGTGGGGTCCACTGGCCCTGAGCCTCTCTGCCTCATCTCCTCTAAGATTTTTCCGAAGGAAGGGTGTTCTGACGTGGATTAGGATAAACTTCACCTTCATCCAAATTTGTATCCAGGGTGGGGGACCCTGAAAGGGAGTCCAGGTGCTTCCTCTTGCATGCCCTATTCTGTTGAGGGATAGGCTGCCAAGCTTTCTCAGAACAGTGACAGGACATGTCCTTTGAGAGCATCTATGATGTCCTGCTCAAGTGTCCAGACTCATACACATCCAAGGGCTTCCATCAGTGCTACTTTAGCTACAGGCACAAATGCACTTTAAGTTGTACTTTCTGCACTAGTGAGTCTGCTGAAAAACTTGAGCCCACCTGTAATTGACATCAACGATAACGAGAATGGAAAGGTGTAGTAAACCCAGCTTCTCCTCATTGATGCTGAAATTTCTGTGACTGTGGCCAAGACACAGATCTTTGGTCACAACGAGTTGAAAGCCTAACTCTCTGACATCAAGAATGTCTCTGACAGAGTTTGTGTTGGCAAGCTTTGTACCAGAGGCCTGACACTGAACCCTGAGAACCTAGTAACTGTCAGTGCAGGCAGAATTGACAATAAAGGCCAAGAGTGCCGAAGTCATCACCTTTGGGGACATGAAGTTAATCCACACCGATGGTGCTGGCTCTAAAGTCAGTGCCAATCCATAAAATGCTGGTGCCAAAACTGGGCCCAAAGAAGGAATGACAGAGGAAAGATGGACAGAAGGACTTGAGTCACTCCAGAGCCTGTGGTAGGAACTGTCAGGGCCGGGATGATACTGCACTAAATCTGGGGCTTGATAAAATGCTGACATCATATGCTCCCAATCCAACCATGTAGTGCTCCTCAGTGACCTATGCAACCATACTGAAGCAGTAGAAGGAGGTCTAGACCATAATAACTTTGACAATTCCCTTTCGGAAGGGGAAACTTCCTATTCGACTCCAAGCGGTGGCATCCTCCTTGGTGCTAGAAGAATCTTGTCGCTGAGGAGGAGACAACCTCGATGAAGACAATCGGACCATAAAGGGAGAGAATCTTGGTGAGTAGACCCTTGGACTGGGGGGAACAGTCTAGGAGAAGGAGTCTTGGCTAAAGGTGGAGTGATCAAACTAAGGGCCTTGGCTGATAAAAGTTTTTCCAGCACTGAAGGTTCTTTGGCTTCCTCTTTTTTCTCTCTGTTTCTTTCTCTCTCTCTCTCTTCAGGAGAAGTTGTCCTAACAAGTTTGTTAGGATGCTGTCAGCAGGGATAATTCCTTTACCACAAGCTTGTTACACCCATCTACGAGACTCCTAGCACTAAAACCCTTGCAGATAGTACACCTGGTGTCCAGATGTAGTGCACAAAGCAAACTAAGCACAGATCATGAAGATCTTTGGGAGGTAACATGTGCTTGCACCATTTACATATATGGAAACCTTGCTTGATTACTTTCTTCATACTCTATACACCACAACAACAAAAAATAATAAAAGAAGAAAAAAATATATATATGTTTTGAATACATGCAACCACAAAAAAAAAAACCATAGGCAAGAAAGCATAAAGAGAGAAAGGGCTTAGGGTCCAAAACCTAAACAGGTAGGGAGGGGAGACAACAGCAATAGAGTTATGTGAGGAGCAGTACAACAAAGAAAACTTATCCCAGAAGAGTAGAAGCTAAGATAAAGCAAAACCACTTACTTGTAGGCAGAAAAGCACCCAACAAACACTAAGGTTTTAATCTTTTCACTTAAGCTCTGAAACAGACCTGTAGCATTTGCAGGATGCAATGAGATCTGGTGGACTGATAGCAAAGGGGAAAGATGGGTAGGGATAAGCTCGAGCTCCTTAATAGTTCATTGCTATCACCAGAGGGTAACAAAGGTACTAGCACTAGTGTTAGGGTGTTTATAGACAGATGAATTATGTTTTCCTCCAATGTGTTTTATTCACATGCTGGTGGAGATTAAACTTCTTAGATTTGGTACTTGTGGAGCTATTAAGTCCTGCAAAGGTCTTGAACAAGGAATGTAGAGTCCCTAACAACATTAAATGCATGATAAAGATCTCCTCAAAACAGCCTATGAGATAGCAGGCATAGGGACAGAACTTCAAGATTCTTCTGTTAGTTCAGGATCTTCAGACCAGTAGTGTTTTGTTAGGAACCTTTGAGGCTTTTCCAGTTAATTGATATGATTAGAAAGATGCATCCCAAAGGGGCATTATGCTCAATAATTGGTATAATTAGAGCCATATAAAATGGGGGATGATAACTAGGTCTACAAAAAGTGCTCGGGTGGTATTAGCTTATAGATGACTGCTCATTCTCACTTGCTTTAAATGGCAAGTGCCCAACCTCCCACTAGCCTGATCCTAGTAACTTACATAGCCCTCCCACAAACTGACCCTAGTAAACTGTATAGTCCTCAAACAACCCTAACTCTAAAACTCCCACTCAGTCCCTAACTCTAAAAATCCCTCTCAATCCTTAAACTTAAATTCCCCAATTACTCTCTAAGCCTAAACTTCCCTTCCGCTCCCTAAACTTAATTTCTCCAGTAACTCCCTAACTCTAAATTCTCCTCCTGTTCCCTAAACCTCAGTTCACCACTAGAACACTGCTTAAACCTAATTAAAGAACAAAATGTTAGTATGGTTATTATGGTTTGTTTGCTTTTCCATCTCAGTTTAATTTCTCCAAATCTTTTGGGTTTCTAATACCACGACAGGAATGGATTTTATTAAAGTATGCATGCCTATGCTTTATGAGGTAATCTAATAAAGGTGCTTAAAAAGACTCAAAGACAAAGCTGAAAACATTGAGAGTAAAAGGCCTAAAATTAGGGATTTTTTTAAATATTATTCTGACTCATTCACAAAGGGCTCTGTATTGAAGAAGTCATCACTTGTAATGCAGGATGTTTTAATGCCAAAAACATATATATCTTTATGTGAGATGATAAAATACTGAACATCGCTCTTCTCCTTTAAACTTTTTTTGCAGCGAGGCAAGCATTTCTGATGAAAACTTGCTGCCATTAATGACAAAAGCACGAAATCTCAAACAATGATTTCCAAATCTTTGCCATTTTCCTGTGTTCATTTGTTGGTTTTTGGCTACTGCTCCACTGGGTGCCAGGATACTAGTGTTTAGTGGTTTGAATTTCAGTGATGGAAGCACAGTTAATTTAAAACAAAAATTGCCATGACTGACTACCATGTTGTGAAGCAAGTCAAGGAAGAGACACTGATCAATAACAGTTGGTGGACAAGCTCATAAAAAGCAGCTTTATTAAGAGGACACACATGTAGTTCTTTCACTGACTGCTTGAGTATTCAGCAATGAAACTCTGTATGACCCACATTTGGAAATAAGTGCTGTTGCTAATACTTGGCAATGACTAAACAAAAAATAAAATAATTTTTCAGAAAGTACAAGCTTCTCCATTTATTCACCCAAGCCTTAGTTTAATGCTGGAGAACCATAAGGATGAAGTCAGCATAACACAAAATCATGGCCCAGAAAAATGATGCAAGCTGTGTGGAGGTTCTACTTTGCTATGTTGCTTATACTTTGGCAGTGAATGAATAGTGATTCCGGGCTGTCCTTGCGTTTATGTGAGGTAAAAAGCAGAAAAAAAGCATTTTGAACAAGTCTTTAAAGAATAATGATTTAATTCTTTCCTGGTTTAAAGTAAAGGTCTCAAAGAAAGGAGAAACAGCTGGGATATAAGGGGTCTTATCCTCCCCTTTTGCACAACTATCTAACATCCTTGTCAACTTTTTTTATTATTATTATTTTTAATTATCTATCTATCTATCTATCCTACGTTGACCTGGTTAATCCCATTAGGGTAATGACTTCTTTTCAGGAGAAATCCAAAGCGGTATTTATACTACTGAAGAAAATTGACCAGGGCATTGGAGAACTTCCCCTACTCATTTGTGTACGGGGACACTGTTGTCAGTGGTGCTTCCAGCTTCCTGCTTTTCCAGTCCTGGCATGTAGGCAGCTCGGAGAGACAGGAAGGAATATGGCATGTGTGTGAGAGGTAGAAGAAGTTAGAATGGAGCGAAAGAAGGAAGGTGTAAGCATGGAGGTAGCGGAACCTTTATGAAAGACATCGCTAGTAGAAGAAAAAATAGCAGGAGTGGTGAAGTTGTTCATATCGTTCAAAAAGGGAGACAAAAAAGGAGAGGCGAAAGAGGAGAAACAAAAGAAGGTTGTTGGACCTTTGCAAGATTTGGAGGGTTTGTTCCAGGCAAGGAGATAGAGTACAAGGATGTATTATTACAATCCTCCAATCAGAAGGGTTGCAGGATGTCTACTTAAAAGAAATGTTAAGCCAGTGTGAACCTGAGAATGACATGTCAGCTTTGTGGGGTGAAATTATGGACAAAATACAGGAGGAGGTAGTGAAAAAATAGAAACAAAGAAAAAGTTATATGTTCAAATTGTAAAGAAAGAAGAGAAGCGAGCGGAAGAAGGGAAAGAGACGGCAAAAAGATAATTTGTGGTAAGGTTGAGCAGTAAAGAAAAAAAAGAGCTTAAAAGGTATGATGTTTGGGACAGTGATTGCAGCTCTTGGTACTTCACTGAAAGAGTTCAGAGCCTTTATACATATTAATAAACAGACATATTGCGACATTTTGGTTGAGACAAGACAGTACATGGAAAGAGTCTTAGGGAAATTTGAGAGTAGGAAAGACTACAATCCTTGAAATTAGAATGTAGTACAAACAACTAATAGAGAAACAAAAAAAAAAGGATTATCGTGCAAATCTAAACTGAAGTTGAGAAAGACGTGTTAAATGACTATTTAAACTGTATGTAGAGAAGTGATGGGCACTACAAAAATTAACAATGATAAAGGTTTATGGACTGGGATATGAGATTGTGGAATGATTTTGAAAATGAAAAACATTGTACATATTTCAAGTGTGATAAATGTAGAATGAAAGACAGGTTACATTAAACAAGGGGACGACCAAAAACATGCTTTTCTGTGGAAAAGATGATCATCTGATTAGTAATTGTGATAAAAGAAAATGCTATATTTGTGGAAAGCCCAGGCATGAAGCTAACAATATGATGTGTAAAAAATGTGGGAAAATGGACATGCATGGGTGGATTGTGAAGAACATACAGAAACTAAAGAACAAGAGTGAACAGAGGTGCACATACATAATTTATGTAAAAGTGTAGAAGAAGAGTATGAAGAGCAGTCTGATGTACAAGAAAATAATAAATAAAAAAATAGTGGATGAAAATAATGAAGGGTAAGAATTGGTATAGGAAACAAGTGAAGATGAATACGTAAATTGGAGAGTGGAGAGAGGTAAAATAATTCTATAGCAAAAACGATGAAAGAAAAAGAAAATTTAAAAGTGTAGCTGTGAAAGAAAATAAAAAATGTAAAGGGTAAAAGTTAAAGGAGATAATAAAATTACACTAAAAAGAAACTGAAAGGCTTAGCTGTAAATGTTAATAGTATAAAGTATATTAAAAAAGAATAGGTGTCTTAGAATATTCTTAGACATAAGAAAATTAATAGAAGTAGTAGAAAGGTTACAAATGAACGAATTATGGGGTGGAAACATTATTTGGAATATGGGAAAAGATGCATGTTCAGGTATTGCACTGTTATGTGATGAAACAGTAAACATTTTAGATTAAGCTATAGTAGAATTAGGTAGAACAATGGTGATAGACACAAGATGGAAGAAAGATGTGTATAGGATTATTGCAATCTATGCGTATGTCACGATGAAAGAAATAAATAATATTTAAAATTCTAAACTCTGTGGAGTGAATATGGAAATACTACTAGTGGGAGATTTTAACCGTGATTTAAGAAAAAGTAGAAAAGGAAGATAGTTGAGGAAGGTTTATGAAATAATGAAAAGTTGAAAGTTATATATATGGGATAATAAACATTGGACTTGTATAAAAGAAATTAGATAAAAACAGAAACTGATTATTTCGTAATATCTGACAGCCTGAGAATAGTATAGGGAGGAGTAAAAGAAGCAGACTTTTTGGATCATCTAGCTATATGGGTAGAAGTGCAGGAAAAGGAAGGATACATAAGACTAGGCAAAGGCATTAAGAGACTTAATGAACCAATTATGGAAAGATCATGTAAGCATAAGAATTTTTTATGACAATTGGACGAACTGGTGGATAAGTTTTAAAGAAAAATAAAAAAAGTATTTTTTTGGAATGTCAAACAATGAGAAAAAGGAAAGAAAAACTGAACTATAGGCAACTGAGTCAGGAACTGTTCAAAGAAGGTATTATGAAAATAAGAAAATCTTTTATGAAAAGAAGAAGCTATATGAAATTAATTAGGAGAAGATTAAAAATGCTATATAACCAAAGATATGTTATACATGGCAAAAAAAAGAGATGGCCCTGTACTTAAATAAAATTATGAAAGAAAATGAAAAAAGAAACATAAGTGTATTGAAGAATAATAGAGAGAGAAAGAGAGTAAATATGCAAGAAGGAATATTTGTAATGCAGTGCGCTTTAATGCCAATATGATGATCAAATACAGAATTATATAGAGAATACTTTTAAAAAGAATATCAAAGAAAGGTAGAAATAGAAAGTATAACATGGAAGAATGGCAAAAAGTGTATTTTGTGGAAGTATTAAATGAATGAAGAGAATTTAACACTATGTTTAAAGAACTTGAAAATATACTATATAGACTATACAGGCTCATTTGGCAGAGGCGACACCTAGAAGCCTGCTTACATTTCAAAGTTATACCCAGGGGAATGAGAGTTCTGTGTATGCCAACTTATAGCGAAAACCATCCGGAGCTCCTAAGAAGATGGCAACAGCTAAATCTAGACCTTGGATTTAATTATATAAGGCTACTCATTGACTACTGCCTACCTATAGAAAAAGAACTTAGTTCAAAAGCCGATACCTTGTTCAAAGAAATTTCGACAAAATTTAAAGGGGAAATGTTTCTTCAAAGACTGGACAATCTATATAGTCAAGTGTTTGCCTATGGTGATAAACTTCAACAAGTAAAATCACGAAAACTTCAAAGGGATCATATCAATTTCCATAACGGCCAGGTGTTTACTTGGCCCAGGTATCGAGACACTAGAATGGAACCTGGAAACACTAATAATACACAAGAAGAACATGTCTCCATTGCTAATGAAGAGAGGGCTTTGCATTCTCAATTAAACATTTCCCTTTTAAGAGATCCAGCTTCTACGGATGATGTATCGTCGTCGCGTTTAACAACAGCAAATACTGTGGCTCATGACATCAGAGACACTCCCCCTCCCAATCAGCAAGCGTTGGAAAGACAGAACCCCAGCACGTTAGGTGCAAAACCCAAAGTCAAACAAGGGAATCTTGAGGGTTTTTTACTGCTACCGATAAAATTTCAAAGGACATCTCAAAGCAGATCCAGCAGTCGAGGGAGAACAAAAAGGAAGTTCTCAGGCGAACAACCGAACCACAGAAACCGAATGAGGAATTAACCAGTTTGGTGTTTAATTTATCTGAACGAGTCCTTACAGTAACTGAAAATATCTTATTAAATAAAGGACTCTCATTCATACCGGCTCAGGTTAGTAACATCAGCGAAATACTTATTGACTTGAGACTTTTTACACGTACTCTTGCATTGAAATGTTTCTTTAGTAAAAACAAACCCTCTGAAGCTGATAAAGAAACATGCTCTGAGTTTAAAAGGAGAAGCACCTTTACACCAACATTACCACCGGTAATGGAATGTTTTATGAGAGCTTGTGAAAATGACTTTTATTGTTATTTTAATGATTCTAGAACTAAAGAGCGATATACCAATGTTTCACATAAAGAATGGGAAATAATATATTCTTTACAACGTGATAACAATATTGTCATAAAACCGGCTGATAAGGGAGGGGGGATAGTTTTACTAGATAGTTTAACATACAAAAATAGTATGCGAAGTATGCTGAATGACATAGAAACATATACCAAAATAGAACAACCTGATTTAGAGAAATTGATCTATGAGGTACACCAAGAACTCTATGACTTTTTAATGTGTAGACAAATAGATCATGAATTATATTCATACATTTTGGTGGAACAGCCTAGAATCCCATACATAAAGGGTTTGCCTAAGGTACATAAAAACATATTACCACCTCCTTTACATCCCATAGTAGTTGGGAATGGATGGATTACAGAAAACATGTCTGTTTACATCGAAAAGAAACTAAGACCTATAGTTACTGGTATCCCTTCCATACTAAAAGACACTTACCAATTGTTAAATGACCTAAACGTTTTTGATCAAAGTCTTCCTATGGATTGTCTTTTAGTGACTATGGATGTGAAGAATCTTTTCACATCTATACCTAATAGCTATGGCACGGATGCTATCAGATGTCTTATTAAAGATGGTAACATGTTTGGCAGCAATGACCAGATCTTACTTAATGCTTTATTAGATTTAATATTAAATAATAATGTTTTTATGTATGATAATGATCTATTTTTGCAACAGTGGGGAGTGGCCATGGGCACTCCCTGTGCAAATACCTACGCAAACTTAGTTGTTTATTACTGGGAATGCATGCACCTTTTTAACAGTGTAGGTTTTCAGAAGATATTGCTGTATAAGCATTTTGTGGATGATGTTCTCATATTCTGGAAGGGCACCATAGAAGAATTTACAGCCTTTGTAGAATATTTAGAATCAACTACTTCCTTCTTTAGATTTACTGTTGAATATTCTTATACTAAGATAGATTTCTTAGACATTACCATCAGGAAAGATGAATGGGTTTTTTTACACACTTCTATATACAGGAAATCTTGTTGGAAAATACACTGTTACAATTTAATAGTATGCATCCTAGGCATGTATTCCACAATATTGTAAAAAAGCCAATTTATTAGGATAAATAAATTATGTAAAGATGCTGAAGATCTATCTACACAAACTCATGCATTAAAGCAGATGTTCATAGAGAAGGGCTATGACCCAAAGATGATACATCTTATAAAACAATCTCTCGAGTCATCAGAAGTACCATATAATACTAGAGATAGGACTAAATTCATACAGAGTACCTATACACCTAGGAAGCATGTGGTCAATTTTAAAACCAGATTTACTAGTGATAATAAATGTATCACCAGTATTATAAATAAAAATTGGCATATACTTCAAACAGATACAGAGATTAAGAAATTAGTAGGAGAGAGACCTGCTTTTATATATACTAATAGTAAAAATCTCAAGAGGTTATTATGCGTAGAGAGTAGCAATGATAAAATGAAGGGTGCTGTCATGAGGGCTCCATTTAATAATAAATTAGGGACATATCCATGTAAAGCTTGTAATATGTGTGCTCATATCACAACAGAACAAGTTTTTGTACACCCTTTAATAGATTTGTATATGAACCTAGCTTCATAGCTAGTTGTGATAGTATTAATCTAGTATACCTAGCGGACTGTCAAGATTGTAAGGCGTTCTATATAGGTATGACAACAAGGTTATTGAAAGAGAGAATTTATAATCACTTATATGATATTAGGAGAAATGACCATAAGAATGCCTTATCTAAGCATATCAGCAGTAATCCAGGACACAGTTTTAGATTTAGAATACTACAACTTGTGAAGCCTAATAAAAGGAAAGGTGATACTTTTAATGAATTAGAGAATATCGAACTAGGTTGGATATTACGTCTTAAAGCACATTATCCACCTGGGCTAAATCAATATGTTAGCATTATATCTACACTAAAAAGACGGAGCTTGAAATAATCTCATTTTATTCTATATTTGAGTTTTGTGGCTTCATATATTCTAAAATTATTTATTTATTCATATGTTTATTCTTCAATGAATATAGTGATCTATTTTAGGTTATACTAGATTATAAGTTTTAAAAATGTTAAAAATATGTATTATATTTTATATATATATATATATATATATATATATATATATATATATATATATATATATATATATATATATATATTTTTTAACTTTATATTTTATAATATTATATTATATGAATTAATTTTATGTCCCTTAATTTTATACCCCTTATGAGCTTATGAGGCATGTTTTCTCTTTTTTCTCTTCTCTTTTATATGAGATTATACATATATATATAAAAATTGCAGATTTCATGTGCCTTTTAGACATTTTTGTGGTTATATATATATGCATATATATATATATATATATATATATATATATATATATATATATATATATATATATATATGATTTATATGTTTGATTTAAATGATCCAGTCTTAATATAGCCCTAATGATAATAAATATAAAATTTTAAAGGCTTCGGATATACATGGATATACATTAGTATACAGTTCATGTATGTATGTAATTTAAAAGACATATATATTTCTGATATGTACTTATATGCATATATATATATTTTTGTAGCCTATTTATAGATTATATTTTAATTTGAAAGTATATGGTGTAATATGGACATTCATATATTACTTATACAAAAAATTGTTATATTTATATTAGCAGTATATGTTTTAAATTAATTAATATACATATGGTTTGCTCTGTGATACTATCCATATGTTTTTATGTTAGGTTGTATTTATTGTTTATCAGGGAAATAGCAAATTTGTTCTATTATAGCTTATGTTAGTAAGCATTTGCCATTAATCTATGTGACCTTTGCAGCTAGATACTCCAAGCAGTATTGACAGATTGATACTAATTAGTTTTTATTAATTGGATGATTGATGCCTTTATTATATGATTGTTTTATTAACTAGAGCAATTTGGCTGTATATAAGGATGATGGTTCTATTGAGTTATTAGATCTGAAGAAGCGCACAGTGTGTACGCGAAAGCGCTTATCCCTGTGTTTGTTCTGAATAAATAAGTTTTTTCCTGCATCATCGTGGTGGTCGATACTCTGGTTTGTTTCACTGCATTACTTCTATTTTGCGGAGAAGACCTTTGGGAGCCAGCTGAGGTTGTGTTTTTTGGCTTTGAACTTTTTTCCTCTCTACGTTCGGCTGCCTTACCAACACTTGTTTATCAGGCAATGGAATGCTTTAACTGAGTCGAAAGACAATCCCTTACTGAACATGGAGTTTACAATGTCAACTATATCTTTAGATAAAGGGAATATAGACATTCAAAGAGAATTTAACACTATGTTTAAAGAACTTGAAAATATACTATATAGACTATACAGGCTCATTTGGCAAAGGCGACACCTAGAAGCCTGCTTACATTTCAAAGTTATACCCAGGGGAATGAGAGTTCTGTGTATGCCAACTTATGGCGAAAACCATCCGGAGCTCCTAAGAAGATGGCAACAGCTAAATCTAGACCTTGGATTTAATTATATAAGGCTACTCATTGACTATTTCCTACCTATAGAAAAAGAACTTAGTTCAAAAGCCGATACATTGTTCAAAGAAATTTCGACAAAATTTAAAGGGGAAATGTTTCTTCAAAGACTGGACAATCTATATAGTCAAGTGTTTGCCTATGGTGATAAACTTCAACAAGTAAAATCACGAAAACTTCAAAGGGATCATATTGATTTCCATAACGGCCAGGTGTTTACTTGGCCCAGGTATCGAGACACTAGAATGGAACCTGTAAACACTAATAATACACAAGAAGAACATGTCTCCATTGCTAATGAAGAGAGGGCTTTGCATTCTCAATTAAACATTTCCCTTTTAAGAGATCCAGCTTCTACGGATGATGTATTGTCGTCGTATTTTAACAACAGCAAACAATGTGGCTCATGACATCAGAGACACTCCCCCTCCCAATCAGCAAGTGTTGGAAAGACAGAACCCCAGCACGTTAGGTGCAAAACCCAAAGTCAAACAAGGGAATCTTGAGGGTTTTTTACCGCTACCAATAAAATTTCAAAGGACATCTCAAAGCAGATCCAGCAGTCGAGGGAGAACAAAAAGGAAGTTCTCAGGTGAACAACCGAACCACAGAAACCGAATGAGGAATTAACCAGTTTGGTGTTTAATTTAACTGAACGAGTCCTTACAGTAACTGAAAATATCTTATTAAATAAAGGACTCTCATTCATACCGGCTCAGGTTAGTAACATCAGCGAAATACTTATTGACTTGAGACTTTTTACACGTACTATTGCATTGAAATGTTTCTTTAGTAAAAACAAACCCTCTGAAGCTGATAAAGAAACATGCTCTGAGTTTAAAAGGAGAAGCACCTTTACGCCGACATTACCACCGGTAGTGGAATGTTTTACGAGAGCTTGTGAAAATGACTTTTATTGTTATTTTAATGATTCTAGAACTAAAGAGCTATATACCAATGTTTCACATAAAGAATGGGAAATAATATATTCTTTACAACGTGATAACAATATTGTCATAAAACCGTCTGATAAGGGAGGGGGGATAGTTTTACTAGATAGTTTAACATACAAAAATAGTATGCGAAGTATGCTGAATGACATAGAAACATATACCAAAATAGAACAACCTGATTTAGAGAAATTGATCTATGATTTTCACAAAGAACTCTATGACTTTTTAATGTGTAGACAAATAGATCATGAATTATATTCATACTTTTTGGTGGAACAGCCTAGAATCCCATACATAAAGGGTTTGCCTAAGGTACATAAAAACATATTACCACCTCCTTTACGTCCCACAGTAGTTGGGAAAGGATGGATTACAGAAACCATGTCTGTTTACATCGAAAAGAAACTAAGACCTATAGTTACTGGTATCCCTTCCATACTAAAAGACACTTATCAACTGTTAAATGACCTAAATGTTTTTGATCAAGGTCTTCCTATGGATAGTCTTTTAGTGACTATGGACGTGAAGAATCTTTTCACATCTATACCTAATAGCTATGGCACGGATGCTATCAGATGTCTTATCAAAGATGGTAACACGTTTGGCAGCAATGACCAGATCTTACTTGATGCTTTATTAGATTTAATATTAAATAATAATGTTTTTATGTATGATAATGATCTATTTTTGCAACAGTGGAGAGTGGCCATGGGCACTCCCTGTGCAAATACCTAAGCAAACTTAGTTGTTTATTACTGGGAATGCATGCACCTTTTTAACAGTGTAGGTTTTCAGAAGATATTGCTGTATAAGCGTTTTGTGGATGATGTTCTCATATTCTGGAAGGGCACCATAGAAGAATTTACAGCCTTTGTAGAATATTTAGAATCAACTACTTCCTTCTTTAGATTTACTGTTGAATATTCTTATACTAAGATAGATTTCTTAGACATTACCATCAGGAAAGATGAATGGGGTTTTTTTACACACTTCTATATACAGGAAATCTTGTTGGAAAAATACACTGTTACAATTTAATAGTATGCATCCTAGGCATGTATTCCACAATATTGTAAAAAGCCAATTTATTAGGATAAATAAATTATGTAAAGATGCTGAAGATCTATCTACACAAACTCATGCATTAGAGCAGATGTTCATAGAGAGGGGCTATGACCCAAAGATGATACATCTTATAAAACAATCTCTCGAGTCATCAGAAGTACCATATAATACTAGAGATAGGACTAAATTCATACAGAGTACCTATACATCTAGGAAGCATGTGGTCAATTTTAAAATCAGATTTACTAGTGATAATAAATGTATCACCAGTATTATAAATAAAAATTGGCATATATTTCAAACAGATACAGAGATTAAGAAATTAGTAGGAGAGAGACATGCTTTTATATATACTAATAGTAAAAATCTCAAGAGGTTATTATGCGTAGAGAGTAGCAATGATAAAATGAAGGGTGCTGTCATGAGGGCTCCATTTAATAATAAATTAGGGACATATCCATGTAAAGCTTGTAATATGTGTGCTCATATCACAATAGAACAAGTTTTTGTACACCCTTTAATAGATTTTGTATTTAAACCTAGTTTCATAGCTAGTTGTGATAGTATTAATCTAGTATACCTAACGGACTGTCAAGATTGTAAGGCGTTCTATATAGGTATGACAACAAGGTTATTGAAAGAGAGAATTTATAATCACTGATATGATATTAGGAGAAATGACCATAAGAATGCCTTATCTAAGCATATCAGCAGTAATCCAGGACACAGTTTTAGATTTAGAATACTACAACTTGTGAAGCCTAATAAAAGGAAAGGTGATTCTTTTAATGAATTAGAGAATATTGAACTAGGTTGGATATTACGTCTTAAAGCACATTATCCACCTGGGCTAAATCAATATGTTAGCATTAGATCCACACTAAAAGGACGGAGCTTGAAATAATCTAATTTTATTCTATATTTGAGTTTTGTGGCTTCATATATTCTAAAATTATTTATTTATTCATATGTTTATTCTTCAATGAATATAGTGATCTATTTTAGGTTATACTAGATTATAAGTTTTAAAAATGTTAAAAATATTTATTATATTATATATATATATATATATATATATATATATATATATATATATATATATATATATTTTTTTTTTTTTACTTTATATTTTATAATATTATATTATATGAATTAATTTTATGCCCCTTAATTTTATACCCCTTATGAGCTTATGAGGCATGTTTTCTCTTTTTCCTCTTCTCTTTTATATGAGACTATACATATATATAAAAAATTGCAGATTTCATGTGCCTTTTAGACATTTTTGTGGTTATATATATATATATATATATATATATATATATATATATATACACTTGATTTATATGCTTGATTTAAATGATCCAGTCTTAATATAGTCCTAATGATAATAAATATAAAATTTTAAAGAAAGGCTTCGGATATACATTAGTATACAGTTCATGTATGTATGTAATTTAAAAGACATATATATATTTCTGATATGTACTTATATGCATATATATATATATATATATATATATATATATTTGTAGCCTATTTATAGATTATATTTTAATTTGAAAGTATATGGTGTAATATTGACATTCATATATTACTTATACAAAATATTTTTATATTTATATTATCAGTATATGTTTTAAATTAATTAATATACATATGGTTTGCTCTGTGATACTATCCATATGTTTTTATGTTAGGTTGTATTTATTGTTTATCAGGGAAATAGCAAATTTGTTCTATTATAGCTTATGTTAGTAAGTGTTTGCCATTAACCTATGTGACCTTTGCAGCTAGATACTCCAAACAGTATTGACAGATTGATACTAATTAGTTTTTATTAACTGGATGATTGATGCCTTTATTATATGATTGTTTTATTAACTAGAGCAATTTGGCTGTATATAAGGATGATGGTTCTACTGAGTTATTAGATCTGAAGAAGCGCACAGTGTGTACGCGAAAGAGCTTATCCCTGTGTTTGTTCTGAATAAAGAAGTTTTTTCCTGCATCATCGTGGTGGTCGTTACTCTCGTTTGTTTCACTGTAGAACAATGGTGATAGACACAAGATGGAAGAAAGATGTACATAGGATTATTGCAATCTATGCGTATGTCACGATGAAAGAAATAAATAATATTTAAAATTCTAAACTCTGTGGAGTGAATATGGAAATACTACTAGTGGGAGATTTTAACTGTGATTTAAGAAAAAGAAGAAAAGGAAGATATTTGAGGAAGGTTTATGAAATAATGAAAAGTTGACAGTTATATATATGGGATAATAAACATTGGACTTGTATAAAAGAAATTAGATAAAAACAGAAACTGATTATTTTGTAATATCTGACAGCCTGAGAATAGTATAGGGAGGAGTAAAAGAAGCAGACTTTTTGGATCATCTAGCTATATGGGTAGAAGTGCAGGAAAAGGAAGGATACATAAGACTAGGCAAAGGCATTAAGAGACTTAATGAACCAATTATGGAAAGATCGTGTAAGCATAAGAATTTTTTATGACAATTGGACGAACTGGTGGATAAGTTTTAAAGAAAAATAAAAAAAGTATTTTTTTGGAATGTCAAACAATGAGAAAAAGGAAAGAAAAACTGAACTATAGGCAACTGAGTCAGGAACTGTTCAAAGAAGGTATTATGAAAATAAGATAATCTTTTATGAAAAGAAGAAGCTATATGAAATGAATTAGGAGAAGATTAAAATGCTATATAACCAAATATATGTTATACATGGCAAAAAAAAAGAGATGGCCCTGTACTTAAATAAAATTATTTTGTTTTATTTTTTATGTTTGTCTATGTTTGTTTTATAATACATTTTTAAATGAGGAGTTTTTAAAAACAGTCTTCCTTTAAATTTCTGAATGCTCAAATGCTTTCTTAATTACATAAGTAGTTAATTGATTAATTTAAGGCAACTGTTTATTGGCTGAGCCTCCCTATAAATCTGCAGCTATTTTTTACATTAAATTGTCTGATGAAGCGTATGGTAGCATACGCGAAAGCGCTTACCTTTTGTCTGTTTTTATAAATAAAAAGTAAAAATTTTTTAACGTGGAGAGTCGGAAGCTTCTTGTTTTATATTAAATAAAATTATGAAAGAAAATGAAAAAAGAAACATAAGTGTATTGAAGAATAATAGAGAGAGAAAGAGAGTAAATATGCAAGAAGGAATATTTGTAATGCAGTGCGCTTTAATGCCAATATGATGATCAAATACAGAATTATATAGAGAATACATTTAAAAAGAATATCAAAGAAAGGTAGAAATAGAAAGTATAACATGGAAGAATGGCAAAAAGTGTATTTTGTGGAAGTATTAAATGAATGGCAAGAAAAAGGAAGAGTAGAAAAAAATATACACTGGGTTATGAAATTTACAAGGAAAAAAAGAAAAAGAGGATATACGAAATTGAAGAGCCACAGTGTTGAATAATACAGATTATAAGATATTTATGAGAATAATTGGGAAAAGATTAGGAAATAGTGTAGATATATTACTTGATGATATGATTTTCGGTAAGAAAGGGAAAGGAAGTCAAGATTTATTATGGATATTGAGAGGTGATAGATGTAATAAATAAAGGGGTGGAAACTAAAGTTATGATAGCAAACATAATTAAAGCATTTGATAGAATACAATATGATGTCTTCTGGAATATATTAAAAAGATTATAGCATAAGTAACAAAATAATAAAAATATTTATGTCAGCGTAAGAGAATAATAATGTGAGCTATATTAAATGGGTTGCTAAGTGAAGAAATAGAAACAGAGTGTGGGATAAGGCAGGGATGTTAGGCAAGCAGCATTTTATTTACATTAGTTATGAATGTAGCTGTTAGTAAAATGAACAGAGTGTTGAAAATGGCAAGATATAAAATAACAGAAGAAATACAAATTCCAATAATTCTTACTTATGCAAATTATATAGTTTTAGTTACGAAGAATAAGGAATGGAAGGAATCAGAAAATTAAATCAATATTTAAAAATGCTTGTTTTATGTATAAAGACAAAAGTAGTGGAATTGGGTCAACGTATAACATACAAGGGATTCAATTTGATGATAAGGTTATAGATATATTAGGGATAAGATATGGGGAAAAATAGAGATAGAAAAAAACAATACAAAATGGAGAAATACGTATGTTTTGCAAGTCATATAAACCGTTGCATAAGAAAAAAGTGTACTTAATAAATTCTATTCTTATGGGTAAAATTGCTTATATATCAGGTGCTTATATGATACTGTCTAAGTATGTAGAAGAGTTATCTATTGTAGTTTCATTTATATGGGGGGACAGCTTAAATTCAGTTAGACGAAGGATTTTGTATGTTAAAGAAGAGGAAGGAGGACTAGGGTTAATTAACACAATTGCTAATGCAGCTTCAATGAATCTCTATAAAATTTTGGTAGGATTAGAAGAAAAACATAAGAATTTAATAAATGTCATAATGAAAGATAACTATAAGAATTTTTGAGACAGAATAAGGTTAGGGAAAGATGGAAAGGTTCTGTAAATGAAGATATGAAAGAATATCAGAAAAATCTTTTTATCGAGACTGAATACAACAAATGAAGGAAAAACAGAAAAGAAAGGTGTTCAAATATAAAAATTAATTAATTTATTTATTTCCAGTTTGATGACCGGGGAGGTCCACTAGGCTCAGGGAGCCTGTTTTCAGTGGAGGCCCGGGGAGAAAAGCTCAGCATTACATAGTTTAGTTACATATACAATCATAGTAAAGAAGACAATTACAATTTCATTTCATGCTAGGGAACAGGAATAAATTATTTGGTTACATAATATCTAAATATTTAGGATATTTAGGATGGCAGTAGTAACTTAATTGAGAGGGAGAATAAAGACTTAGAGGGAAAATAGAGAAAAAAAGGTGGGATGGGCTATTTATAATACGCACAAATATGTTATTTACAATATGTACATTTACGTTAGGTTAGCTTGTACTTAGAGTTAGTCAGGAGTTTAAGGGGTGGACTGATTATTAGGCTAGGTGGGGAGAGTGCAGCTGCAATTCCTGTTAGAGGAAAGGTAGGAATGTAGCTGAGTTTTAAAGTTTTCACAAGTCCTTAGAGAGGAAGGAAGAGAATTCCATTTTTTAGAAAAGGACAGAATAAGCTGACCAGCAGGATGATTGGGTTTGCGGACAGTGATTAGGTTTTGGCGAGTAGATCTTGGAGTTCTCTGAGGGGTGTAAGGTTGAAGGATGTTGGTTAGTGCTGGGCACTTAGTAGGCTGAAAAATTAATTTGTGGGCTTTAGTAATTTGGAGATAGTCTAGATGGTTGGAGAGTTCAAGCTAATTTAAAAAATGAAAGGCAGTACAATGATGGGAGGAGAATTTGGCTTTGGTTGCAAATTTAGAAATCTTCTAACAGACTTCCAATTTAGAGGAGAGAGAGGCAGATAAGTTTGTTAGTAGAGGAGCGCCATACATAAGTGAGGGGAGTAGATAGAGTTCGTCTGGTGGAAGGAGAGAGAAAGTGGATGTTTCTGTACAGCATACCAAGTTTTACATGGGTTTTCTTAATGTTTTGCTGGATGTGAGTGTCGAATTTTAGGTGTTCATCAATAGTAACCCCAAGTAGTTTAGCGAAGGGAACAACCTCTCTAGTACAGTTGTTTTGGCTAATAATTTGGAAAAAGTTTTTATCAAGAGGGGAAGCTTTTGAGGGAGAGAATAATAGTATTTTGGATTTGTTGGCATTTAGCAAGAGGTGGCTTTGCAGCATCCAGTTTTCAGTGGTGAAGAAAGCAGTTTGGATCACTGTTTGAAGCGCTGAGATGTTAGAGGCGCAGCAGACTAAAGTTGAATTGTCTGCATATTGTACAATTTTGGTGTTGGGTATGGCTTTGTGGAAATCATTAATAAAGATGTTGAATAGCATTGGACCGAGTATGGATCCCTGGGGTACCCCAGTAGGGGTAGGAAGGAAGGTTGAGGTGCCTTTCCCCCATTTCACAGCTTGAGACCTGTCAGAGAGGTAGCATGAGAACCAGGATAAGGTATTCTGGGAGAGATTAAGGTTAGAAAGATGGTTCAAGAGATGGGTGTGGGAGATGGTATCGAATGCTTTGGACAGATCTAGTAGAACTGTTGATACTATTTCTCCAGAGTCATGGGCAAGATTTACTGTGTCTAAGAAGGAGAGAAGGGCAGTGATAGTACTATGGCCAGGTTGAAAGCCGTGTTGGGCTGGAGTGATTAGTTGGTGATTGGCTAGGAACGGCATAAGCTGAAGGCGGATGCATTTTTCCAGAAGTTTTGAGAGTGGGGAAAGGATAGCTATGGGGTGGTAGTTAAGTACGTAAGTAATAAGTAATAATTATTATATACACCCATGGAAGCATTTAGGAAATGAAGAGAGAAATGCAATTAAGATAAGACTTGTGAGGTGTAGAAAAATTAATGAATGTAATGATTTTATGTGGAGAATGACAATAGTTAAATTGCCTGTTAAAGTCAATATGCCTTACAAAAGAATACAAGAGAGGGTGTTTAATTATTGCAGGGAGGTTGAGACAACAGAACATGCTTTGCTGAATTGCTCAAGACCGAAAGAATTATGCTAAAAAGTATGTGAAAATAAGATACTGTAAGGTCTCAAAAGTTTTGAAGATATAACTATGAATATGCTAGAATATGGGTACTATGGCAACAAAAAACAAAAATAGGTGAAAAAGATTGATAAAAAATATTTTGTTTTGTGGACAATATGGAATGAGAGACAGAATAAAATTAAATTCAATGGTACATGGGTATTGTCTGAAATTTTGAAGAAAATATGTTTTGGTTGGGAAAAAGGGTGGGGAGAATGATTAAGATAGTAAAGTCAGAACAAACCTCTGAACCGATAAAGGAACCAATGTAGCAAACAGCAAAATAGTGAAGAAAAAGGCAAATTGGTTCCAACACAGCACTTTAATAGCAACACAACAAGGTAAGCGCTTTCATGGATTACATCTGCTTCCTCAGACCAAAATATTAAAACTCAAGTCACATCTTTAAACATTCTAGCAGCCAATGAGGCACACTAATCACTGAACCAATTTAACACATTCATTGCCTTGTATAAGCAGTGAAGAAACTAACCTCAGTGTGTAAATCAGCAACACTATAAGACATACATTGCAGTTCAAAAATTGCTAAGTACATAGTTAAAACGGACTCTGGTCTATCACATAAACATAAATATAAATTCTAAAACGTATCAACACTTAAATATACTAAAATATATATATATATATATATATACATATATAAAATAAATATATATATATATATATATATATATATATATATATATATATATATACACACACACACACACACACACAATAAAATCCGTCTAAAAATATGTATATAAAACTGGTCAATCTTGTGGACATATAAAATAAAAAACATAGCAAAGATATATATAAGAAACTAAGGACATAAGCCTGGTACTACTTGGGCAATGTTTCAGTGCTCTATCTTTTAAAAAGGGCTTCAGAGACACCTTACTATTGAGACCTCAGGTGCAAGCAGATTCCTTGCTGCTTTAGCAGAACTATTGTGTACCATTGTCAGCGATTTAGGCCCAACAACATTATCAGTACCAGTGCTGGTCGAAGACTTGATGTTAGCAACATTCTCACTAGAATGGCCAGTTTGAATATCTAGTGAATTGTTGGCCAATGGTTCAGATACTGATGCAGTTCTTGTAGTAGCCGATGAAACTGTATGTGCCTGTACTGATTGCATGGAACATTTATCCTATGACTCATTTGTTCCTGTATTATATGGCCTCCACCCACTTCCTGTTGACCGTTGAGTTTGAACACTATAGCCAGTACCATCTCTCGACCAAGAAAACACATTACCATTTTGGAAATCAAATCTGTCTCTCTGAATTTTCCTAAGTCTGGTGGCTGATAGCCTTTTATCATACCCACTTATATTGTCAAACAAAACCTCCATTTTATCCCCTATGGCATCATCTGGATATT
Organism: Protopterus annectens; assembly: GCF_019279795.1. Classification (NCBI taxonomy): domain Eukaryota; kingdom Metazoa; phylum Chordata; order Ceratodontiformes; family Protopteridae; genus Protopterus; species Protopterus annectens. The sequence goes on from NC_056733.1 coordinate 624,597,508, forward strand.
TGTCAAAGATCACACTCTGTAAGCCTTCTATCTCTCTGCATAAATCAGCCTCTTCAGGTTGAAAGAACTCAATAAGGAGCTGCATGTATCTGGTGCTGCACTCAAGATTTAACAGCTGCCAGCATCTCAAAAGTTCAGGATAGGTTTGTCCATACCTCGGCATTGTCAAGACTCTCAGTCCCCTTGGTGCTATGTTCATTTTAAGAGAAGTTTCAAGGTGGAAGTGCTGCCACTGCAGTCACTTATACCTGTAAAGCCTATTCTCCAAGTCATGAAAATCTTTAAGAAACATCTCATGCGCATTCAAATCATCAGTATTCACTTCATGTTCAAAGTGCAATGTTCCACTCAATAATGGATTGACCATATTATTTAAAAGTGAGTAGAAACAATTATTGTACAGTCCTTTAGTAGTCAAAGCAGGAGCTGACTCTTCTGTAACACATAAATCCAAGGGTAGACAGAATGTTGTACAATCTGATAGAATGGGTAAGTACCCATGCAGGAGATGTATGGCTTGTGTGTGTATATATGGGGGGGGGGGGGCACTTTTGTACATCCACAATTAGGCTTTGAGATTAGCACCACTTTATATGCTGATTGCCATACCAAGCGCGTTGTCAGCTTGATAATGTATAATCCACTTCTGTTCCACTGATTCTGTCTGATTATTGATGTCACCACCTCTAATACTACCGTGTATGACTTCTAGAACAAAAAATTTAAACTTATCTGCAGTGCCTTCTTTCACAACATGCATGGCTAACTCACTTGTTTCCTTAGCATTCCTAATGTCTCTTAGGTGTTCTAAAATTCTCTCCTTGAAGGCTCTATTTGTTTTGCCTATATAGAATGGAAAACAGATAGTATAGAAACAAAAATATACAACATGCAATACAATATACAGATCCTGGAATCGGTATACCAAGTCGAAAATGAGACATCTGCACAGCAAGGAGGAGGTAATAAGGACAGGAAAGAGGCAAAAACAGGTCTAGTATACAACATCTCTTCTGTTATTTTAACTGAAGAACAACTCTCAGTTCTAAACAGAGGTTTAAACTTTGTTCCAATTCAACAAGTTGATCTTGTTGATGTACTCAAAGATTTACGCCTGTTTGGCAGGAGTTTTAGCAGAAATAACATACTTCACAACAGCAGTATGCATCCCAATCACACAAAATTTAATGTTTTAAAAGGGCAGATTTATCACGATGCGTCTCCATAGTGATGATACACAGCTAACTCTTGCACTAACCAAATTTAAAGAGGAATTTATTGAGAGGGGATATAAGCCCACTGCCATTGACTCTAGTGCAGCTTGGATGGACAGAAATAGAAGATGTAGACCTTATTTTGAGAATATTCCCCCAAATGCCCAAACAAATGTTGATAGAGCTGTTGATTCTCCATCTAATATTATCACCAGTAGTACTGTAGGGGTTAGGATGCCACTACCTTTTGCTAGCAATGTGTGCATGGTATGGGATGTTATTAAGAACAATTGGGATATTCTCTTGACTGATCCTGGACTCAAAGATGTTATAGGTCACCAACCCAGATTTACTTTCAGGAATAACAAATTTCTTAAAAAACAGTTATGTTACAAATCCAAGGGTAGACATAATGCTGTACAATCTGATAGAATGGGTACGTACCCATGCAGGAGATTATGGCTTGTGTGTGTATATATGGGGGGCAGTTTTGTACATCCACAATTAGGCTTTGAAATTAGCACCACTTTATATGCTGATTGCCATACCAAGCACGTTGTATATTCTTGTTTCTGTACTATCTGTTTTTCATTCTATATAGGCAAAACAAATAGAGCCTTCAAGGAGAAAATTTTAGAACACCTAAGAGACATTAGGAATGCTAAGGAAACAAGTGCATTGGCCATGCATGTTGCCAAAGAGGGCACTGCACATAAGTTTAAATTTTTTTGTTCTAGAAGTCATACACGATAGTATTAGAGGTGGTGACATCAATAATAAGACAGAATCAGTGGAACAGAAGTGGATTATACTTTATCAAGCTGACAAACCACCAGGTCTCAATAGTAAGATGTCTCTGAAGCCCTTTTTAAAAGCTAGAGCACTGAAACATTGACCAAGTAGTACCAGGCATATGCCCTTGGTTTCTTATATATATCTTTGCTATGGTTTTTATTTTATATGTCCACAAGATTGACCAGTTTTAGATACATATTTTTAGACAGATATGATTATATGTGTGTATATATATATATATATATATATATATATATATATATATATATATATATATATATATATATATATATATATATATATATTTTTTTTAAATATAAATTTTAGTATATTTAAATGTTGATACATTTTAGAATTTATATTTATGTTTATGTGATAGACCAGAGTCAGTTTTAATTACGTACTTAGCATTTTTTGAGCTGCAATGTATGTTTTATAGTGTTGCTGATTTACACACTGAGGTTAGTTTCTTCACTGCTTAGACAAGGCAATAAATGTGTTAAATTGGTTCAGTGATTAGTGTACCTCATTGGCTGCTAGAATGTTTAAAGATGTGACTTGAGTTTTAATATTTTGTTCTGAGGAAATGGATGTAATCCGTGAAAGCGCTTACCTTGTTGTGTTGCTATTAAAGAATGATTAAGGTATATGGGATTATATTATATGGTAGATGAAAAATGTAAATAACTGTAAATGTGTTTAAGATGTGATAATCAATAAAGAACCCCTACTCTTTTCGACAGGTACAATGGGATCTTTTACATCCACCCAAGCTACCACAAACTCGGGCAGATGGGACCTCTGTTTTAACGTCACATCTGATAGACAGGAAACTCAGGAATGTAGCACTTCCATTATTCTGCCCTGTATTGTTAGTATTGGAAATTAATCCATGTAGCTGAAGGGAGGGATAGAACCCACAGCTTTCAAATCTTTTAGCAACAAAGTGTGCTACCTACTTCACCACTATCAAAAGCAGCTATTTTGATAGAACAACACATTGACAATAAAATACTGGAATAAAGGTTACCTGAGAATGCAACATGATGAAACTCCCAATTGCCAAAAACCTGCTGAATAACACCACTTTAAAGAAAACAATCTTTGCTCAGAGTGTTTCTGAAGTGTAAGGTTGTAAGACATTAGTTCTATGAAAGGAAAGATCAAGCCATAATATAGTGACGCCAAGCACTTTGAAAGTTACTGAGGATTGTGTGGAGTTCTGATCCAGTGCTGCTGTCAGCATAAGGTATGCAAAGAACAACACTGCAGCACTTACGGCTAACTATAGTTACAACAGTTCTGGGGGTTGGAACCACTTTGAATATAGTTCAGCAGGCAGAAGTAAAAATGGTAAGAAAAGCAAGGGAAAACAATATATGTAAAATAAGAATGCAGGCACTCTGGCAAGCAGCAAGGTTACTGTTGGTAAGCATCAGTGCAAGTTCACCTGTGTCAGCAGAAGCAGTGGCAGCACGGTGAAGTGCATGCTAAGAAGCTTGCAGTTAAGCAGGGCTCAACTCTTTACCTGCACCAAAGTTGACAGAAGATTCTCCTCTGGAACTACACCAGCCTATCAGACAACAATAAAGGATGATTAAAGTAGACTGCACAAAATCAATGAAATTAATACAAATGCTCTGCCATCAAATCAGAAAATTAATTGCCTGCAAATGGACACAGTTCATAATCACTAATCTCAGTTACATTACAACGTTAATTACATATTATCTCATGGTAAGCTTTTCCTTTAACCTAAATGGTAGGCATTGCAGCCTAGAAGAGGTAGACCATGGGTTACTTGTCAAGATTAAGTGAATGGTTGCAAACTAAATAAATTACCAGTAAAAGAAACAAAAATGTGTACCAACATGACCTGAAAGTTTTGTGTGCAAGGTAGATAATGAGTCATATGAATAACTGATAGCAGATCTTTTGAAGTGAAAGCCAAGACACACTTTTTTTCTTATTTTTGATTTTAAAATTAGAAAGGCTATAATTTTAAAGTAAAACATTTCTCTACCCTCAGATTATCTTAGGGGTCCAACTTGGTTTGTACAATTCACATAATGCAATTAATAACCCACACTAATTACAAAAATGACTCCAACCTGAACCTGGAAATGACTGGAAATGATGTGGCATGAATTAGGATGCTGTCTCTCTTAAAAAAAAAAAAAACCCTACTATGATGTAATTCATTATGGCTGTACAATCCAAAGCCTGTTACTATGAGGTGAAAGTAGGATGTTAGTTGTCTACAACTATCACTGTTTAAGACAAACGCACTTAATAGTTTCACAAATTTAAAGACACGCGTGCACAAGCTCAAGGGGATGATTCAGCTTTAAAGATGTTTTTATATCTTTGAAGCTGTTTTTATGAAGCCAGATAATTCGGTCTGTGGTTACTGTTCACAGTATGCACTGCCTCTACTAACAATCAAAGACTTATCTTTTAAGGACAAAAAGAAGAGAGGTTGGAGGAAAATGTATTGGTAATGTATGAGTGACACTAATATCCCCCACACCAATGCAGACAGTACTGGGAATGGCCTGATAAGACCTTGAAACTCAGTACCACATCTACTGCTTTCCATGCAGAACCAATAAATTTGCAGTAGTAGCTGAGACAAGGTTTCTTTCTTATAATGGAATACAAATGCTACAGAAAGTCAGCTGAAAAACACTGAAACAAACTCTTACATATCAAACATTATGTTTTCCCATTGTGTGTGTGTGTGTGTGTGTGTGTGTGTGTGTGTGTGTGTGTGTTGGGGGGCATAAAGTCTGCTTACTCTCAGAAAATATCAGATGGAGGAAACTGCCTAAATAATACACAGGTAAGACTGCAACATATTTTGCTTTCCAGTGGAAACAGACATAAAAATAAACATCTAAAATTCTGTGCTTCCTGATGATATAAAAAATTAGACGGGATTAAAATCCTTATAGTACAGGCAACTGTGTGAAGACTAGAATGAAATACTATAGCACAAACACTGTTAATTCCCAATAGGGAAATTTATGCAGATGTGACACAAAGGCTTCTTACTGTCGAAAACAATTCTACCTAGTACCGGTTTGATATTGTACACAGTAACAAACTAGTGATTTCTTTGCAGTACAGAATCAAATAGTTGTTTTTTATTGATGCAGTGAAACAGAAGTAGCCCCACTACCGACTCAAATATATCATACTTCTGAGAAATGACTGACAAAATACTGAAAATGCAGATGTAATATATCAAACAGATATTTCCTGGGTGGGGCCATATTGTTTACAAGCTCACAGATAGAATGAGACACCATTTTCTTTATTAACTGTATCAAATATAACAGAGTATTGGGAACTATGTAAAAACTCTGGAAACCAGTTTTATTGTAGAATATGACTAGAATTTGGCTTATGTTTACTTAAACAATAGGACATCAGCATTACATCAAATACCATACAGTACTGGGAATTGTTTAGTCAAACAATGCTAAACAGCTGTTCCATAGGACAAAGATCTTGATTTGTCTCAGTGAGGGGATATAGATGTTATTTTTACTTGGGTGATTGTATTAACGGGACAATACTGAGGGAAAATAAATTAAACTGGCTTAAAAAAATTTGCTGCTACCATTGCACTGTAGGAGATATCAGAAGATGACTTGAGAGGACACAGCCAGTGAATCATTTTTTGCATCACCAGACACTGGTGATACACATGAGATATAAAAGCAAGCAAGAGAGAGTCATGGAAATTTAAAATCCCACTGCTGCACAGCCATTAGAGTGCCAGAAGCACAAGCCTACAGCAAGCTAAGGGAGATGAACTGTGGTTAACAGACAAATACCTACAACAGTCTTGGATAAGTGTGTGTAACACAGTCAGGGTATATAAAAGATGAAGTAGGGTCCCCCTACTTGCAGCACTTACCCAAACCCCAAACATTAAGGAAGACAAGTGTGGAAGGAGATAGGATATTTTAAAGTGAGTACACTGAGCAGTACTGTGAGAGTTCCTTGTATCGTCAAAACATCAACTGTGGACCCACAAAAAAACAGACAGATTGAGACTGACAACCAGACATCTCTCTCTCAGTGCATTAATAATCCTGGCATTAGCATCAAACTGCCAACCTCCATCACCACTGCAATTTATTTTATCTCTATTACAAATACAGTTGGTTTAGACTTAGATTTCTATTTTTTAGTAATTGCATTTTAGTAGCCAGCAGAATTAAACTGAGCAAGGACATGCTATGCCTAAGCAATTCAGATTCTGTATCTCAGATCAAAAAAATAATTTCCTTAGTTATACCCATTTTCTCACCCAAATTTCTTACAGCGCATTCTGCAGGCAATTTTTAAGCTCTGTTAACTCATTACACTCAGAAAAACATACGTTACCGCTTACTTCCCCATCACACCTCCAACATTTGGCATCTAAATGAGGAAGAATTATTTAGAGTCTGCATATGGTATAAAAATACCCATGCAAGCATTTCCAAGAAAAAATTCAAAATCTTCTAGACTTTGTTGCATATTTGGTAGTCATCCATATATCCGTCCATTGTTTCTTTGTGAATTGCTTATCCAGTCTCTTTACAATCTTTTCGAATCTCCTCTGATTCCTTGTCATCGTACAATATTTTATATGCCTTACTAATTTTACCTTTTTTAAAATTAGAGTCTGTTCCAAATTGAACTAAAAACTCTACCAGAGCAGATCTTGCACTTAGGATTCCCCAATCTATTTCTGTTTGCCTATACACTAATATCAATCCCAGATAGGGACGGCAGTCTCTAGCCTGCAGTCCAAATGTCTTTTTGGCCTCTTCCCATTGTATATTACCTTTTCCTCTTCAATTATTTGCATTAAATACCTTGGTTCCTTTGATACTTTTCTCCAGTCAATTCTACCCCTCCCACCCTACCAAGTCTCTGCACCCTTATCTGCAATCATCTCCATCAGATGATCCTAAACTACCTTGTTCTATTGGAAGGATCAGCTTATCCAACTAGATCCTGGTCTCTTCCCCTCACATAAAAAGTGTTTCAACTCTTTATTACTGTCCACAACTTCTCCTTTGGTTGATAAAATACGCCTTGACCCAAACCCATACTTCTCAACCTCTTACAGCAAGAAATCTGGGCAAAGCCATAAATAAAAGTAGGATAAAGGCACAAAAATAGGGACAATTTTTAAATATTTCTCTTACAAACTTAGTTGATAGAGTAACAGGTTTTGCATTACCATGAATTTGCTGAAGGGTATGAAGTCTAAAACTCAAATGTCTTTCATTATTTTCTAACTTCAGTCTGTAATGATTTGTCATTAGTTTGCCAGAAAACCAGAAATTTGTGAAAAATGGACCAAAGATAGGAGTCATAAATCTGGACATTCGGCAAAAATGTGTACAGTCGAGAGGTATGCCCAAACCATTTTCACTTCTTGCATCTTGCTATCCATAAACACATCCTTCCAGTTTCTCATTTTTTGTACTATCTTTTGTTCAGTCCCTTCCCTCATATCCTTAGCAACCATAACAGAATACCTTTTAATTCATACTCCTAAATACTTCATTTTATTGTCTCTCCATAAACACGGGTATTGTTGAACCAATTCATGTGTGAGTAGATAGTTTACAGCTCTAGCCTTTATCATTAATTTTATAGTCCAAAAAGAAATTAAACAATTTAAAAATGTTCCACAACACTGAGATATCCTTTTCTGGTTTTATCAGGTACAAAATAATATCATCTGCAAATGAAGCAAACTTTTCTTAATTACCATATCAATTACATCCTTGAAATTCTGAGTATCTTATTTTCTTTGCCACTGGCTCTAAATATAAAGCAAACAACAAAGGGGAGAGAGGACCCTCCTCTTTGGTTCCTCTGTTCAGACACAACATACCAGAGAAGAACCTTCACACTTCAATTTTTGATCCAACCACTCATACTTCTCCTAATTAACCTCATTAGTGCATCAGGGAATGCAAATGCTTCCAGTCCCTATACAAAGTTCCAGCTGACACTGTAAATGCTTTCTCTGCATCAAGATCCCCCAATAGCAGAGATAGTTTCTTACATTCTGCTTCCCCCTGGGTCATCATTGTTCTACTGAAGTTGTCAAATGATTGTCTACCCTCCATAAACCACACTATCTATTAATTCTGGCAACACCTTTGCTATTCTTTTAGTTCATATAGGCATAAACAATTTATAAGCATGGTTTAAAATTAAAATGGGCCAATATGAAGCTGGATCTGCTGGGTCTTTGCCATCTTTAGGTATTACAGCCATCAAAGCTTTCTTCCAGGATGTTGGTGCTTCCCCTCCTTTTAAAATACTGTTAAACAAAACCTTCCAAACCTTTTTACTGTCTTCTCTACTAGCTTCCAAACTTCCACCAGAATACATTTATTCCTGGAGACTTTCCTGCAGATTGATTATGTCACCGTTTTTGTCTCTTCTCCTATCTTAACTATTAATTGTTGAGCCTCATCTACCTCTAACCATGACAAACTTAAGTCTTCCATAAATATTTCCATTTGTGCACTTTCTTGATTTCTATATTGCTCTATTTTATACAAATTTCCATATAATGTCGGAAATATCTCTAATACCTCTACAGGATCTCTGGTTATTTACTTTTTTATAGGCTCTCTATATTTAGCAACAACCCGTTCTACTTTCTGTTGGCAAAGTCATTGTACTTAAGGTTTTTGTGCCCTGGAGTTATTATGAAAAAAAAAAACAGTTGTTTAACAGCAATCTTTTTAAACTCATGCATATTACCCAGACACACCCTTATTTTCTCTCTAGCATTCTGCAGTTGTGCCTCTACTTCTGTGACATTCCGCTTATTCTGCATACTTTAACCACTGTCAGCCCCTGTATATAATTCCCATAACTTCATAACCATATTTTTTCTTTTATCTCTACCCTATTTTTAAACTTCACATTCATTTTACTCAATTCACTAACTCTAAAATTTGATGTAATTTCTATCTTCCCTAATAACACAAATAATTTCCACTACCCATTCCTTAAATTCCTCTCCTTTTTAACAGGTAGGTGGGAAACTGCCAGTGTCTCACTTTTACTTCATTACACTGCATTTTTATCATAGTTGTAATTGCCACATGATCTGAAATAGTTATTGGATGTGTGGCGAAGCTTTCAATTAAATGCATACATTCCTGTGAAATACTCCTGTCTAGTTTAGTCCAGTTATTGCACCTTGGAGAATACTGTGTAAATTCTAAACAAGTTCCTAACACTGAATTCATTTCCTCCACACCAAATATTTTCATAAATTTCTTCAGAAATCTACCAATTTTTGTAATATTTTCCCATCTAGCCCCCCCCAGACACATCCTCATTCTTGCAAATTGTGTTCCAGTCCTCATATAAAAGTAATATTCCCTGCTGAAAGCTTTGCCCCCCAAATTTCTTAACCTCCATAATAGCAGTTTTAGATGGAATATGAGTACATCCCAGCATAATCCTCCTCCCTTGCCAGTACCTCTTGCTACCACAACACAATTATCTGTTTCCCTTCTTTTATCACTATTGGAGCTCTTCTAGCAATTGGGTTAAGTACATCCAGTTTTCTTTGTCTCTGATATTCTGCTGAATATCTATCCTGAAATCCTTCCTTTATGAAATTAACATGCTCACTTCTTTCCAAACGTGTATTCTGTAGCAATGTTATTTGCACTGTGCATTTCTTAATACCTTTTTGTGTACACCTCTGAGGCCATTCACTGTCCAAAATAATATGGATAGCGTAGCCATTATGATAAGATATTATTCCAACCTATTATATATGACAGCTTTTTAAATGTCTATTTCCACCTTTTGTGCTACATGCACTCACAAATGTTTTGAAAGTTGACTTTTTTTTTTTACTGTTGTTTCTTATCTCCATTTGAACTTGTCAAATTTTACAAGACTTTTTTTCTTTTAATGAAAACACATAACCCCCCATACTGTATTAACTTTGAACAAGCACATAACACTATGTACATCCTCAAATATTGAAGCTTAACCCTCCTGATAGAAACAACTGTCACAAAGGGAAAAATGTACACAAACATTACCTAAGCTAAAATTATTGTCATCCATACTTAGCTGCATGTTACAACCTGTGCTCCTACTTACACTTATTGCTGTCGGTTTTTGTCTTATCTTTATCCCCCTCCCAGATGTAAAATCAGTGTTATGCTTTCAAAAAAAAACTTTTAGCCTTAAGAAAAAATGCACTGGCTATCTTTAAAAGAAACTGAATTATACACTCTTCTAGCAAATTTACTGAAATATTTAGGTAACAGGAAGGCTGCCATCTCTTTTTCACTTCCAATAATTTCAAATGATTTGTTACTAAGCTGCTTGCCCTTGTACCTTTTAATTTCATGAATCCCTCAGAAAACAATGCCCAGAACGGTCAAGATTTATTGCCTGCACCTGTAGTCAGCTTCTCTCCACAGAAACATAAAAACAGAATGTATATAAGAACATTTATTTGCTAAAGGAAAACTCTTTATTACATTTACAGTGCTTTCTTGTTTTTAAATTCCACACACTTACACACACAAAAACACATATTTGATTGAGTGAAGGCATTCATCCAAACACTCATCCATGTAAAAGTAAGAGAAATCATCTCAACTCTACATATACTGTACTCAGTGCACTTTTACACCCCATCCCCACACCACCAGCTGAAAATTACAGCATATTAATATAAACATACTTTTGTCCAGCCTTCCTTCTCTTTTTACACCGTAATGCCTACATTTCTTAAAACTAAAGGAAAAGTATGTGTTTAGTTCAGTATCTTTATCACATACAATAATCAATAAAAATGCTTTACTATACAACATGCAGTTTATATCACAAAATATTTTAAATAAATATTGTTAGGAATAAAAACTGTTTTACCTACGGGACTTCCAATATCACTGCACATTGAGTAAAAGTCTAGCTCTCCCAGTGTGAATACAGAAACTCAATAGAGAAGGCCAGTAGACGTTTGTGTTTATGGGTACATTTCAGTAACTGGCTAGTAATGGTACTGACTGGAATCAATACAGATCACCTGGACAAAATTATCTACAAAAAGTGAGGAAGAAACACTGTGGGGAAAAGTTCTGCAGCTGCTCAGCAAAAAGCAATGCAACCTCCAGACATGACTTTCAGTAGCCCACAGGAAGATACAAGACAACTGCACACATACCGGGTCAAAATAAACAAATCACTATTGGAGTATATCAACACAAACAACAAAAGGCTGGAAAACGGAAGAAGCTTTAAACAGATATTCAGATGAGGTGGTAAAACTGTAAAAATCAGAGGCTGAAATGAAGAAAATACTGGCTGAATATGAGACTGGTCAGGAAGCGATGTTTCAAAAATAACAGAATTAGAGGACAGAGCATGTAGGGAAAACCTGAGATTTTCAGCTATACCAGAGAAACTAGAAGGAACACACTGATTACTTTTATGAAAGGACAAATAAACTGGACTAGTATTCCAAAGCAGAAGTTGTTAGTTGAAAGGGCACAGTGTGTGTGTATGCTTCAAACCTGGCTATGAGAAAGCAACCTAGACCATTAATAGCAATGATACAATCTTACCAGCAGGAGTTGATTCTGACAAAACTGTGGCAGAAAGAAAAAATACTAAAAGTGAGAGACAGCTATGTGCTTGTGGAGAATGAATACTCATTGTACACCATGCAGAAAAGGAGTAAATTTATTCCAATATTCAGGGAATGTTGAGACGCAGGTTTGAGACCAACTGCTGTACCAGCTGTCTTCAAGGTATTCTTCCCCTGGAGGGAAAAATAATGTTTTGATAAATTACATGCTAAGGAGGAAATACAAAAGTGAGCTGTGAAAATGAAAGAGATTCCGCTTCTTGATCTTCTGGTAATAAAGACCACTGAGATGGTACCTGTGAAACCTATTCCACTGTTACCATGGAAAATGTTGGAGAGAAGGAAGGGAACACGAGAGATGACTAGAAGAATTGAGAGTACATTGGAAATGAAGCAGAGACAGGATCTGGGAGATGGAGATGAATACTAATAAAACCAGTAACTTAATGTAGGATTACAATGCAATTATTATATTTGTGAAATATGACAGATCAAGAAAATCTGGAAATATTGGACTTTTCCAGAATTTGTTGGACTTGTGGGGGGCTCTAAAGTATATACCCTACTTTGTGTTATTAATGTTCGGAAAAAAATGCTTTGTGGATTGGAAGAGAGAGGAGAAAGTTAACTGTAAGTAAAGAAAGCATTTTTTTTCTTCATAGTACTATTTTTGTGGTGTATGGTTTTCTTTGCAGGCTATACAGAAAAGTTTTCTCAGTTATTGTTTTTAAATGTAATGGGGACTGCAAATAGGTGCTGCGGTTCTTTTTTGTTTCCTTCTTTTTCCCTTCTCTCTTTCTTCTTGTTCGGTTTTAAGAAGTGTAGGCACTGCAATATACAAAAGCCTTGTTAAAAGAGCACAACAAAAAAAAATAATCTGCTTTTTCTCATTCTTGCATGGGGGAAATGACTGGTTAAGGACCTTAGACTGGTTTAGAAACAAGTTTTAAGAGAAAGCAAATAAAGATAACACTGAATATTATGATGCTTTTTTTCTAGAAAATGAATATATGCTTAGTAGCAATTCTGTATCTGGCCTTCATGTCTACATGGAAACAATTTAATAGAGAGAAACTGACTGTCTGGTTCTCATGTCTCCATAGAGACAATCTGATAATGAGAAATTGACTGACTGGTTCTCACATCTACATGGATACAATCTGATAAACAGTAATTGGTTACAGTCTGGTGGAGGGTGACTGGCTGGGAAAAAACAAGAAAAGAAAAAGTGGCTAGGATATAATATTCTCTGAAAGCAGACGGGGGCTTTTCCCAGCTGGGAGAGCTATAAAGATAAGACAAAACCAGTTAGCACTTAGAAACACAAGCTGTATCGTGTGTTTTAGCATGGATAACCTTTCTTTTAGATTAACTCAAGTCTGTCAGTTTGGGACATTTTTTTCCCTATTAGTTGGGCAAAACTTCAATATTTGAAGATGTACATAGTTTTGTGCATTAGTATTAAATGAAAAGATTTTACGGGGTATTGTGTTTTTTTGAGGACTTTCAAAAAAACAAAGTTTTGTAAGATATGACATAGGATCAAATGGATATGACAGAAAAGAAGCATATAAAGGTTCAACCTGCCATACAGTGTATGCATGTAACACAAAAGCTGGAACTAGACATTCAACAAACAGGTGTTATAGATAAAAGGTGGGGATAATAACTTTTAAAGCAATGATGCTTTCTGTAATGTCTTTAAATGTCAATGGTCTCACAGATAAATACAAAAAAGAAAGAATAGTGAGCTATATTAAAAGATGTAGAGTGCAAATAGCTATGTTAAAGGAGACACGCTTGGAAAGAACTGGACATTTGAATTTGATAAAGAAAGGTTTTCAGGATGGTTATTCAGCAGAATATCTGAGACATAGGAAAACAGGAGTACTTGTATTAATTGCAAGAGGAGCTCCAATAGTAACAGAAGAGGATAAAAAAATAATAATGGCACATTTGCAGTGCTAAGGGGATACTAGAAAGAGACGAGATTACACTGGCATGTATTTATATTCCACCTAAAACTGCTACTACGGAGCTTAAGAAAATTCTGGGAGAAACAATCAGTTTTCAGCAAGGAATATTACTTATGGGCGGAGACTGGAATTTATTTGCAGCAGTGAAGATGTGTTGGGGGGTCCAGAAGAGAAAGTTTAACAAAAAAAGGGTAGATCTTTGAAGAAATTTATGAAAATATCTGTCATGGAAGATGTGAATTCAATAATGGGAGTTTGGAGTTAATTTACATATTATTCCCCAAGATATAAAAACTGGGCTAGGCTAGACAGAATTTACATTTCACAGGAACATGTGCATTTAACTGAAGGTCTTTATACACACACAATAATTATTTCAGATCATGTGCTGATAACAGCTAAAATAAAAACACGGGGGAATGAAATAAAAATGAGACAAGGGCGCTTTCCCACCTACCTGTTGAAGAGAGAGGAATTTACGGATAGTAGAGATTATTCAGAAACTATTCGAGAGGATATAAATTTCTTCACACATGTATGTGATGGGCACAACATTGCCTATCTTGACATTTGGCTTATGAAGGACACAACTAACCAAATGATTGTCAAAGATACAGAGAAAGTCCACCTACTCCAACAGCTTTGTTCATTTTTCCAGCTCCTACTTGTTACCCCAAAAAAGAGCTGTGGTTAAAGGGTAGTTCTTTACAGCTGCAAGGATGGTTACCCTCGACGAAGCTTTCTGGGATGAGTGCTGTGTGATGAAAGACATGTTCACTGTACAGGGGTACCCAGTAGACTTCATTAATAACTTGAATTAAGAGGTCATCAATAAACAAGAGAGGAGGGAGGTCGTCCCGATTTTAAATAAGATAAATGCGTCTGACGATAACATTCATGACACCCAATCCATTACTCAGCCTCACTATCAAGCGCCTTTTAAAAATGCTTTTATCACAATTTTCTTGATGGACAGCTAAGCTATTAAGGACATTCTGGTGAAAAATTGGCTAATTTTGAGTACTGACCAGCTGGTGAGAGAGAATATGGGGCTATATCCACAAATTGTCTGTAAGAGGGGGAAGAATCTCAAGGCTTTTCTGGAAACAGGGATAAATGTACCTAAGGTGAAATCAAGCAGTATAAATAAGTGCAGTTACTGCTCCCTTTGGCATTATATGTTGATAGACAAGAAGTGCACCATTCCCAACAATGTCATTGCAATTAAGGGGCACTGTGATTGCAATACACAATGTCTAGTGTACTGTGCACTTTGCTCGGTATGTCTCGGTTTTTACACTGGCAAGACTGACAGAAGATTCAGAGGCAGGGTCTGTAAGTATTTATAAGAGATTAAAAACAGAACAGCACAAATGCACTCTTTAAACATGTGTAACAGAATATCCTGGACATCAGTTTAAATTTGTGGTTTTGGAACAAGTACTATTAAATGATTGGGGGGGGGGGGGCAATGGATACTCACCCTTGAAAAACACGAACTACACTGGTAACTGTTCCTGAAGGCAAATTTGTGGCCAGGTTTAAATAAGCAGCTAACTATTATATGCTTGCGCACTGCAAAGATAACGTGTTTTCATCTTAACATTTAATGTTTAATTTTATAAACAACAACACAGTATAAAACATAAAATATTACCTTACAGTTTTTACTTGTGTATTTCATAGATTCATAGGTTCATACTAGGCTACCTGCCCTAGGGCATTTATAAGCCTAGCCAGAGTATGTTTGGCTTTCGCCACCCATTTTAAATTAATTTTGCTATGCCCTTTTTTGAGGTTAGTATACTGTGCCTCTGTCTAACAGTGACACAGAAGTGATACCCGGGGTAAACCTACGATCTCCCATCCACTCATCAAGATTCCTCTTGAAGAGAGTCAATGAGGGACTCTGCCTAACCTGGACTGGGATTTTATTCCAGAGTGAAGGGAGCCTCTGGGTTATGAATCTGTCCCTCCAGCATGTCCTATTTATTTCAGTGCTGAGGTTCAAGTCTCTCGAGCGTGTAGCTCGATGGGATTTGGATTTTTTGTGGTGCAGCATGTCCCTTAATTCCGGGTTGGACATGGCCTTATACGTCAGGCACAGGTCACCTCTGAGCAGGCGGTATGCCACTTATGTATTTATTTCTTAATTTTAGTGTTAAAACTTAGCATTATCTTTTAGTCTAATTTAAATGTCTGTTTCAAGTCTTCTGTGAATGAAAGATTACTAACACGGAGTTGTCCTTTGTAAGGAGGCTTAGTAGTCACATGATGGGGATTCTTGAATTCTATTGGTCAAAGCAGCACTTTTAAAGAGGAAGTTGTTTCATGACTTTATCTGATGAAGTTTTTAATTTTAGGATGAAAGCACTCATGCATTCAATTATTTTTGAATTAAAGGACTGAACTTTTGAAGGCTATAGCATATTTCATTTACCCTATAGTCGAGACAATTTTGTTTGTGTGCCACTTCATTTCTAGTTTGTTTCTTTGCCTTTTGGAGTTTGATTATTCAGGTGCAATGACTTCTGAAAATATAGCTAGGGAGTGGGATAAAATTAAGGTGGCATTTAAAAATAGGGTGGAAATAAAAGAAAGGGTGCTATGGTTAAGAAGTAACAAGACATTATTTAGCGTGAGTAACAAATGTTAAAGTATTGCAGAATAGAGGGAATCTCAAAGAACAAGAAGAGGCTCAACTGCTGAATGCTAAGCAGAAATTAAGGGATTACCTCAATAATATACACAAGTTAAAAAATATTACTGTTAATCAACTGCTTTTTGATAACAACACTAGAGCACAAAAACTTTTAGCACGATTCAGGCAACAGAAAGTAGAAAGGGGTGTCACCAATCTTAGAGAGCCTATAATAAAGGAAGGTAACAAGAGATCCTGTAGAGATATTAGAAGTATTCTACAAAAGTCTGTAAAAGCAGAGAAATATGGAAATCAAGAAAATATACAAATGGAAATGTTTATGGAAGAAGTAAGTATGCCAAGGTTAGAGGCAGATAAGGCTCAGTTACTAAAGGTTAGACTAGGAGGAGATTAGATAAAAAAATTGTGATGTATAACCAATCTACAGGAAAGTCCCCAGGAATAGATAGTATTCCTGTGGAAGTTTGGAAGCTATGAGGGAAACAATGATAAAGATCTGGAAGGTTTTAATGGTATTTTAAGAGGAGGAAAAGTACCAACAACCTGGAAGAATGAAGGGGTAGCTGTAATGACTAAAGAGGGTAAAGATCCATCAGATCCAGTTTTACACAGGCCCATTTCAATACTAAACCATGATTATAAACGGTTCATGTCTACAATGGCTAAAGGAATAGCAAAAGTAATGCCAAAACTGATATATGTGGATTAATGTGGTTCTGTGGAGGGGAGATAAATACTTGACAACTTTAACAGAACACAGATGATCCAGAGGGAAGCAGAATGTAAATGTTGATGTTGGGTCTTGATGCAGGGAAAGCATTTGACAGAGTAAGCTGGGACTTTATGAGCAGGGCAATGGAAGCATTGGCATTTCCTGAAAAAATCATAGGGTTGATTAGGAGGATGTATGAGGGATTGGAGGTGAAAATTGAAGTGGGTGAGGTCCTCTCTGATTATTTCTGCTTCAGCCGAGGAACAAGGCATGAGTGTCCTCTTTCCCCTTTGATATTTGCATTATATGTAGAGAATCATTGGCAAAGGAAATAAGGGACTCAGAAATTCAAGGATATAATTAGTACAGTAGTCAGGAGAAGCTGGCTTTATTTGCAGATTATATTATTTTATACCAGACAAACCCAGAAAGAGACATTACAGTGTTGTGAATCAGTTTGAGACAGTTTCAAATCTTTTTAGGATACAAAATGAATGAAGTTAAAACAAAGGCAATACTGGTAAATTATGAATCTACGCATCAGTTGGTTCAGCAATATCCGTATTTATGGTGACATGATAAAATGAAATATTTAGGAGTATGGATTAAAAATTATTCTGGTGTGGCAGCTAAGGATATGTGGGAAAAGACTAAACAAAATATAATACAAAAACTGAGAAAATGGAAGCTTTGTTATATGGATATGGATAGTAAGATACAAGCAGTTAAAATGTTTTTAGTCCCAGTAGTCTTATATACAAGTCGGGCATATTTTTATCGACCAGAGGAGAAATTGTGGCTAGCAATTAATAAAGAGCTGAAGGACTTTATCTGGGAAGGGAAGACGGTAAGAGTCAAGAGGGATAAGATGATCCTTCTAGTACAACTGGGTGGATTGGGATGTTTGAATGATCACTGGTGCAGTAGCCGCCCCCCCTCCCTCCACCCTTTTGTTTGCGGGGGGGTCTGTGTGTTCTTTAAGCATAGTGCCCATTCTTTGTTGGTAGAAAAGCCCTAAAAGGGCTTGGCACCCAAACTTGTCTTCTTGTCAGCTCAACTCAAACTGCCTGACAGTTTGGGTGTGTGAAGGGTGCCCTGAAGCTTTGAAAGCTGGCTGGCTGTTATATCCTTGGCAGGATATAACCCATATAGCTAAGACTACTGAAGTAGTGATCATTCGAATTTCTACTGTCATGCTAACTTTACTTACACAACTGTACTTTCCATATACATTAGCACCCAGTCAGATACTCACATTCAGCACTTAACAGGGTCATAGTACTCATTGCATCTACACACACACTGAAAATGTGAAGAAATATCATAATTCACAGAATAGTGTTAAACTACTGCTGGTAGATATTTTAATCATGAATATCCAACAGCCAACACTGCAGTAATGGTCACTGATGACTGTACAAATGAAATGCTGTATTTATTACTTACTCTGAAAATAATTATTTTCTTTATATTACCTGCTGAGATCACTGCACAAGTGTACAAATTTTAGAACTGCACATATTATGTTAATACCTTAATTGCATAACTCTAAAATATGCCTTTAAATCAGGTAATCCTAGACCACCATGTCTATGAAGAGACTCAATTACCCAATTAACTCTTGCCCTCTTCACCTCACAAATAAATTCTTTCATCTCCTTATTATGGTCCATGACTTCTCCTCTGGTTGATAAACATGCACTTGAGTGTATATAAAAAGAACAGTTACAAAGGTAAAACTTACCATAACATTAGAAGTTCTAATAAATCACTGTTGTGGTAACCTAAACTGTTAGGGTAGATTACCACAGCTTAGTAACAAAGAGGGAAGAGGAAGTAGATGAAGGACCTGGAACCCCTAGAAAATAGTTCTGGAAAAGCCTTTTCTGTAACTGGAAAAGGAATCCAGTTTGTAATGCTTTGTAGCATTATGTACAGAAAACCAAGCTGTTATCCCTAGCAAACTTTAAGAGTTTATCCCTTTCCAGAAAGACACAGAAGAAGCCAAAGCCCTGTTTGAGTGGGCCTTAACCCTGCCTGAAAGTGGCTTGTTATGGTAATAACAAAAAGAAATAGCATGAGACAACCATCTTGAAATTGCCTAGTTTGACACTAGTTATCCTTTCTCTTATCTTCATAGGAGACAAACTGCTAGACTGACTTTCTTGAAGGACTGAATTCTAAGTACTACATGATCTCTGCAGACAGAGTTTGAAGAATTCCTTCTCTCCCTTGTGTTGGGTTCTGGAAAGACACAGGGAGCTCAATGGGTTGTGGTTCAAGGTACACTCTGAAACTACTTTAGGCATAAAAGAAGGATTTATTCTGAAAGAAACCCAAAACTTGTAAAAATTAGTTATGGCGGACTCATCATAAGAATCTGAAACAGAAATACTCTTTTTGCAGAAGTCAGAACAATGAGTAATACAGCTTTCCATGTTAAGAACCTCAAATCAGCTTGATGAGCTGGTTCAAATAGAAGAGTTAGCTTTTGATGCACAAAGATAAGATCCCAAGGAGGAGCCACTTGTTTTCTAGGTGAACAAACATCTAAAACCTTTTTCAAAAACTGCTTCACTTAAGGACAAGAAGAAAGGGAAAGATCCAAGGGCAGAGAGCAGAAACAGCTGACAGATGAATCTTGATAGAAGAGTAAGAAAGACCAGATGAGAATAATTCTCAAACATTTTCTAAAACTACAGCCGACCGAGCATTAAAAGGATCCTGAATCTTGGAATAGCACTGACTAGAAAATCTTTTCCACATACACGCGTATGATTTCCTAGAAGCAGTTTATCCTCCTCCAGTACCTGCTGCACAACCTCAGAAAAACGGTACCAAAAAGGTAACAAAATTCTATCATTAAGGCAGTCAAATGAAGAGTTTTCAGATTGGGGTGCATCAAACAACCCCTGTCCTAAGCATGTAAATTCAGTCTGGGAGAAGACTGTGGTAAATGTCCTTGGCCAATTCCAAAAGAAGGGAAATCCACAGTTGCCTGAGCCAAGAGGGATCTTTAGAAGAACCATGGATTATCAGTGGAAAGGCCTAAAGGAATATTTCTGTCCAGGTGAATGAAAAAAACATCTGTCTTCCAGGCTAATTTGCAAGAAATTTCTTTAACTATCTGTTTTAAAAGGAGGCAAACATGTCTACTGGAAGCATTCCCCACAGCTGGATCAATTCCTGGAAGACCCGGGGTGCCATTTCTATTTGTGGGGGGGCTGTCCTG
Organism: Protopterus annectens; assembly: GCF_019279795.1. Classification (NCBI taxonomy): domain Eukaryota; kingdom Metazoa; phylum Chordata; order Ceratodontiformes; family Protopteridae; genus Protopterus; species Protopterus annectens. The sequence goes on from NC_056733.1 coordinate 624,617,757, forward strand.
GTAGCTTATGCAGTTCAACATTTTATCTGACAGAATGTACGAAGTCTGAAGAGTCAAAATGATCTGATTTGCCACCTCCCAGGCTATCACAGCAAGTGTGCACAGTGGGTATGATAAGCTATATCTCCATTTGTTTATGTACTACATCAATGTAGTGTTGTCTGTAAAAACCTCCAGAGGTCCTGGAGACCAGAGATGATTCAAGGCTTTTAAGGTACTTATTATTATCACATCTGACATTGACGTGGTTATGTCTTTCTTGTTTGCTCCACAGACTTTGCACTTTCACTTCTTTTGATACAGCCCCCAGGCAAAGTCTGAAGCATCTGTTGCGACACACTGAAGAGGATGTGGAAAGCTGAAAGTGAGACCAGGATTGAGAGAGAACTGGTGCACTTACCACAATACCTCCCTTCTTACAAACCCCAGAAATGGAATCTGGAAAGATAAGGGATGTTTGATACTCAGTCCAAACTGAATTGAAATGCCACCATATATGAAGTCTGGAAAAGGGAATCATGAGAAGCCATCTAACCCAGAATCCTGAGAAATTCCTTGGCAGACATCAGACACTGATTGGAAAAGCTGAGGAGGACCTCGTAGCACATCCCTACTCGGTGTTAGCAAAGCTCTTCCCAGGGCAGAATCTAGCAGAGAAGGGATGTATGAAAATTTTTATAAGTTCACTTGAAACCCCAGTTTGAGTAGGATTTTCTGAAAACCTCAAGGATTCTTGATGGCTGGAAAAGGAGTCTGAACTCTGAAGACATAAAACAGTTTTCAAAACATGAAAAAATACGAATGCCTGGAAGTTTGCAATAAGCAATTATTGGAGCCAGGCACTTTGTAAATACCCTTGTAGAAACAAAAAGTCCAAAGGATAATTCAGAGGAGAACTAATAGTGTGTGCCACATACAGAAAAGGTCTGAAATGTTTGCCAATGGAAATGTGACGATAGACATCTTTAAGTCAAACTTTACCATGAAAGTTGGTAATCAAAGGTCACCCACAGGTGGAGACTCCAGTAATTCCAATCCAGCCTGACCATATACAGGGAGTGTGTGTCAGGACAAACTAACATTCCAATACAAGATTGCCGAGAGTTCAAGTATTTAGATCAATCCCTTCATCTAAATAACTTCTAAAAACAAAGTAAATACAGTTCTAAATCCTCCTCCTTCAAAAAAGAGACTGACTCCAGATCATACCTTTTACAGGTTTTATTTGGATAACCACTTTCATCCCTGTTGACTTCTTCAGATCCAGTTCTTGTATCAAAACTTTCTATAATCATGATGTTACTAACAAATACTGTTACAAAATGGGCGTAGTACACTGTGGACAACCCACTTCCACCTAACTGGCCTTTCACCTGCTCAGAATGAAGACATCTGATAGGATGCTAGACCCACCCTCATTTATATGTGGGGCCTTTCCCCTGCTCAGAATGTATTTATTTATTTGTCTTTGTTTACCGGGAAACTCCAACTGGATAATCCCATTTTCAGCAAAGGCCTGGGGAGAAAAGGTCCATTTGCTTACAACATTGCATTATACTTTAAGTTTCAGTTAACACAGAGTAGTTACATTTCCAGCTACATTTATGCATGTACAGTAGTTACATTTACACATTCTAAGATTTTACAGAGTTGGAAGTTACTAATGAGAAAGCCCACGTTCAACTTAGTGGATTGTACAGGCAGTTATATAAAAAAAATTGTTTTGTCATTTCAGTGAGAGGTTGAATTCTGTTTAAGGAGAGTATTTGGAGAAAATCGTATGGTGAACAATGTTTCAACCTTGACATGAGCATGTGCAGGAGCAGGATTGGTTAAGATGTTGTTTAAGCAGTAGTTTAAAACTATTCAGTTTGTCAGAGAGTTTTATTTATGTGTGGATGCTATTCCAGAGTTTAGCAATGCATTGGGAGTATAACGAGTCTCCTGCAACATTATTTGACTTATTTGTAAGTAATAAGAATTTCTTACTAAGCGGAGGTCCGTTGCTGGACAGTAGGTTTAGTAATAGGTTATGTAGTGCAAGGCATGTTTCTGGATAATGAATGAATGAATTTGTGTGCTGTAGTTAGTTGTGAATATGTTAGGTAGTTGTGTAGCTCAAGCCAGTTTAATTGCTTTAACCTATGACAATGGTGGGTCCTATGAGGGAGATTGGTAGCAAATTTAACTACTTTATTGTGGAAGGAGGCAAATTTCTTCGAGTATTATTTAAGAGAGTTGGCAAAAAGAAAGTGGTGGCTAGATTTTTTCTTGCAGTATCTGTAAGGAATCAGTTAATCCTATAAAGGGAGCCTGGTTTATGGCAAGTAGATTTAATGGGGTGCAGTACACACTGGTCCTATTCGAGATTCTCATCTACTATAATGCTTAGAAGTTTACTGCGAGTTACAGTTCAATGACAGTACTATTTGATGACTTTATGGTAAAATATTGCTTTTAATTTTGGCAATCTTTTGAAGTAAAAAGCATTAACTTAGCTTTCTTAACACTGAGTAGGAGGTTTGATTCTCTGAGCCAGGTTTCTACAGAGGAGAAAGATTTTGGGGTGCTGTCTTGGAGCTTATTTATTGTTGAGGCTGTACATATTAATGTTGAGCTGTGGAGGCCATTAATAAATGTATTAAATAGGAGAGGACCCAGGACAGAGCCCTGAGGGATACCTGTAGTAACTGGTTGAAAGGATGAGGTGGTTTGTTGCCATTTAATGGCTTGCTGCCTTCTAGATAGTTAACTAAAGAAACCACTGTGATCATAGAAGGCACTGACAGCCATACCAGGAGAACTAGAGCGGTGGATTTGTAACGTATGCCAGTACAGCTACCTGGAATTTTATAAATTATATGTCATTTGCATATCAAACTGATTTGTACAGATGCTTGCGCTGAAAATGTATTTGTGAGGTTTGCTTGTGTTAATCTGCATCAATACTGTGCCCTGCTGGAAGGGATTACATGAATTACTGTAACTGTTTGAATGTATAGATTGTAACAGCATATGTTGAAAGTGGAAAGGCTAATCTTAATCCAGTTGACTTTGCAACTTTGGAAAATATTCTTGAAATTAAATTGTTTTATGAGTTAAGCCATAAAGATGTTATTCCACAGTTTTGAATGGAGCCAGAGATGCAATGTCTGTGTGACAGAATAGTTGGCAGCTCCTGTAGGAGGAGTGAAATGGTTTTATGGTTTTCTGACTTCCAGCAGCTACACCACATCTTAGCAAAGCTATATCTCTGTGCATGGTAACACATAGGTGCTAAACCCTGGTAGCTTCTAGTGATGGGGGATAGTGTGGGAAACAGAGTCAGATGACCAGATGTGTGCAATGTCATTCTGTACAGAAATAGTGTTTTAATATTAGAGGAGACTGAAGTCTCAGCTTTCTGTATTCTGCCTTGGATCTGACAACAAGGACCACTCACCCATCTTGCCTTGCTCTATGCAGTAAGTAGGAACAGTAATTCAAGTAGGAACAGTAATTCTTTTAGTCAATCAGTAACAGATAGTGAGATTAGCTAAATACTGTTTTTCTACAACTGTGTGAAACTTTCCATCAATGTTATGTTTAATACTCCCTGTTACTGAAACTCTGGTGTTTACTGTAAACAGATATTTACTGTTTTCAAGTTATTTTATTATTTATTATTAAATATATTTAAGCTTCTCATTGTGACTGGTCCTTTTAGAAAAATATTTAATTTTGAGAGTATTTCCACTATTTATTTGGTGATAACTCTGGCCACTCCTGAAAGCTTTGCTGTTTGGTCAACATTAGCATTTATATTAATATTAATTTCATTCAGTATAATTGTGTACCCTTGTAAGAGTCTTAAAGAAGCTGGCAAGGGTTCTGTTGGCAGTGATAGCTACCTTATAGTTTGGGCAGAAGGGGGCACAGCAGGTAAATCTGTGTCAGCCTTTTTCAGGTGTGTGTGTGTGCGCAAGCAAATCAAATCTCAAAGTGTGGGTGTGTCAGCTGAGTGTGGGTGTGTCAGCTGCTTGGAGCAAGGACGCAAAGCACTGGTTTCACAGAGAGGATGTGGGAGGACTTAGCTTGGAATCCCAGCTAAGGACTCAATTCTAAGCTGTGCTACTGGGGAGTCTTATTGGGGGTCTGGACAAATATAGAGAGGAACCAGCCCCTGGACTGAGTGTGTTGCTTGGGTCCTCTTAAGGGAAATTGTGCTTGATGCAGAGAGGTCTGCATCTAGAAATATTGACTATATCCGTTTGTATTCCAAGTGAACATCCCTCTCCAGTGTCAGTGGTGAGGATTCAGGCTCCTTGAATACTGGCCCAGTGTGGGGATGTCACAACCACAACAAGAAGTATTGTGACAGTCTTACTGAAGAGAATCGAATGAAGCAGCTGCTGGTGCAAGACAGTATCAAATGCCTTAAACAAGTCTAAGAACATGGTGGACACAAGAAGACCATTGTTTCTATGTTGGTTTATTATAGTGGTAAAATATAATAGAGCAGTAGTGGTGGTGTGCTGAGGCCTAAAGCCATGTTGCATTTCTGAGAGCAGGTTAGATATCTGATTGGATGTTAGATCCATCCTCATTTGCATGGGGATGCACACAAGTAAAACATAGTAAGCCCATGTGTCCAACTCTTGGAAAGCTGTAATAATTCTCTCTCTCTTCAGTGCAGTATTGTGAATAAACTCTCTTCAGGGAAGTTAATACTTTTGCAAAATCTGACCACTGCGTGCTTAACTTGGGATCCAAGGAAGCTTGCGATGAGCAAGCAAAAGCACTACTTGGTTAATAGAACCCAGTAACAGGCTCTGTTAAATAAGAGAGGTGGTGGTTGTTTTACTGTTTTGGAAGTTTAAAAGCATTTTAAATAGTGAACATTTATTAAAACAGCATAGTAATGTTTGTTGACGGCAAAATATGTCTGTAAACCATCTTGTGAAATTCAGTCTGGAAGCCACACACTTAAAATGTATTGCTTATGAGTTTATACATACAAAGGACAGATTTTTAAGGTAACAGAGTAATGACAACACATACGAGTTCTAAGGGTTGGACACATGGGCTTACCAAGTACTACTTGGGAGTATCCCCATGCAAGTGAGGATGGATCTAACATCCTATCAGGAGTCTTCACTGATTCTATGGCACTTCAAGATAACATTTGTTTCAGACCTGGAAGAAGCAGGGATATTTCTTTTACTAGGCACAAAGGAATCCCTGAAAAGGAGAGAGGGTCTTCTATTGCTAAGTATATCACTGCTGAATGACGCCCAGAGCCCACTTGTCTGAAATCTGGTGCCAAAGAGGAAGCAGCAGAAATTTATTTTTGCAAATGGAGCCAAGGTGAAAGGAAAATGTTTATTTGCTTTAAAATAGGAAGGTTGAAAGATCTGGGTCACCCCTTAAATCAACTTTTCACTCTCATCAAATCTCTTTAAGAACCTCAGCTATAGAGGGCCAAACAGACAACTTCCTCATCCAGGGAAAATTTTAAATCTCAATGTCAACATGATCTGAAAGATTTTGAGAATGCAAACAAGCAAGTCATCTTCTCATGACTGACCCAGAAACAGCAGCTCTGGACACAGTGTCAGCAGCATCAAAGAATGTCTTATTACAGAAGAAGCAGATACAATAGAGGCATTCAGAGAATTCTTCATCTTAGAGGAGAGAAAATAAACAGTTCATTTTTTCATGTTGTCAAAAAAAAAGAAACAAAAACTAACGTGACCCTGGCAGTTTAAAATTCTTAATGTTAAAGAAGCAGAACATACTTTCTTCCTAAATCCATCAAAAGCCTTCTCAACTTTGTCGGAGGAAATGGTATTAGAATAGAAATCTGATTAGAAGCAGCAGTTTTAGATAAAGAAATCAGTGCAGGGTTTGCTTTTGAGAGTCTGCGGTATGTCATATAACCTGTCAGATTTTCTATGTGTAGGAGGGTTGACTGTCAGGTAAAATGCAAGCTATAAGGAAAACACCCTCTAAGGCAGATAAAACAGGAGGGATAGCTGTAAATAGTAAAAATCTTAACCACAATACTCCATATTTCTGCTGAGAAATAGTAATTTCGTTTTGTTCACACTGAATTACCTCTTTCATCTTAGTAAAAGTGTCAGAAAAAAGATAGGTCTTATGGAAGGAACTGTGAAGCAACATGTTCCTTAGAATAAGAATCGCCAACTTGAGAAGAAATGTCTGAAGCAGAATATTCAGTGTCAAAAGGAGAAGGAACTCTCTCTTCTTCTGCCAGAAAAGGAGTTTGTCAAGTTAGCAGTAAAAATTAATTTCTTAGCTAATCCCAGCAAATCTCCTCTTCTCTGTCCATGGTGATTGAGACAGGAGACGCTGAGTTTTTTTTTCTTTTCTTTTCCTGGGAGACACCCTGTAGAAAGACAGACTCAAAGCAAGTAAACTATCCATGCTCAGGCTCCCTATCTCAGCTAAGTGGTTGTCCTTCACCCACTCTTTCCAACAAGACTGGCAAGAGTGGTTCTTCCTTGCCAGTAAAGGACTTCCCAACAGCAGCATAGGATGTGCCTAACTCACAGTCTTTAGCAGCTCTATGTGCTATATCAGATGGACTAGGAGAAAATGATGAACCCTCCAAGGAACTAAGACGAACACAGCTGAGTGACCCATTGGTGGCTAAGTCAGAAAAGGTGACAGGTTGACAACTGAAGACTCCACACTTTCTTCTTTTTGCAGATGGGAGACGGAGGAACGAAGGAGACCAGTAATTGCTTCATTAGTTCAGCTGACAAAGAAGCATGAAGATGGTAAGAAAACACAAGGATAGTCCCCAAAAGGCACAAAGTCCTGCCCTAGCACACAAACCTCCAAACCCACATCAAAACCATGTAAAAAAAGACAGCTACATCAAAAAAGATTTATACAGATTACTCATACAAATATTCTAAAGTCAAATTGCCTTGGAAAGTAATAACAGTCCCAGGAAATCAATTTTCCTTGCTAAAATTAGAATATTTCAAAGAAAAAAAAACTCAGAAAAACAAAGTAGTGGAAGGTTTTCCCCAGCAGAGACCTTATCTACCCAGACCTGAAGGCTTACTAACTGACCACCAGTACAACAATAATCTCAGAAGAAGCACACTTGGAAGGCAAGATAGCTCTGAGGTTTTGGTGCTCTAACTGCCTTTTATATGGAGCTCTGCTTCAGGTTCTGACAGCTAGAATGTGTGGAAGATATCCTTAAGCTTTCAAAAGCTGGCCCACTCGTATTATCCTCAGCATGATATAACACTAATAGCTTAGGCCACTGCAACACAGATCTAATGTTGAAAACCTAAAGGGACTAGAAACATTTTCACTTGTATCTTACTATCCACATACATAATCAAGAGCTACCAGTTTCTCACTTTTTGCACCAACTTTTGTTCAGTCTCTTCCCACATATACTTAGCTGCCATAACAGGAACCCTTTTAACCCATACATCCAAATATTTCATCATATCACATCTCCATAAATATGAAAATTGCTGAACTAATTCATGTGTTGGTACATAGTTTATTGCTATAGCCTTTGTTTTAGCTTCATTTTACAGCCTGAAAAAATTGAAATGGTCTCAGAGTATTCAACACCCAGATATCTTTTTCTGTATTTATCAAGTACAAAAATACTGTCATCTGCGCATAAAGCTAACTTTTCTTGATTACCATACCAGTTATATCCTTGAATTAGACGGTCCATTTTTTTCTTTCTTTTTTTGTGCTAATGACTCTAGTAAGTAAATAACAAAGGAAAAAGGAGACTCCTGCCTTAATTATTGTCTCCAAGGCTTCATAAATCCTCCTAATTAACCCCATTATTCTAAAAGGGAAAGCAAATGCCATTGCCCTACTCATAAAATCCCAGCTGACTCTACTGAATGCTTTCTCAGAATCAAGACCAACCAACAACAGCAGCATTTTCTTACACTCTATATCCCGCTGAATTATCATTGCTCTACTAACGTTATCAAATGTTTAGTTTCCCTCTACAAAACCTCTAAAATCACACTGATCCACGTCTATCAATGTTGGCAACACTTTTGCCATTATCTTAACTAATACAGTCAATTTATAATCATAGTTTAGAATTGACATGGGTCTATAAGAAACGGGGTTTGAAGGGTATTTACCTTCTTTGGTAATACAGCCACTACAGCTTTCTTTCAAGATACTGGTATCCCCTTGTTTAAAATATTGTTAAACAAAAACTTTCAGATCATCAGTTTTCTTCCCTCCCAACATCCACAGGAATGCCATTTGTTCATGGAGACTTCCCTGTTGATAGATTATACATTAAATTGTTGAGCCTCATCTCTTTCTAACCGCAGGACAAAGTCTTTCTTAAATATTTCCATTTGAGCCTTTTCTTGATTTTCATATTCCTCTGCATTGTACAAATTTCCATAAGATTACCTATATATCTCTAATACTCTACATGATCTCAATTTAGTTTTCCTGTTATATGCTCCCCTAAGTTTGGTAACAACCTGTGAAGAAATTAAGACAATGCAATTTGTGCTAGCATGTCGGGATGAGATTTGTACAAAGCTTCAGTTTAACCTGTGTTTTATGCCAGCATGACTAGCTATGATATTGTAAATAAGTTACTACATGTTGATCTATGATCTGTTTGAACAGCATGTTTTAAAGACTTCAACAGTGACCTTTTACATTTCTAACTGCACATATTTGTGAAGAGAGTTTCTAAAGACAAACTGTCTCAGATTTAGCTGATCAGCAGATGATGCTACTGGAATGCTGACAGTTGCTGTGTGTTACTGTCAGAAGCTGAAAGACAGGAAATAACTTTTAGAAAACAGCTGTTGATTGAATTTAAAAATATGAAATGAAAATTAGAACTGGAACAGTCGACAGGCTAGTGTATAAAAAGAGCCTGCTGAAGTCAGTTGACAGTTGTCAGTTACAGAAGTCAATCACAGATGTACTGTGCACAGTGGATACCCAAAAAGGACTCACCAACAACTGTAAGTCTGCCTTTGCTCTGTTGTAGTAATTTAGTTTAGATCAGGGACAGTGTTCCTTAGTTAGTTAGGAAATTATAACTAATCAGATCAGAGTTTTTCTGAATGTTGGATGTCTATCCTACAGTATTCTACAGTATTGATTTCATTTTCTTGGGGATTAATTTTGGTTTGTTTATTGGGAATTATCATTTTATATTTTTAATCATTTTGCTCAATAGTAAATATTTTTATTAACTAACATTGCGGCTGGACAATCAGTGTTTTCCTTTAGTGATTTCAGAGTGCTTATACTTGCTTTGATAATTCCCAGGGCCACTCCGAAAGCCTGGCTGCTTAGGTCATTTGCCACTATTTGTTTTAATATTTAATTTTCATAACGGAACACCCCTTTAGAAGAGCATGAAGACACACTGATTGGGGGCAGCATTACCGTACTATTTTTGGTAAAGGACACAGCTAGACATCTGTGTCAGGCTTTCCCAGAAGTGCTGGGATGTGTGAGATTTAATTTAAGTGCAAGTGTATCAGAGGTGTTAAACTGGGACACATTGTTCTGAAGTGTGTAAAAAAGGAGTTACATTAGGGGTGGACAAAAGTATACAGTCCAGTTCCAGGCTATAGAGTGAGTTCCTGTTGTGCTGTTAGGAGAAAATTGGGAAATATTACCCCTGTTTAAGGGACATTCTCACAAACTGAGCCAGCAGTGAGGACTAAAGCTCCTTAGTTACTGACCCAGGATAGTGGGAGACATTACATTAGTTGGTGGCAGTCCAGTGGGATATTGTCCGGACGTCACTAACTGGTGGCAGATTGGTGGGATATTAACTGGATGTCACATTAACTGGTGCCAGTGGTGTGGAATTTTTAATTGGACTTCAGTAGCCTGTGGGTAGTTGTCATTAGGGTGTGCACTCTCGACAGCCACAACTTGAACATACAGAATGTCAGTTCACCACAGTTTTATTTATTTTTAGTCAGTCAGGAATAGCAGGCAAAGATGCCAGCAGAAGATTATAGTAAGCTAACAAAGAACCAGTTGGCCAAGGAAAAAGAAGCCAGAGGATTGGAGCATGCCAACCTAAGGAAGCAATGATTTTAACCTTAGTTGCAGCTTCAGTTTAGAACAGCCGTTCGGAGGATGTCCAGTTTGGTATTGGGGATGTGCAGCCTGCCGAGACAGGACAGTCCACCTTTTCTTCAAAGGACCTGAGAATCTGTCTGGAGTTAGACAGACTGCACTTGAAGTCCAATCGTCTTGAATGGGAATCAGCAGAGAGACTGCACCTGGAGGTCAAATGACTGGAGACTGAAGACAGACTGAGCCTGGAAGCTCAACAACTGGAGGTAGAGGAGAGAATCAGACATTTAGAAGCAGAGGAAAAATGAGAGACAGCACAGGCATGAAGTGGAGCTTTCTACCCTTCAAGAGGGTCATGGAGGTAGTGGGGAAGGGAATCACTGGATCTCAGAAGTTGCAAAGGTCAGTAAGCTTTTTCTTCAATACAGGGATGAGGATGACTTTGATAGTCTTATTCACGTATTTGAGAGGGTATGTAGACAGTATGATGTTGACCGAGACCTCTGGGTTCAACATGGTAAAGTTGTTCAGGCCATGTCAAAATTGCCTGATGTAGATTGTTTGAATTATGTTAAAGTTAAGAACTGTCTTTTAGACGGTTTTAAACTAACATCTGAAGCTTATAGGAAAATGTTTTGTGAACACAAATGCAAGGCAGATGAAAGTGTACGTGATTATATTGCTGAATTAAGTACTTACTTTCACAGATGGGTGAGTGGGTGCCAGATCACCACTTTTGAGGGACTGGCAGACTTTTTGGTGAAGGAACAAGTCCTCAGTACTTTGCCTGATGACATGAGAATCTGGTTAGCAGACAGTATACAAAACTCTGTGGAGAAGTTGGGGAGAAAAGGGGATCTCTACTTAGCAAGCAGATCACCAATGCATAAGAAAGGGATACCCAATGCTGCACATGGACATAACGGAACCCATGGGGGGATGTCTAAACTACTCCAACAGCATACATCAGTAACAGGGGAAACTACTAATCCAAGTATACGGCTAGAGATTAGATGTTTCAAGTGTAACCACGAGGATCCCCTAGCAGTCCACTGAGGCAAGGTGTGAAACAAAAGGTGAAGGAGCCAGCAAGCGGTGATGATAATCTGCCAGTGGTAAGTTGTTTGGAAACAATAGGGGTGCTAATCTATTACCAAAATTTATATCCCATCTTAGCAGATGGTAAACAGGTTGCTTCTAAGAGAGTCACGGCTTCTGATATAGCCATTGTAAGGCCTGCAGTGGTTAGAAAAGAGCAGTACTTGCTTGGGCACTCCATTCCAGTCAGAGCTTTGGAAGGGACCCCATTCCAAATACCTTTGGCTATGGTTCATCTCAACTGGAAGGGTGGAAGAGGAAGCAAGCAGGTAGGTGTGTTTGAGGATATTCCTGTAGGTTTCCTGATAGGGAATGACTTTGATGATGCAAGCACCTTGTGTACATGCAGTGACGTTTGGGGCAAGTCATGTAGGTCTGGTAACCTGGGGGAGACCCAGACAGATTTGCAGACTGGTCTAAAAGGGCAGGACTAACCATTAAACCCAGTAAGTGTCAGGAGGGTATGGCAGAAGTCACTTACTTAAAACACAGAGTGGGGAGTGGTAAGATTAGGTCAGAACCAGTCAATGTGGAAGCTATTCAAGCGTGGCCAGTTCCTGTTACTAAAAATCAAGTGACAGCATTTCTAGGGACAGCAGAGTTCTATGGAAAATTTTAGCCCATTTGTGGTGTAATAAATGCACCCCTTACTGACCCAACTAGGAAAAATAAATCAGATGAGGTGGTGTGGACCAGAGATTGCGAACAGGCATTCCGAAAATGTAAGGAGATTTGGAAAGGTCCTCCTGGGTTATCCAGCCCAGATTATAGTAAAGAATTTGTTGTGCATGTATCAAACTGAGGTGCTAGGCCTGTGCTCAGCCAAGTTTCCTCAGAAGGAGAGAAATGCTGCAGTGGTGTTAATAATGCCACAATAATTGCCCAGGAGAGGAACGAGATGATATTCCCAGACAGACCCATTTTTCTCAAGTATAGTTTTTCATGGGTCACTGGAAAACAATGCTCGAGTCATGGGGAGAGAAATGTGAAGAAATTAGACACTGTCATTTGTGCTAGCATGTCTGGCTAAGGTTTTGAACATAATTTTAGTTTAACCTGTGTATTATGCCAGCATGACTAGCTATGATATTGTAAATAAATTATTACATGCTGATTTATGATCTGTTTGAACAGAATGTTTTAAAGACTTCAACAGTGTCCTTTAACATTTCTAACTGCACATGTTTGTGAAGAGAGATTCTAAAGGCAAACTGTCTCAGATTCAGCTGATCAGCAGATGATGTCATCGGAATGCTGATGTGTGTTACTGTCATAAGCTGAAAGACAGGAAGAAACTTTTAGAAAACAGCTACTGGTTGAATTTAAAAATATGAAATGAAAATTAGAACTTGAACAGTTGAAAGGCTAGTCTATAAAAGAGCCTGCTGAATTCACTTGACAGTTGTCAGTTACAGAAGTCAGTTGTCAGCTACAGTTGTCAGTTGATCACAGATGTACTGTCCAGTGGATACTCAAAAAGGACTCGCCAACAACAGTAAGTCTGGCTTTGCTCTGTGGTAGTAATTTAGTTTAGATATGAGACAGTGTTCTTTGGTTAGTTAGGAAATTATAACTAATCAGAGTTTTTCTGAATGTTGGATCTCTATCTTACAGTTTTCTGTTTATTGGGAATTACTGTTTTATATTTCTAGTCATTTGAATATTAAATTTTTTTTTTATTAACTTACATTGTGGCTGGACAATCAGTGTTTTCCTTTAGTGAATTCATTGTGCTTATACTTGCTTTGATAATTTCCAGGGCCCCTCCGAAAGCCTGGCTGCTTAGGTCATTTGCTATTATTTGTTTTAGTACTTAATTTTCATAATTGGACACCCCTTTAGGAGGGCATGAAATCACTTTGATTAGTGGCAGCATTACCATATTATTTTTGGGAAGGGACACAACTGGAAATCTGTGTCAGGCTTTCCTAGAAGTGTTTGGATGTGTGAGATTTAATTTAATTGCGAGTATATCAGAGGTATTAAACTGGGACACACTGCTCTGAAGTGTGTAATAAGGAGTTATGTTAGAGGTGGACATAAGTATACAGTCCAGTACCAGGCTATACTGAGTGTTCCTGTTGTGGTCTTAGAGGAAAATTGTGAAATATTACTCCTGTTTAAGTGACAGCCTCACATTTTGGAGTCAGTAGTGAGGACTGAAGCTCTTTAGTTACTGACCCAGGATAGTGGGAGATGTTACATTAACTGGTGGTAGACCGGTGGGATACTGTCCGAATGTCACATTAATTGGAGGCAGTTTGGTGGGATATCAACTATATGTTACACAACCCTTTTTATACCGTGTTCCCCAAGTCATTATGTTAAATGTTTTTGTGCTCTGGAGTTGTTAGCAAAAAAATAATTGCTTAACATCAACTATTCTAAAGTCACGCAAAATATCCAAATACTCCCTTATTTTTCTCTTCAGCAATTTGCAGTTCCCCTATTCTTGTTCTGTGAGATCCCCCCTATTCTGCAATACTTTAATCTGTTAGCCTTCTAAATAAATCCTATTACTATTTTCCCCATATTTTTCTCTCTTATTCCTACCATTTTTAAAATCCATTTTCCTTTTATCCTACTCACTATCCCTTATGTAGAAATGTCCGTCTTCCCTAATAACTCTCAGATCATTACCACTACCCATTTTTAAAATACTCTGTGGTAAGTGGGAACATGCTAGTATTTCATTTTTACTTCATTATTCTGTATCAGTATTCTTATTTTTATTGCTGCATGATCTGAAATAATTACTAGATTTTGTCAAAAATTCTCAATTAAATATCATGCTCCTGTAAAACATAATTTCTATCCAAGTCTACCTAGTTCTTGTACGTTGGGGAATAATGCATAAATTCTGCCAGAGTTCTTACTAGTGAATTCACATTTTCCATATCAAACATTCTCATATTTCTTCGGAAATCAAGCCTCTTTTGTTACATATTCCCTTCCTCGTCCCCTTCATAAATCCCCTTTAATGCAGTTCAGGTTCCAATCCTTTCCCATAAATAATACTCACTGTCCTGGGTCAGTAACTAAGGAACTGCAGATTAACCAGAACAAATTCTTGAACATCGTCTGTGCTTACATTCTGCCAGGCAACAACATAAATACCCTAGAGCATATCCTATACTGGTTATCCACTACCTATCCCCAAGAAACCATAGTTCTTGGTGACTTCAATACCGACTGGCACCCCTGCTCCTCCAAACCCCCTCACACCCCTATAAACCTATCTGGGTTGAAACAGACCATAACTTTTTCTACTAGGATAAACAAACCAACCAACAGGGAAAGTATCCTAGACTGGATCCTAGTTAATAACCAACCCCAACTCTACACAGCTGGCACTCTCTCCTTGATGACCTTAGAGACCATTTACTAACCTACATCATAAAACATAAGGCAGGCAACCCTCACCAGACCAAATATAAAACACTTAGAAACAGGAAAAACTTTGACACTGCTATATTCCTAAATGAACTAAAAGCAGTTGACTGGTCAAAACTAAAAAATCTACCATTACAGGAGGCTATAGCTCACTAACACTAAATTCCTAAGTATCCGTGATTCCCATGCTCCAGCACGTACAATAAAATCTAGATCAAACACAGCACCATGGCTCACAAAAGATACCAAATCTAAAATCAAAACTAGAAGCAGAGCCTGGGCCAGCTGGAGAACAACTAAAGCCCCACTTGACCATCTAAAATATCATCAACTCAGGAAGGATACAAAAAAAAAGAAGTCATGTACTCACCATAACGTTCCATGTTTGTAGTCCATCTCACCCTTCATTCTTACATATGGGATCGGAGCCAATCCTTGGCTCCGACTCGGCCTATTTACAAGCTGGAAGTCTTCTAGTTGGCTCGTGGCTAGGTAGGTATCCCATGGTGCACTAGTACAATCATCAGATCTTGTTTGCTGCTAACTAGGAGAGATGATAACAAATATACAAAGAAGCCAATACTAAAAGGTCTCCATAAAAAAAGATCATAATATTTTTCTGTCTCCAGGTACTTCCAGGATGGGGGTAGGAGGGTGGGTTCGTAAGAATGAAGGGTGAGATGGACTACAAACATGGAATGTTATGGTGAGTACATAACGTCTTTATGTTCTGTAGTCCTATCGCACACCTTCATTCTCACATATGGGACAGCATCCCTAGCGTCTTATTCTTGGGTGGCTCAAGGAAAAATACTGCTGAGTACCGTGGAACTAAATGATGCTCTACCCCTGGAGGTTAATCCAATTTGTAATGAGTAATAAAAGTGGGGGGTAGCCCACGTTGCGCTGCTGCACAAATATTATCAAGTGGGACCCTGGCTTGAAAGGCTGCAGAGGTAGAATGTGATCTGGCAGAGTGAGCCTTGATTTTAAAAGGTAAAGCTCTACCCTCAGAGTTGTAAACATAAGCTATACAGCTAGAAATCCAATTAGAGAGTGTTACTTTGGAAACTGGTACGCCTGACCTGGATTTGGAGAAGGAAATAAATAACTGATCTGATTTCCTTAGTTCGGTGCAAATAACTGTCTATGGACATCCAGCTAATGAAACCTGTATTCAGCTGCGTTGGAATGATTTGGAAAGAACACCGGATGTTCTATGGATTGATTCAAGGTGGCATGGGAACAGACCTTGGGGACAAAAGAGGGATTAGTACGAAGGGACACCCTGTCTTTGTGAAAAATCAGGTAAGGGGGTTTCACAGACCATGCTTGTAACTCTGACACCCATCTGGCCAACGTGATAGCCACCAGAAACAAAGTCTTCCAAGACAGGAATTTCAAAGAGGATGAATGAGAAGGCTTAAAGGGCGGAGAAGTTAATTTGGATAATACAAAATTTAAATCCCATGAGGCAACAGGTTCTTGAAAGGGGGGGTCTTATGAAAGTGGCACCTTTAAGGAAAGTTTTGCACAGCCTATGTGACATAAGATTAGAATCTTGAAAGCTTAGATGAAAATTTTAAATCACTGCCAACTGAACTATGATAGTGGCAGCCACAGATCCCTGGTGAAAAAGCTCAGACAAGAATTCCAAAACCACTGGAATGGAGGCAGTGTAAGGATCAACATTAATTTTCTCTGCCCAGATAGAAAATCTTCTCCATTTACTGGAATATAGTCTCCTAGTGGAACGTTTATGAGAAGACGTACGGATATGAGTCACGGAGGGTGAGAAGTCGTGAAGCCTGACTAGGGATGGAACTGGAGCAGCCACGCTGTCAAATTGAAGGTGTGTAAGGAGGGGTGAAACAAACCTGACATGTGAGTCAACAGGTCTGGAAATGGGTCCAGAATCCAAGGATTGTCTAGGAGAAGAAACCCGAGGAAGGGGAACTAAACCTGACGAGGCCGGTAAGGAGCAATGAGGATAAGTTTGCTTCCCAGCCATTTCGCTTTCTGAATAACCTTGGGAATGAGAGGAAAGGGAGGAAAAGCATACAGGAGACCCAGGGGCCAATCGTGAAGAAGTGCGTCTCTAGGTGACTCCCCCGAAAGAGGATGAGGGAGAAGTAGCTGCTGCATTTGGCATTGAGTGGGCTGGCAAAGAGGTCGCATTAAGGCTGTCCCCATCTGCGGAAAATCTGTTCCGCTATTCCCTGTTTCAGATACCACTCGTGAGGCATCAGGATTGCCCAGCTGAGCTGGTAGGCTATCACGTTAGTTGTCCCTGGAATGTGCGCTGCCACCAGAAAACGCTGGGAAGATATTGTCCATTTCCAATCTCGCATGGCCTCTCGACAGAGTGGGTAAGATCTGGTTCTGCCCTATTTGTTGATATACCATGCTACTGACATGTTGCCTGATTGTATTGCAATAGTCCCCAGAGGCAGAAGGTCATGAAGTGCTTGCAACTCCAGGAGCACCGCCCTCGTTTCTACAACGTTAATATGCAGGTGAGCCTGGTGATCTTGCCATGTGCCTTGGACAGTCCTGCCTAGATAATGCCCCCCCACCCTATCTGTGAGGCATCCGTGGTCACAGTGGCAACGGGTTGGTGAGGAACAAATGAAGTTCCCGTGGTTAACTGATTTGGTAGAGTCCACCAAAGAAGGTCCTTCTTGCAAGAGTCTGTCAGCAGAATGTGGTGAGATAATGGTAGATGCTGAAAGGACCATTGGGACGACAGGAGCCACTGAAGAATCCTCATGTGTAGTCTGGCTGGTGGCACTAGTAATATGGTGGAAGCCATGGTCCCTAGAAGCTGCAGAATAGTCTTGGCTTTGACCTTTTGTAAGAGGAGAAGACATTGAATTTGAAGAACCAGATTCTGTGCCCTTTCTATAGGAAGACGAGCCAACATGTCTACTGTGTCTATCCTCTGCACCTATAAAAATTACAGATTGAGATGGCAATAAGGCAGATTTTTCCCAATTTATAGAAATTCCCAGCTGGGCACAAAGCTGAATGGTAGTGTCCCTGGTCTGAAGGAGTAGATGCCTGGTGAGGGCGGTCAAGAGCCAGTCGTCCAGATAAGGAAACACCTGGAATCCTCGACGTCTCAGGTGAAATGTCACTACCGCCATACACTTCATAGTTCATAGGTTAGTACTAAGCTAACTACCCTTGCGAGCCATTTTAAGCCTAGCCAATTATCCCTTGTGAGAACCAAAGCCTGCACCTTGTGTTTATAAGGCAAACACCTGAACCATTATCCTGGGGGCTGTGGTGAGATCAATGGGCAGAGCACGAAACTGGCAATGACTGGCTGGAAGTGTAGATGACTCCTCGATGCCCTGTCCATTTTTATGTGGTAGTAGGCGTCTAACAACAGGAGAATAGACTGCAGTGGCACCATCCAGTACTTGTCCTTCTTTACTGATTCGTTCAATTTGCTGAGGTCCAAAATGGGCCTCCAGTCCCCTGTATGTTTTGGCACTAAAAAGAATCTAGAGTAAGTTCCGGATCCTATTTGGTCTGCTGGGATGATTTGGATGACTCTTTTTGACAGCAACTTGTTGACCTCCACAGCTGCCTGATCCCGGTAATTGGGTGGAACATCCGGGATCCTCTTGGGAACAAAAGGTGGAAGAGAAAAGGGTATGACATAACCTCTGGTAATAATTCTTTGTACCCACTTGTCTTGAGAGATACCCAGCCAGGCTTCTGGATACAAAGAAACACGACCACAGACCGGCCCCAGAAAAGCACAGTTGGGCCCCACATCAAGAGCGCTGGTAAGGCCGGCCCCAAAAGGAATCATGACCTCCCTGGTTTCGCGGACCGCCCCCTGCCTCTAGGGTGACGTCTACCATTTCTTCCTCCTCCTCTGCCTCTGAAGGAGGAGTCACCCTGTGCATCCTGGAAAAACCTCTGGGACTTCTTGAACCACATTTTACCACCCGCTGACCCTTAGGATATGGTCTAGAAGGAACAGTAAAACGTACTCCCATGGCAGATAGTGTTATTCCTTCTTGCTCGCACTGGGTGAGAGTGTCCTTTACCTTGGGTCCAAACAATGAGGAACTGTCGAAGGGGGCGTTGGTAAAGGTAGACTTGAACGGTTCCGCAAAGTTACACAAACGCATCCAGGAATGACGCCTTAGGGAAATTCCTGAACCCACTGCTCTACTTGCTCCATTGGCTGCATATGAAATGAGCTGCATGGACGAGTTGACGATAGAGTTCAAGGTGGACAACTGGGCAGACACCTTGTCAGGGACTCCCTCAGTACATGTACCTTGTAGAGAATCTCCTAATTCTTTAAGGAGATCTCTGTGAAGCCTTGTGAAGTGAGTAAGGTAGTTCAGCGATCTAAGGGTAAATGCTGCTGAAGAGAAGATACGCTTCCCATATCTCCATCGTTCGAGACTCTATTTGGCGGATGGATGGAAGAAGTCTCAGCTAGCTCCTTCTTACTGGCCGCAGCCACCACCATGGCATCTATGGGAACACCTTTAGACAAAAAAATCTTTTTCTGGGGGTGCAGAAAGAAACTTACTCGGTCTCCTGGTGACTGGCTCCATGGCATCAAGAGTATTCCACACCTTTCGACTAACTAGCTCCATCACTTCGTCAAAGGGTGGAGACACCCAAGAGGCTGAAGGTTGAGACCCGAAAGCCTTCAGGTACACTGACTCCTCATCAGAAGGGGTGACAGTGGGCCAGCCGCACCTCTGTTTAAGGATTTCTAGGATGTCTACGAAGGAGACATCATCAGAGAACAACCTGGGGGACCCTTCTGACTCCAAGGTCAGTGTCAGAGGTCAGAGACTCATCCTGGGAGTCTACATGCTTCCTCTTACATGTCCTCTTCCATGGGGGCTCCTCAGAAGGATTTTCCGGAGAGGTCTCAGAAGACTGGGGGCCACCAGCTGGTGGCACCCAAGGCTGAGGGTCTCTACTTTCTGCAGAGAGAGTAGTAGCTGAGACAGAAGTAGGTGTCTTAGGTGGAAGAGTGTCAGTACCCCTGGTAGGAGCTGAAGATTGGGACAGCACACTCCTCATCTCGAATGCCGACCTCTCCGGCACAGACCTCCCCGGCTCCGAGGAAACCGAGGATGCCGTCGGATCGAGAGCCATCGGCTCTAAGACAGACGTAGGATTTGAGTTCACCATCGCCGAGAGGAAGACTCAGAACCAAAGAGGGTCGGTTCCAGGCATCCCTGTCAGGGCCGACCGGGGAGTTTCAGCTTCTAGACACCACAGACGGCACCAAGAGTGCCGGAGTGGAACTCTGCTCTGAAACCACCACAGGGGGAGCTGGAGCCGAGGGTTCCACCAGTGATACCAAACACTCCGGCTCCAAAAGACCAGCATGGCTCGGAGGAGTATTGATCGAAGGGGGCTTAACGGACTCAAGTGGCTCCGGAGCCGACTGGGGCGGAGCCAACAACAATTTAGGTAAAGCAAATGACTTCAACAGTCTCAGCACTACCCTCTCCACATCTTCTTCCGATAAACTCCTGGAAGACAGAGTAGGAGAGCGGGATCTCTGCAGTATCAAAGACTTCAATATAGGGGAGACCAGTAGAGGATCCATAGAATGGCTCCGTGAAATACTCTCAGCAGTCGGCTCCGAGCTACCTGGGGCCGACCCTGTAATCACAATAGTACTCTCTATCGGTACCGAGCTCTGTGGAGCCGATGAGACAGTGGACTTGTCCGATTTAATGACTTTAAGAGGTGGCTCCGAGACACCAGCCGGTGCCGGAGAGGGCCTCTTAGAGGACTTAGACTTTTCCTTTGTAGATTTAGAAGAGGAGGAAGAGCTAGCCAGATCTTCCTCAAAGGAAAGTTTAAGAAGACCTTTTAGGATGAGCTTGTTTTTTCTTTCTTGCAACACCCTAGCACTGAAAGAGTGGCAAAATAAGCAAGTCTCCTGTAAATGGATAGCCCCCAAACAGTAAATGCAGTTACTGTGGCCATCCATTATGGACATCTTCTGTGAGCATTTAATACATTTCTTAAAGCCAGATGGCTTATGGTCTTTACTTTCTTTAGACATTCTCACAGAGATGAGCACACACACACACACACACACACACACACACACACACACACACACACACACACACACACTCACACACACACACACACACACACACACTCACACACACACACACACACACTCACACACACACACTCACACACACACTCACACTCACACACACTCACACACACTCACACACACACACTCACACACACACACACACACTCACACACACACACTCACACACACACACTCACACACACACACACTCACACACACACACACACACACACACACACACACACACACACACACACACACACACACACACACACACACACACACACACACACACACACAAAAAAAGGAGAGGGAGGACTAGGTCCTCTAATTTAAACGGGCCTAGCCCTGCAGGAAAGAGACACCATGAGGACTAGGTCTTCCAACTTAAACGGGCCTAGCCCGGGCAGGAAATGGAGAAACTAGGTCTTCTAACTAAAACAGACCTAGAGAGTTAACAGTAAGCAGAGAAGTTCATACACTCAAACAGGAATACTAAACAAGGGAAACAGAACCTAGTTCTGTTAACAACAGTAACCAATGAAGCAAGTGGAAATCCATTAAAAACTCAGACTTATGACTAAGGAATAAAACAGAACCTCGTTCTGTTAACAACGTAACAATTCAACAAGTAGGAATCTGCATAAAACTTGTTATACCAATACTAACTAACCTGGGGTTAAGAGTGACTATTTAATGCTGTCTGTCTGAGGAAGTCTGGCTATATAGCCAGACGAAAAGCGCTTTACAGTATACTTTCAGTGATTTGGTGTATTTTTTGGTGCCTCTGTAGTAAAGTGTTTGTTGGTTTCTTCTCCAGCAGTTTTTTTCCTGAGTTTGTCTTTTGTTTTTTTTTAAGCATAATCTGTAAATATCACAATATGCAACTACATCACCAAGCTCTATATCCAATCTGACGTCTCTTGCTTTTAATTGTGTCAGCCCATGAGAATTGTGAGTCCCTACTAGGGAACACTACTAAACCATTGTACATAATCACTTTGTTTTATATTTTCTAATGTTATCTAACGTCTTGTGTAATTTATGTAAGCTTGTCTATTTGGAGTTTTTCTCCCTGGGCCTCTGCTAAAAATGGATATGTATCCAGTTGAATTATCCCAGTAAACAAATGTAAAATAAATAAATAAAATACTCCCTGCTGAAAGCAGATAATTTCTCCTATTACTCTCTTAAGCTCAATAACAGCAGTTTTAGGAGGAAAATAAATATCCAAACAAACAGTAAGGCAGAGAACTCCACGTAAAGCCAATAAAATATTTATTCGATAAAATCACAAATGAAATGAGCGCTTTCAGGCTCTATGCCCTTCTTCAGATAAAACAGAGAACTGAATACTTTATATTTAAAATATCAAACATCCTATCACGTCAGTATTTTACCCTCCTTTTTCTAAGGATGGGTTTTAAAGGCACAGTAGTATTAATGCCTGGATGCTTATCTGCCCCTAATATCACTATCCATCTGGTTTCCATACATTCAGTGTCATTACTTAAATTACCACCTCTGGCATTAGGGTTAAAAATGAATGTGTATCATTATCTTTTATATGTTGTGCCAGTGCATTGTATTCACTTGCATGTTTGATGTCTGATAAATGTTAAATATCCTGGTCTTTAACATGTTATTAGTCTTCCCAACGTAATATGTATCGCAAGTTTGACATACTGCTATATATACTAAATTACGTGTTGTATAATCAGCATAACCATTAAATGTGTACTTTTTCCTGGTCCTAGGATGCACAAAGACCTCAGTATGAGAAATAAATCGACAAGCTTTACAATGATGGCATGGATGTGTACCTTTCTTATTAGTTTTAATGACACTCTTTGTATTAATCATAGGCTCTTTACAGAGTAGATCTTTTAGACTCTTATTCTTTCTAAACACAAAGCTAGGGATACTTCCTATAGCCTCTTTAGTTTTCGGATCTGTATGTAGTATTTGCCAATGACGTCTAATAATCCCACAAATATTGCCTACATCACTGCCTATATGTTAAAACAATATTTACTCTCTCTTTAGCATCTTTTTTCTTTATTTGCGACACTTCATGTGTACCTGGGACATCAATAGTATCAGTATGTAACCATGGTCTAGCTGTATATTTCGTTTGGATTTACCAGTAGCTATTAATGGTACTATTTTCTTATATTTATAGCCTCCTCTTAGTAAATGATCCTGGAACCGGTCCACTTCTTCATGGAACCTACTCTCATCACTGCAACTTCTTGATATCCTACTTACCTGCCCTTTGACAATATTGTCAAAGGTATACCGTGGATGCATGCTGTCATAACTTAACAAATTATGCCAGCAATCTTTCCTGTATAACGACGTGCTTATCTGCCCACCTTCTTCCTTATTTAATCTCACATCCAGAAATTTTATCTTGGATAATGAGTGGTTCACTGAAAATCTGAAAAAAGTTGAACTATCTTCCAGGTATGTAATGAAAGCTTTCAAATCTTGTATAGTACCATCCCATAAGAAAAAAAATATCATCTACAAAACGTGTGTAGAGGCATACATTGTTGGAACATGCATGTACAGTGTCAAATATAGTGCAATATTCCCAATATGACAATACAAGGTTGGCATAAGAATTGGCACAGGGTGTGCCCATGGCAACCCCTCGCTGTTGTCTATAGTGCCTCCCTTGACATTGAAAAATGTTATTCTCAAGTGCAATGCTCAACAATTTACAAATTCTCTGAGTATCCTCAATATTGTACTGCATCTTGTTGCGAGATAATTTTTCAATAGCCTCAACCCATATATATTATCTACAACAGTGAAAAGGTTATTAACGTCCAATTGACAAAAATATATTCTTTGTCAGTATTCTCTGATAAATATTTTGGTAACACACCAATAAAATGTGCTGTGTCCCTCAAAATTCTAGGAAAATATTCTAGCATTGGTTTTAGGGCACATTCTATCCAAATGGATATATGCTCAGTAACCCAACCCCTGCCTGATACAATAAGTCTAAGGGGTGGGTCCATAGCATTTCTGAGAATTTTTGGAAAAGCTTTAAATTCAGGTATAACTGGATGTTGAATTAGCAAAAATTCACTAAGCTCTTTATCTATCAAACCTATGAAATGTAAATTCCTAATGGAGTTGTGTACCTTGGCTATATAGTTCTTAATCATAATTGGAGAAATCATACTAAATGTTTGAGCTTCTTGAAGTAAAGTATCCAACTTTAAACAGTATGCCTGTTTGTTCATAATAACTACAGCGCCCCCCTTATCAGCAGATTTCACAATTATACTGTCATTATGCATCAAATCATGCAAAGCTGTTTTTTGTGCTGCGCTCAAATTATAAAATCTCCTCCTTCTAACATCATTAAAATACTGCTCTAGCTCATTTTCACACATCTTAATAAACACAGATAGTGTAGGTGAAAAAATCGGCATGAAGACACTCGGGAGTCTAAACTTTGTAACCTCATTAGAAGCATTGTTGTTCCCTTGAAACAATTGTCTCAACATTACACTTCTAGCAAAGTTCATAATATCCAGTACAACTTGACTGTGCTCCGATAACGTATCTGGTACAAAGGTTAATCCTTTGTTTAATACCTGCATCTGTAAGTCATTAAGATCAAAGTCAGATAAATTATAAACAATGTTACCATCCCCCAAAGTCATCCTGATATTTTCTGCCTCTTCTGTCCGCTGTACTGTGATGTGCTCCATTTGCATACATTCTTCTTCCGAACAGGCACCGGTAGTATTGGAAAAGTTTTGCTATATGCCATAGTGTTAATATTTGTATTCGTTTTGGGCATTGCCCCTTGTAGTAAAAACGCCTCCACTCTATCACTAGGTGCTCGTATGTGTTCTCTTCGCACATTCTCCATCTTAGATCGCTGTGGTCTCTCTCTCTCACATCATTGGAAGGTGAAGTTTGCAAACCAGGAACTGACGTTATGGCATCCTCTTTGTTACTGGCAAGTTCCCTGGTCTGAGCAAAAGCCGGTTCTCTGCCATTTCTTACATCCCTATCAGTAAGTTCTTTCTCCATTTGCTGGTTCAGTGCCGGCATCCTGTTGTATTCTGTACCTTGCATGCGAGTAATGTCAGCCCTCTCCCTCGGCCAACTAAAGATATGATTGAGAGCAAAGTGTTTAATATCATGCTCTAGCTTCTTGATTTTGATTTGCTGCAGTTTATTATCATATGCCATTACAGAAAAAACACATGATTCAGTCTCTCAATCTGATGCTCTTCAGTAAAACGTTTTTCTATATCCTGCTGTAAATTTTTCACTTCCTTAGATACCTTTTATTCTTCTGGTTCGAAGTAGCTCAATAACAGTCTTATATATGACAATCTACTTTGCAAAGAGGTGGTACTTCAAGTAATAACACTGAATGTATGGAAACCAGATGGATAGTGAGATTAGGGGCAGATAAGCATCCAGGCATTAATACTACTGTGCCTTTAAAACCCATCCTTAGAAAAAGGAGGGTAAAATACTGAGATGTGACAGGATGTTTGATATTTTAAATATGAAGTATTCAGTTCTCTGTTTTATCTGATGAAGGGCATATAGCCTGAAAGCGCTCATTTCATTTGTGATTTTATCAAATAAATATTTTATTGGCTTTATGTGGAGTTCTCTGCCTTACTGTTTGTTTGGATTGTTGCTTTGTTTTTGGCGGAGTATCTTAGTGCTGAAGAAATTTTACTTTTTGTTTAGGAACATAAATATATGTCAGCACAATCCCCCACACATACCAATAATCTCTTACTAGCACAAATCTACCATTATTATTTTTCTCTTCTATCACTACTGGAGACGTTCTAGCAATCAGTATTATTACTCCCCTTTTCTTTTGTCACAAATATTCTGCTGAATATCCCTGCTTTGTTAAATTTACATGCTCATTTCTATCCAAATGTGCCTCCTGTAACACTATTTGCACCTTACAGCTCGTAATATAAATGAATACTCTCTTTCTTCTATACATACAAGTCCATTTACATTCTCTGATAATATGGACAGAGTAGCCATTATGACAGATGGTTATTACTCCCTCCTATTATACATAAAAATGCTTCTGAATGTACATGTTAACTTACATGCAGACATTAATGTTTGGCAGAATGATCTATTTGGTAACCATTGTAATGTTGGGACCTGCTAGACTGAGTCTCAAAACATGGACACTGATTGGACGAAAGATTAGATTTACATATGCTAAGTCCGAGACTGCTATTTCCCAGAATATTCCCTTTTCCACAAGTTATGGCAATACTGGAGTTGGTATATATAATTCAGGGAGTGTGGTGGCCTTGGCCTGCTGCAAAAAAGAAGTTTAAAGGAGAAGAGCAAGATTCTCTTTTGTCATGTTCATGCATTTTTTTTGCCTGCCAACATTCTGCATTACAACTACAAACATTTCAATAAGGAGACAACCTCTTATATAGTTGCTGCTTCTCACATGCATGTGAATCCATGTCACATTTTCAATACTTTTTGCTTCAATACAACTATTCAAACAAAAAACTAAACAGATTTTCAGAACCCCATCCTTTTTCAACTTAACCTGCACACAAAACTATGTACATAAAAAAAAGTTTACCACCACAGACAGAAGCAGTTGCCCCAAATTGATGCCTGCTCCCACTGGTTTTACCTAATCTAAAATTAAGCTTACCCATGCTAAAGTGTATGTTACAGTCTGCGCTCCTACCAATTACCTTTTTTTTTTAGGTCTGTCCCCCTTCCAGATGTGAAAAACAACTTGAATACTTTCAGCAGATATTCACGTTTAGCCCTATGAAAAAAGAGCACTAGATATCTTTATGGTGCTGTTACAGTAAATGCACTTAAATAATAAGGTTCCTAGGCAGGTAACTACTTGTATAACTTATTCACTTCCCACAGTTTAAAACTTCATTTATTTTTCACTGAACTGCTTTCCAATGTTCTTTAAATGTTAAATATGCAGTGCCTTATATACTTCGCCCAGCAGACAATATTGAGATCTCTCATAATTAACTGCTTGCGTTTGCAGATTTCTTGTCTCCAAGTAAAAATAGTAACTGACTTTGAAGGCGTACAAAATTTCTTTGTAAATTTCACTTGAAAACATTGCTCAGCCCTCTCATGATTAATTGCCTGTGGACTTTGTTTTCCATTGAAAGCCTTTGAGAATGCAAACAAATAGCTAATAACATTACTGATACAAGAGAAAACTAGCATTTCCCATTTCTTTTGTTGTTTTTTCATGACTATTTAAAAAAAAAAAAACTTGTCTATAGATTAAACCAAGGACATTATTCTAGATATCCACATACATAAAAATGGGAGAAATTATTATCTTAGTTCTACATAAACTGTGATCAATATACTTTTACATCACTGTTATAATACCGGATGTTGAAAAGTGAGATGCCAGCCTATCAAATCTTCCCTGGATAGATGAAGGAACCTTAAAACAGAATTGTCAGAGTAATAATGTTGGATACAGGTAAATAAATAGAAAGCTGAAACAGAATACATTGCCTGACTAAAAGGGACCCTCAGTCAAGACAGATTACAAATGCTAGTGCTTATATAAAATTCCTCTTTCAAGAGCACAGCTACCAATATAAATGAATATTTAATTGACTGAACTTAATTCCTTTAAAAAGGCACATGTAAACCAGTTACGAGAAGTATCCCTCGGAAAGAACATCGTCAGTCTGTTAGTGGGATAAACTTAGTATCCTGTTAGCTAAATGTTAACGGCATGGAATGATAGGTCACTCTGGATTCAGCTACACATAGCACAGTATATATTCTTTTAAGAAAACATAATATATATTTGATTAATCTGTAATTTTCTATCATTGGTATTTCTACATGTGAAAAGATAAAATATAAAGTATATATAAATCACAGATAACTGAAGTAATGTGTATGTAAAGGACAGAAGCATGTATTGTTTTTATATCCTACATAAATGTGAGGTACAGAAACATGTGTTGCCTCTCCATGCTGCCTAAAATACAGGACAGTTGACTGCAGACTTACTGATCTGCTTATATTAATTTCTACATCAGCTGCTTTATTACTCGTATTCTTTATGTTTATGCTGCAAATTAATTCTCATTGATTACTAGTTACTGTATAGCATAGCCAGACAGATCTCAAATGTAAAAATAATCTACTCTTTTCTCAATAAATACTATAAATGAAATTAGTAATTATTGTCATATTAAACTGAATGAATACAAAGTGCTTATAACAGCAATAGCAATTCTGCACCTAGTTTAAAAATAAAATGCTTCAAGCAGCATTTCTGAAACCTGCTCTGTGACCAGTGTGATATAGGGAAATATTCAAAGCCCAACTATCTGAAATTTTGTAAATAATTATATGCCATTTGTGAATATTGATATGATTTATACAGAAAAAAAAGGCAGGAAGATAGGAGGAAGGTTAGGAGTGTAGCAGTGAGGGTAGGAACTTTGAATGTTGGCAGTATGACTGGTATAGGAAGAGAGCTTGAAGGATATGATGGAGAGAAGGAAGGTTGATATATTGTGTGTGCAAGAGACCAGATGGAAGGGAAGTAAGGCCAGGTGTTTAGGAAACGGGTTCAAATTGTTTTATCATGGTGTGGATGGCAGGAGAAATGGGGTAGGGGTTATACTAAAGGAACAATATGCCAAGAGTGTTTTAGGCATTGAAGAGAGTGTCTGACCGAGTGTTGTTTATGAAGCTCGAAATTGATGGTGTAATGATGAATGTTGATAGTGAATATGCTCCTCAAGTTGGATGTGCATGGAAGAGAGAGAAATTTTGGAGTGAGTTGGATGAAGTTGTGGTGAGGTGTACCCAGGGTGAGAGACTAGTGATTGGAGGACTTAATGGGCATGTTGGTGAAGTGAACAGAGGGGATGAGGAAGTGATGGGTAGGTATGGTGTTAAGGAGAGGAATGCAGAAGGTCAGATGATTGTGGATTTTGCGAAAAGGATGGACATGGCTGTGCTGAATCATATTTTAAGAAGAGGGTGGAGCATAGGGTGGCGATACAAGAGTGGAGGAAGATGCTCACAAGTTGATTATATATTATGTAGGAGGGCCAGTCTTAAGGAGATTGGAGACTGTAAAGTGGTGGCAGGTGAAAGTGTAGTTAAGCAGCATAGATTAGTGGTATGTAGAATGGCGTTGGTGATCAAGAAGAGGAGGAGGAATGTGAAAGCTGTGCCAAGGATTAAATGGTGGAAGTTAAAAAGGGTGATTGTGAAGTGGAGTTTAGGGAAGAGTTAAGACAGGCACTGGGAGGCAGTGGAGAGTTACGAATAGCTGGGTAACTACAGCAGAACTAGTAAGGGTGACTGCTAGAAAGGTGCTTGGTGTGACATCTGGACAGAGGAAGGAGGACAAGGAGACCTGGTGGTGGAATGAGGAAGTACAGGAGAGTATACAGAGGAAGAGGCTGGCGAAGAAGAAGTGGGATTGTCAAAGAGATGAAGAAAGTAGACATGAGTATAAGGAGATGAGGCGCATGGCAAAGAGAGAGGTGGCAAAAGCTAAGGATAGGCATATGGGAGAGTTGTAACTTTGAGAGAGATTGGACACTAAAGAGGGAGAAAAGGACCTGCTACCGATTAGCTAGACAGAGGACAGGAGCTGGGAAGGATGCAGCATGTAAGGGTGATAAAGGATAGTGAGGGAAAGGTACCCACAAGAGAGGAGAGTGTGTTGAGTAGATGGAAAGAGTATTTTGAGAGGCTGATGAATGAAGAGAATGAGAGAGAAGGTTGGATGATGTGGGATAGTGAATCAGGAAGTGAAACAGATTAGCAAGGAGGAAGTAAGGGCAGGCTATGAAGAGGATGAAGAATGGAAAAGGCTGTTGGCCCAGATGACATACCAATGGAAGCATGGAGGTGCTTAGGAGAAATGGCAGTGGAATTTCTAAACTAGGATTGTTTAATGAAATTTTGGGAAAGTCAGAGGATGCCTGAGGAGTGGAGAAAAGTGTTTTGGTACCTATCTCTTTAAGAATAAGGGTGATGTGCAGAGCTGCAGTAACTACAGAGGATAAACTGATTAGTCACAGCTTGAAGTTATGGGAAAGAGTAGTGGAAGCAAGGTTAAGAAGGAGGTGATGATTAGTGATCAGCAGTATGGTTTCCATGCCAGGAAAGAGCACTACAGATGCAATGTTTGCTCTGAGAGTGTTGATGGAGAAATACAGAGAAAGGTCAGAAGGGAGTTGCACAAGCGTCTTTGTAGACTTGGAGAAAGCATATGACAGGGTGCCTAGAGAAGAGTTGTGGTATTGTATGAGGAAGTCGGGAGTGGCAGAGAAGTACGAAGGTGGCTGGTACAGGATATGTAACAGTGAGTATGACAGTGGGTGAGGACTGCAGTGGGAAGTGAGCAGATCCGTTTAAAGGTGGGAGGTGGGATTACATCAAGGATCAGCTCTGAGTCCTTTCTATTTGCAGTGGTGATGGACAGGTTGACAGATGAGAGATCAGACAGGAGGCCCCGGTGGACTATGATGTTTGCAGATGACATTGTGATCTGCAGTGAGGCTAGGAATCAGGTTGAGGAGACTCTGAGAGGCAGGTGGAGATATGCTCTAGAGAGCAGAGGAATGGAGGGTCAGCAGGGCTAAGACAGAATATATATGTGTGTAAATGTTAACGGCATGGAATGATAGGTCACTCTGGATTCAGCTACACATAGCACAGTATATATATTCTTTTAGGAAAACATAATATATATTTGATTAATCTGTAATTTTCTATCATTGGTATTTCTACACGTGAAAAGATAAAATATAAAGTATATATAAATCACAGATAACTGAAGTAATGTGTATGTAAAGGACAAAAGCATGTATTGTTTTTATATCCTAAATAAATGTGAGGTACAGAAACATGTGTTGCCTCTCCATGCTGCCTAAAATACAGGACAGTTGACTGCAGACTTACTGATCTGCTTATATTAATTTCTACATCAGCTGCTTTATTACTCATATTCTTTATGTTTATGCTGCAAATTAATTCTCATTGATTACTAGTTACTGTATAGCATAGCCAGACAGATCTCAAATGTAAAAATAATCTACTCTTTTCTCAATAAATACTATAAATGAAATTAGTAATTATTGTCATATTAAACTGAATGAATACAAAGTGCTTATAACAGCAATAGCAATTATGCACCTAGTTTAAAAATAAAATGCTTCAAGCAGCATTTCTGAAGCCTGCTCTGTGACCAGTGTGATATAGGGAAATATTCAAAGCCCAACTATCTGGAATTTTGTAAATAATTATATGCCATTTGTGAATATTGATATGATTTATACAGAACTGTATGTTGTGCACTGAGCTAAGATGTATCCACAGTGTACCCTGTCGGAACACAGAAGATTAACCTGAAAAATTTAAGAATAGTTGAGGTTAATTTACTTTCTAGCTGGGCCATAAACAAAAGATGTTATCTCTCAGTTTCAGCTCAGTAGCAGACACAATGTCTAGAGCTAGAAGTTTTTGTATTGCCTTCAAAGAGAAATAATTTCTGAGTTTCAAATGCAAAAGTATTTTATTGCTCTATGACTTCCTAGCAGCTGCAAAGAACTGAGATATGTATTTCTCACACACAGATATTAAATTGTTAGTTTCTGTTTAGCCTGGGTACTGAAGTCAGGTGACAAAGAGTGATGTTATCGAAGCTAACCCAGCAGTAAAATGTGATATTAATTTAAGAACTCTCTCAGGGAGAGACTGCGCATTTTGTATTTTGTCTTTGACCTAGAAACATCTACTCATCATCACCATCTGCACTTGCCTGTCTGTAAGATTTAGGGCATAGTATCTCTTTTAGATATAGATAGGAATATAGTAAAGATTAGTTTAGATGTTTTCTGTATTTATTTGAGACTGTCCTGCAATTCTGTTTTAAAATATGTCCTGTGATTTTGAACTCTAAAGTTACTGCGTTGATTGACTGAGTATTGTCTTGTTCTTTTATTACTTACTATTAAATATATTTAAACCTGTCTTTGTGGCTGATATTTGAGAGACATAGTTAAGCTCTTAGGGTACTTGCATGTTTATTTGATGACACTGAACAGGCCAATCCTAAATAGCCTTGCAAGTCTTGGTCAGACTACCATCTGGATAATAGTAACATTACACAGTAAGATTGGACACCCTTTGTAAGGGCCTTGTAGTAGCTGATAAGCAAGGGTTGGTGGCAGTTGAAACTACCTTATAGTCTGGGCAGAAGGGAGCATAGCTAGTAAACCTGTGCCAGCTTTCCCTAGGTATGTCTGTGTGCTTGTACATAAACCAAATCTCAAAGTGTGTGTGTCAGCTACTTGGGCAAGGACAAGAAGCAATGGTTGGACAGAGAGGGTGCTGGAGATCTTGCTTTGGCCCCTCAGCTGATTAACTCTATAGCTGTGTCTGTGGGGAGTCTTACTGGGGATCTGGAGAAAGAGGGAGAAATCAGTCTTTTTAAACATTAATTACAAAATGGGTATATACTTTACAGTCTGTCCACCGTTTTAACACAGTCAACAAAATTCCAGTGTTTCTTCAAAAAGTTCTTGTTGCAGTAGGCTGGGACAAGACTATTGATCACTAGAAAGCCTGTGAACCACTCCACAGGAACAACCTTTGTTTTTTCTCCTAGTGTGAGGAGCATAAGGGCATTGTTTTTGAGTCACCCTCTAGACTACTGATCACTGGAAAGCCTGAAAGCTGCTTCTTCAAAGTCAGCTTGGGACTAGTGCTATTGTTTTGCTCCAGGGGAGAGAAGGAACAGAGAAACATGGATTCCCAGCTGTCTCTAACTGGGCAGTGTGTGTGTGTGGGATTTCCTTGATTGGTCTGGTTTTTTTTTTTTGGCTGTGAACCTCTTCAGTATACTTTCTGCGTCACTGTGCAGCTTAGTACTCTGTTGTGCTGAGCTGCTACACATACCACCCAAGGCATACACCAGAGAAAGGTTACAGCAAGCCTAAAAAATTCCTTCAAAATCTGGGGTGAGGCTATTGAACACCAAAGAAAAAGAAGTTATGTACCACCTACCATAACGTTCCATGTTAGTTGTCTTCTTCTCGCCTACTTTCTTGCTGGTTGGGTTCGGAGCCAATCCTCGGCTCCGACTCGGCCATCTTCAAGGCTCGAGAGCTGCATACTGGCTCGAGGCCATCCCATATCCCATGATGCCTGGTGCTAGATACCCAGATCTCGTTTGGTAAGTCTAACTGCAGACATAATAATGAAAGGATCCTATCCTGGAATATACAAAACCTCCAGAGAGGCTACTAGCCAGAAAGAAATAGCCAGAGAAGACTCAGCCAGTGAAAAACCATAAAGAACTCTTCTCGGTCTACAAGGATAGGGGGGATGGGGGGGTGGGACGCAAGAAAGAAGGCGAGAAGAAGACAACTAACATGGAACATTATGGTAGGTACATAACTTCTTTATATTAAGTTGTCTATCTCGCCTTCATTCTTGCTGGTTGGGACAGCGTCCCTAGCACCTGAAATCCTGGGTGGCTCATCAGAACAAACTCTTCAGAACAGTGGAACCAAAATCTGCTCTGTTTCTGGAATCCACATCCAACTTGTAATGCAAAATGAAAGTATGTGGGTTAGCCCACGTAGCCGCAGCACAAATAGATTCCATGGGCAACCTCGCCTGAAAGGCCACAGACGTGGCTAAAGCTCTGGTGTAGTGACCTTTTGGTTTAACAGGTAATTCTTTATTTATCAGTTGATAGATAAAAGTGATGATAGAAGTCAACCACCTGGACAAGGTTACTTTTGAGACTGGAAGACCTTGTTTACCCTCAGCATAAGAAAGGAAAAGTTGGTCCGATTTCCTGATATCTTTAGTTCTATGCAAATAAAAACGTAGTTGCCTGTGAACATCTAACTGATGCAACTTATATTCCGCCCTATTGGAATGGTTGGGAAAAAACACAGGAAGGTCTATGGACTGATTCAAATTATTTTCTGAAGAGACCTTAGGAAGGATTAGTTCTGAGAGCAACCCTATCATTGTGGAACACTAGGTATGGAGGATGAGTACAAAGAGCCTGCAGTTCTGAAACTCTTCTGGCTGAAGTAATGGCTACCAGAAAGAGAGTTTTCCAAGATAAAAACTTCAGGGAACAGGATGCTGCAGGTTCAAAGGGAGGCAATATTAGAGAAGCTAAAATCAAATTTAGATCCCACGGAGGTGAAGGATCGCTCACTGGAGGCCTGAGCAGAGTGGTCCCTTTGAGAAAGGCTCTACATAGCTTATGCGACATGATGTTATTTCCCGACAGTCCCATGTGAAAATTTGAAATTGCAGCTAACTGAACGCTAATTGTAGCGGAAGCGGACCCAGAATGAAAGAGTTCCACAAGGAATTCCAATATGTGGTGTATAGGGGCTGAAAAGGGGTCTATACTCTTATTCTCTGCCCAGGAAGAAAAACGTTTCCACTTAATAGCGTAAGTTTTTCTAGTGGTAGACTTGTGCGACGATAAAATAATTTCCCGCACAGACGGAGAGATATCTGGAAGCCTGGCTAGGGTTGGAAGTGGAGCAACCAGGCAGTGAGTTAGAGAGATAGCAGGGATTGGTGCAGCCCACCCGACTGATGGATCAGAAGGTCTGGAACTGGGTCCAGAGTCCAAGGCTGCTTGAGAAGATGATGATGCAGGAACTGGAACCATATCTGTCGAGGCCAGTAAGGAGCAATGAGGATCATTTTGCAGCCCAATACGGTAGCTTTCTGTATCAGCTTTGGAATAAGGGGAAACGGAGGGGAATGCATAAAGTAGTCCCTGAGGCCAATCATGGACTACAGCATCTCTGGGGGAATGTCCGGGAAGTGGAAGGAGAGAGAAGAAATTTTGCACTTGCTGTTGAAGAGGGTGGCAAAAAGGTCACAGCAAGGCTTGCCCATTTGCGGAAAATTTGGTCCGCAACTACTTGATTCAGAGACCACTCGTGAGGCATGCAAATTGCTCTGCTCAGCCGGTCTGCTATGACGTTGGACTTCCCAGGGATGTGCGTTGCGATCAGAAACCGTTGGGAAGGGATCGCCCACTGCCAGAGTCTGAGTGCTTCTCGACATAAGGGGTAGGGACTTGGTTCCGCCCTGCTTGTTGATGTACCACACTACTGACATATTGTCCGTTTGAATTGGAATGGTCCTGGTAGGAAGAGAGTTCTGAAGAGCTTGCAACGCTAGAAGCACAGCCCTCATCTCCAAGACGTTTATATGCAGGTGGGACTTGTAAGGTTGCCAGGTGCCTTGGACTGTCCTGCCCTGATAATGCCCCCCCACCCAATCAGGAAAGTGTCCGTGGTAACCGTAGCAACGGGGGGTACAAATGGTCTGCCTAGGGGTATTGATGTGGAGACCATCCACCGTGCAAGGTGCTTTTTGCATGCTTCTGTGATCATAATCATGTGAGACATGGGAAGCTGCTGAAAGGACCATTGGGTGAAAAGCAGCCACTGGAGGATCCTCATGTGAAAACGAGCTAGAGGGACAAGTATGATCGCTGCTGCCATGAGACCCAGAGTTTGGAGGACAAACCTGGCTTGAATTCTTTTGCATGCTAATAAGACCTGTACATGTTGACGAATCACTAATACCCTGTCTAGTGGAAGGCTCGCTGACATGTCTTTTGTATTTAAATTTGTGCCTATAAAGGTGATAGACTGACAAGGCGACAATACAGACTTTTTGAAATTTATTGAGATACACTGAAGCAAGTCTCAATAGTGTAGTCTCTGGCTCGCAGAAAGTGATGCCTGGTGGTAGCAGTAAGGAGCCAGTTGTCTAGATATGGAAACACCTGGAATCCTTGCCGTCTCAGGTGAGCGGTAACTACTGCCATACATTTGATGAACACCCTGGGGGCTGTGGTGAGACCAAAGGGCAGAGCTCTGAACTGGTAATGGCTGGCTCCCAGCCGGAAGCGAATGAATCTTCTGGAGCGTCTGTCCATTTTGATATGGTAGTACACATCCTGAAGATCTATAGAGCACATCCAATTGTCCTGACCCAGAAAGGGCTTAATGGACTTTAGCGTGACCATCCGAAACTTGGTTCTTTGTACAGACCTGTTCAGTCTGCTGAGATCCAGAATGGGTCTCCAGTCCCCCGTCTTTTTTGGTACCAAAAAGAACCTTGAGTAAATTCCGGATCCTTGCTGGTCTGCTGGGACTTGCTGGATGGCCCTTTTTTTTAAGCAGTTCTGAAATTTCTTGTACTGCTTGATCCCTTAGATTGGGTGGAACATCTGGAAGGGACTTGTTTAACACTACGGGAGTGCGAACAAAGGGTATTCTGTAGCCTCCAGATATAACTGACTGTACCCATTTGTCTTGTGTTATGTCTTGCCAGGCTCTTGGGTACAGCAATAATCTTCCCCCGACTGCCTACGGAGGTGGGCAGTCGGGCAACCCTTCAGGAATGGTGGGAGGGCTTCTCAGAGAAGGATTCTCTGCTGCCCTGGTTTTGCGGACCCCCTCTGCCATGAGGGTAGCGTCTATTATTGTTCCCTCCTCTGCCTCTGGATGGGAAACTCACCACGTGTGTTCGGCAAGGCTCCCTGAGATTTCCGGAAACACATCTTTCCACTCTTCTGACCCTTGGGATATGGTCTGGAAGGAGTGGAAAAAACAGACTCCCATGGCAGAGAGAGTCTTGCCTTCCTGCTCACACCTGGTAAGGGTGTCCTTCACCTGTGATCCAAAAAGAGATGAACCATCAAAAGGGGTATTGGTGAAAGACGCTCTGAAAGGTTCCACAAAGTTACATAGCCGCATCCAGGCGTGTCTCCTTAGAGCAACACTTGTGCCCGCGACTCTACTCGCACCATCGGCTGCATAAGAAATGAGCCTCATGGAGGAGTTCACCACTGAATTAAGAGTTGCCAGCTGGGAGGCTGCCTTAGCCTGGGCCCCCTCAGCTGATTGATCTTGGAGGGTATCTCCAAGCTCTTTAAGGAGATCCCTTTGAAGACGGGTAAAGTGCCACAAATAATTCAGAGACCTCATAGAAAAAGTCGCTGAAGAAAACATCCGCTTCTCATATCGGTCCATCGTCCTGGACTCCTTGTTAGGGGGATGGACAGATGAAGAAGTTTCAGCCAACTCCTTCTTTGTGGCCGCTGCTACCACCATAGCATCAACAGGGACACCTTTGATCAAAAACTGTTTATCCTGTGGTGCCGTTATGAATTTAGCGAGTCTTCTGGGGATTGGTTCCACTGTGTCTGGAGCTGACCACGCATTCTGAGCCACCACAGACATCAGTGGGTCGAAAGGCGGAGACACCCAAGGAGGTGGAAGGTCAGGACCCAAACGCATCCAGGAATACCGACTCATCCTTGGAGGGGTTTAGGGTAGTCCAGTTCCCCCTCTGCCTAAGCATCTGAAGGATGTCTGAGAAGGAGACATCTTCAGAGGGGGATCTCGGGGACCCATCTGAATCCTCCAAGTCGGTGTCTGATGTGACAGACTCAGGGGAGTCAACATGCTTCCTCTTGCATTTCCATTTACGAGGTGGCTCCTCTGAATGATCAGGGGAGGTCTCGGAAGAGGAAGATACACCCAAGGGGGTGCCCTGGAGCATTGATTCCCCATGCTTGGGGTCTGGAGGAGGGGCAGAGGCAGACGCAGGCACCATAGTGGGAGGAGCTGGTGGGGATGATCGTGGGGCTGACTCAGGGGCCAGCACACTCCTCATGACCTCGAAAGCATCCCTGCTCGAATGCCGAGAAGGCTCCGAAGAGACCGGAATCCTTCTCCGCACCGAGGGGGATGGCTCCGAAGCCAATGTAGGAGCCGAGCTCACCTGCGCCGAAGCTCCGAGAGGGAGAATGTGCTCGGACAAGGGTCCGATACCACTCGCCCCCTCGGAGCCGACGAGGGAGTCTCGGCGCCCAGACCCTTCCAAGGACGGTACCAAAGAAATGAACGGAACCGAAGCAGAAGGTATCGGTGCCGACGGTTCCACGACTCAAACCCCAACGAACTCCGGCTCCGAGCTCAAAGAAGGAGTCGGAGGAGGAATAACTGCAGATATGGACAGAGCAGACACCTGATGAGTGGGGCTGGACAACATTTTTGCTAGGGCCTGCGATTTTAACAGCCTACTGACCACTCTCTCCATGTCATGATAGTCTTGAGTACCGAGAAAAGTGGGACCGATGACTGTGCTCTGATTGGAGCAGAGGAGACCTCGGAGCCGAGCGTATCAACTCTAGGGAGAGAGACCTAGTCTTCTTTCAACTCCCAGATGGCTCCGAAGGGAGAGTCGGAACTGACTGGGAGACCGGTAGATCGGTTCCGGCCAGAACCGAGGCTGAAGGAACAGCTTCGCCCATCAACGGCTCCGAACTGGGAGCCGAAGATTTAGGTGGCTTAGAGGCCTTCACGGGCTGAGTCTTAGCCGGTGAATCCTGCTTAAGTAATCCCCTTAGGATTAACTTATTTTTGTGCTCCTGCATGACTCTGAGGCTAAAGGCATGGCAAACCAAACAAGAGTCCTGCCCAGACAATAGACGCAAGAAGTGTGGCCATCTGTCAGAGACATCTTCGGACAGCATGAGCCACACTTCTTGAATCCGGACACCTTGGTATCCTTAAACATCCCTGAAAAGAAATAGAATACCAATGATAACACACAAAAAACTAGTATGTAACTACTACCACACACACTAAGTTAAGCACCTGAAACACAGCCAAAAAAACTGACAATATTCTATGTATATAGCTAAATAAAACTAACTAGGTAAAGGCTAAAAGTTTTTTTTTTTTTTTAAATAGAGGAAGGGAAAAAGGGTTAGCCTCTAATTTAAATGGCTACCTAAGAACGTGAAGGGGAGGGGAAAACTCTCTAACTAAAATGAGTTTTCTGAGGGATAAGGGAAGGATCAAGAAGGAATTAAAGATACAACAAGTATATATCTATAGAAAGGTTAACTACTATGAAATTATTTTTATCAAAAACGAGTATAATAATGAAAAAGTACAACCTGAGCCAGTAAGACAACCTCGCAGCAAAAGAGGCAAATGAGATCTGGGTATCTAGCACCAGGCATCATGGGATATGGGGTGGCCACGAGCCAGCAGCTCTCGAGCTTTGAAGATGGCCGAGTCGGAGCCGAGGATTGGCTCCGAACCCAACCAGCAAGAATGAAGGTGAGATAGACAACTTAACATCTTATGATCTGCTTCTCAGAACAAGCTTGGGATTACAGCCATTGTTTTGCTCCTAGTGAGACAAGGAGCAAAGGGACATTGATTCTTAGTTGTATGCAGCTGCAGTGAAACTTAACATTAGTACCAGCCAGTTAGTAGCCAACAAATAAACCACTATTGTTTCTCATTTTTGGCAAACTTGATCAATTCCTAATGGAATTTTTTGCAATGTGCAGTGAACTGCATCTTTCCTTCTGTAATTGTGTGGGCAACTGAGTACTACTGTTAAACTAAAATTATGCAGTAATCATTTGAGTATACAGCGAATTGCCTTTGACAGTATTCCCCATGTGGACATTATTGACAGATTTGTAAATCTGAACATAAATTCATATGGAGTGTGGTGGATAGCCAAAATGATTGCCTGATAGAACCTATTTGGTTTGAGTTGCAGATGCCACTTCTAAAAACAAAATAGTTATAAGTAGTGTATGACAGGGCTCACTTTTAGGCAGTTTCCTATTTATCATTATTCTTCAGACCTTTAGGGCAACACTCCTGGCCTATGGTTTAGTTTGCAGATGGGGTGTTATTCAGTTTTCTACTGACTCACAATCACTTCAGCATGGGTTAGACTATGTTAACAACTCACACAAGAACAACGGTCTCAAACTGTGAAAACATGTAATGTAGCTCATTTTGATAGGAAAAATATTTCTACACTATACTATACAAATGATGCACCCCTTCAGTCAGACACTGTAGTAAGGGATCTATGCGCTCTTGTTGATTATTCCTCATATTTTGATCATCATGTCTCCATAGTAGTGCCGAAAGCCTTCTGTCTGGGTCATCACATTTCCAAGGCATCTCCTCTTGATCAAGCAAATCTTAATTTCCTTTTACTCATCTCTCATTAGACCCATAGTTGCATATGATGCCCCTTTTTGCATGTATAACTATATCACTAGACTTTGAGACTCCTGACTATCCTCAGTTATCTGGACTGGCTGCCCTCTCTGCCCTCTCTCTGTACTCAGTCACTCAAAGACTCCCCTCTGATGATCTGTGTCTGACATTTCTAGCCATGAAAGGTCCCAACAGTGCTTCATCTGCCTCCTACTCCTTCGCAAAGCAAATGATTCCTCATATACCCAGTTAAAGGAACTAAACTGCCATTAACAGATAAATAAGACATAAAGGCATGATAGACTTTTATTCCTACATATTCCATGTCTCTGGAACAAATCTCCACATCATGTCAAGCAGACTAGCACCCTAGACACATTCATAGTAAATCTAGATAATTGGATGGGCAGCTTCAGATTCTCCTTTAGTGTCTCCTGTATGGCCCTCCTTGAAGATAAAGGAAAATTAAATATGATTATTGGCTAGGCTTACAATGGTCTATACTTACCTAAGAACCTAGCAGGACTCTAAACCCCAACATGGTAGACAAGTACAATTCTTTCCCACACCTGCCTTAAGTTTTACACGCACCTGGTGAGAGGGTAGAAAACTTCTGCTGTCTTTGTGACCCATTTTAGACAGAAGAGAACAAAATGAGACATGAAGGATATTTGTTTCAGGACTTTGTCCGTTCAGCTAAGAGCACATGAAGAGCATTTACCTTTCTGAGGGCTAGAGTGGAAGAGTCTGTGCACTTTCAGACTTTGGTTTGGTGAATGACCTATGACTTCTCAAGCTTTTTCTTCAGATATGCAGCAAACATTTTCTGAGAAGAAAGCATAAGACAGCAAGGCCAATCAGTGCTGGACCTCAAAAGCCTTAAGGTAACTTCAAAAGAAAGGTCATGCAAAGAGCATCTAAAAAAGGACTCAGTGTCTGTCTCATAGACAACAGTCTCAGAGTCTTTAGACTCCTCATATGAGTCTGAGATAGAGGTAGCCACATGTTGTTCCTTGCTTGTAGACAAAGGGTCTTGCATCATCTCACATAAAGGTGTACATACAAGAAAAATCTTGCCAATTGTTGGATCACATAGATTTAGTACATGAGAGCATGACTGCTAAAGACAATTTGTGAATGGGGCTGGGCTATGCCTAGCACTGGTACTGGACTGTAATTTGTAAGGTAACAGTATTGAACCTGTGACAATAAATTCCCACCAGCAAACCCTGTAAGAAGGTCATAGAAGGAAAGACTTTGGCTTCTTGTTTTTTTTTTCTGATCAGGGACCAAATGACTATAAAGATTGCTTCCCAGGATCCGGTTGACTGGCCTTAGGATCATCCAGAGATTGGACTGTGCTGGAACTTTGGGAAATATCCTTCCAAAAGGTGGACCATTGGTATTTTTTCTCTGGGTCCCTTTTCCTTCACTGATTGGGAGGAAGGGGTTCTGGTTTGAGGTGCTGCTAGTACAAAATAATCTCAGCATTTGCAGAGACAGAAAGGCCATTTCAGATAAGACCTAGACCAAGCAGGGTTAGGCCTCCACCTATCCTTTCTGTTTTTGTCCTTGTTGCAGTGCTCTAATCTGTACTTGGAGCTGCATGTAGTACCCTCCTACAAATTCTCAGGCAAGAAGTTCTTGGCAATCCTTTTGGTTGTTTGACAGGCAAAAGCATTTACCCCAATGCAAATGAAAGATAAGAATAAACTTCTGGCACTCATAGCAGTACCTGACATCAATCTCTTCTCCTTAAGCAGTTAGACAATGCTGGTGCACACCTTGGCTGTTAGATCTGAATGCCAGACAGACATGTTGTAGAGCTGTAAGACAAACAAGCTCAGCAACTTAAATAATAGCTGCAACTGTGAGCTAAGCTTTGTCAACAACACAAAAAGAAATGGTGGGTAATGATGAGACTTGCTTGCGTATCTAGTGACTGGGGTCCCATAGTATACTGAAATAGATGTCTATATGGCCCTGAACCTGGGATCTTTGAGAAATAAGCAAAGTTCTGACTGGTGGAAAAGATGAACCCAACCAGGGACCCACCCGACAACATATTCAAGAGCAAGGTAAAATAATTGCCGTTTCTGTTATTTTCTGATGTGCCAGTCAAAGAGTGCTTTAAGGCTGACATTTTAATTTAACAGCTAGGAAAACTGCAAGATAACTTAAATCTACTAGCCTTTAACTCACAGCACTTGTGTAAGATCTGTTTCGTATGGTGGTGTTAAATGTCTGAAGTTAGAAGGATAAATACAGCATATCTACATAGCAAACATCTAACAATGAGTGACAACAGGGTAGACTCTTCAGTGACTGCTGCAGACATTGGGCCAAGAACTCCCTTAACATTCAGAAAGCAGGATTTATATCAAGTGATCCCGACTGAGTTAAAATCCTCCAAAGGATACATTTTAAAAATAATGCAGTGCCCTAATTTCCTTAACAGCTCAATGCATCAGTAATATTTTTTCAGTGAACTTTCAAGTAAATACAACTGCCTTCAGGAAAGACATATTCATGACATGAATACTCTTTCCTGATCAGTATACACCAGCAAAACATTTTTTTTAAGAATGAACCTATATCAGCAACCTCTAAGGTTTTGTTCACGAAGTTACCAGAAATCAAAACCCTTGGTGGAAAATAATGTGATTCTACATAACTTCCTACACAGTATTCTCTTTGTTCTGTACTTCCCAATGAAAGGGTTTGAAACTACAAATAAACTCTAGCTGCTAAACCTATATTAAACAATTTCACAGAAACAGAGATCTGACCAAAATTAAAGATGGCCATTGTCCCAGTGGATAAAGTCACCTACATCGACTGACAGACTTTTCAAACACAGAATTAAAACAATTTCCCTTTTCAGTGATTTTTGAATACACTTACAGCATCAGCTTCAGCTTTTTCTCGTGACCCACGACCACCTGCCACCACTGACTCCAAAACAGTAACCCAACGCTGCTTATCTGGAAAACTGGGTGCCAAGAGGTACATTGTCCTTCCAGGCCAACATGTAGTATGCGGGTGGGATTCCAGCTTTAGGATGTAGGGTACATCTAAGGATTCCATGAAGAAGACAAAAAGTTACTGTTAGCAAATTGAATGTGAAGTTCCAAGTAACCTATTTAGTACATCACTCATGAAAAATGAAATATAAACACAGAACCATCTGTAACATTATCTCTGAGAATTTCTTAGACAGCATGCAAATGCACAGACAGCACCTCCCTTTACTAAGTAACACCCTAGTGAGAAATTCTATCCTTGTAAATCCTTCTGAGATACCGTTCCCACTGAAATGCTACTGCACCGTGAACCTCAGCATGAAGAAAGAGTCCACTTGTACTGAGATGATTCCAGCCAGAAACCCAAAACAAGATCTGACAAGAAAGATCTGAAAAAGAGCTACAAGGCTACACAGCAGGCCCCTGAAAGCCTGTGTAAATAGATCTGGATGCTTCTCAGTAGATGATTAAGGTATCAGCACAAGTTCTGTTGCTTGAGAAATGCCTGGCAGCTAATTAGACACAGACATACACACAAATCAAAGATTAAAAAGGTCACACAGACAAACAATTCAGTAAAAACTGCAAGAAAACCATAGCCAAGCTGAAGTTTTCACCATACGATACCTTAATTCTCCTGTAATGGAGGCCCATGGGATATATAGAAATGAAGACTTAAGGATATCAAGTGTTTGAGCTACATGACTTCTGAATGCCCATGACTTCTTTTTATCTTTTAAGTCTATGGACACATTTAGACCAATAAAGCCAACGTCAATTACATGCCCACAAACATAAAGGTGTCTGCAAAACATCCCAACTAACATCCAAACCAAAAGGTAAGAAGGTCACACAGATAAAAAATTCAGTACAAACTGCAAGAAAAACCCAGCCAAGCTAGATTTGTCAGTGTGTGATACATTAAACCTCCTGTAATGGAGGCCCATGGGATATATGCAAATGACCCATTCAGGACATCAAGTATTTCAGCTACACTGTTTCTGAATGCCCATGACTTGACTTTTTTCAGTTTTTATGGATATATTCAGGCCAATAAAGCCAAACCCCACTAGCAGTGGATTTGCATTTTTGGCCTTTTTAATAACTTCATCAGCACAAAGCCAAATAATCTTTACTTTGCTTG
Source organism: Protopterus annectens (assembly GCF_019279795.1). NCBI lineage: Eukaryota > Metazoa > Chordata > Ceratodontiformes > Protopteridae > Protopterus > Protopterus annectens. The sequence continues at coordinate 624,661,731 of NC_056733.1, forward strand.
GTCTTATACTTTGCCTCCTGCACCATCTCATTAATGGGTGCTAACCCTAACCATGCCCATTTCCCTCAACCTCAACACTACCATAATAAAAACCTTCATGTAACACTAGCAGTACATACAACATACTCTCACACACAGACACTAAAAAAAACTACATTTATTCCCTTACCTAACCCCGATCCTAACACCAAAATACACACACAGTTGTACACAATCATAAAACACTTATCCTTCACCTATCCCAAACCCTAACTCACAAACACACCCACCCCCTCCAACCCCACACACCTGTATTGTGGAAACATTGTTAACATTTGCACCCCCTGACTATTCATATATTCAACATTACACACCAATCTCTGTGCTTGCTGATAGAATGTATGTTTAGCAAAATGTAAGGGAAACCATATCACTAATATATAAATGATTTTCCCCATTCCCTCAGTGACTCACTAAACACACATAGCAAACCTTCTGACAGTCAAATGATGTGCCATAGAGACCATTCCCCACCCAAAAAAAAACACCTTACCCTTCTCCCTAGGAGCTCCCCTTCAGTTTCAGTCGAGACTATCCAGGAGGAAGTCAGTGCCTGAAGCAGTCAAGTTGTTAGCACCAACAAAGAAGAGGGGAGCAGTCAGACCCAGGCCCTGGCACTGAAAGATGGTCTGGTGAAGTAACAGGCAAAGCTGGAGCTGAAGGCAGGGAACTTCTGACTTCGGAGCAGAGGAAGAGGGGATGATCCCAAGGTCCACCTGGGCCTGTAAGAAGGCATGCATCAGTTGTCCCAAATTACAGCCCTTCATATTTCTGGCTTTTCTGACAGACCTAGAGGAAGACAACAAAGATGGCTTTGAAGGTTTAGGGAACAATGGATACGAGTGTTGGAGCCAAAAAGGAGAGGCCAGGATCAAAGTCAGGGATGGTTCTGGTGAGAATTCTGTGGGAGTCATGGGCAAGAAGGTGAAGTGAAACCCTGTCAAGGTAGGAGTTGCTGACAAGAGGAGGTTAGGAATGCTCATAGTTGGAGCGTTCAAAGACTCTGAACCTGCAGCCATGGCAGAAAGTGATTGGCACTTTGGGGCAGTGGATGGCGCACTGAGTTGTAACCAGAGGCACGCCCCCTCTCTTTAGATTAACTTTTGTATTTTTCTTTTTTCTTATCATACCTCTCTCCTCTTTGTCATAGGTTCATAGGTTCGTACTAGGCTATCTGCCCAAGGGCATTTATAAGCCTAGCCCATAGTTATTTGGCTTTCGCAACCCCTTTAGTTTGAATAAAACTATGCCTATTATTTTGCTGTGCCTCTGTCAAGCAGTGACACTGAAGTAATCCCTGGGATATATCTGCGATCACCCATCCATTGGTCAAGATTCCTCTTGAACAAGGCCAGTGCTCTGCCTCACATGTACCGGGATTTTGTTCCACAGCATAGGGAGTCTCTGGGTGATGAATCTGTCCCTCCAGCACGTTCTATTAATAACCGTGTCAAGGTTTAAGTCTCCCACCCTTGTGGTTCTGAGGGATCTAGATTTTTTGAGGTGAAGCATATTCATCAAATCAGGGTTTGACATGGCCTTATATGTCAGGCACAGGTCACCTCTGAGCAAGCGGTATGAGACTGAATAGAGCTGGAGTTCTTTCACTCGGGCAGCATAAGACATATTTTTGAGACCCTTTATCCTTTTGGTGAGGAACTTTTGGGGCCTTTCCAGCTGCTGCAGGTGTCGGGTCAGATACATTCGAATGGGGCATTGTACTCAATCATAGGTCTAATGAGTGATGAGTACAGGGGACGATGACCTCCCTTGATCTAGATGTGAATCCCTTCATGATCAGGTGGGCAATGTAGAAGGTTTTCCTAACTACTTTAGCAACATGAGTGTCAAGCGAAAGGCTACTGTCAACCTGGGTCCCCAGATCCCTGATGACTTCTTCTGTGCTCAGTGGATTGCCACCTATATGGTAGCTAGGGGTAACCTTGTTTTTCCCGAAGGGTATGACTATGCATTTCTTGGCATTTAACTTTAGGCCATGGCTCTGGCACCAGTTATCCGTTTCTGTGAGGCCCTTCTGAAGGATATCTGTGTCAGATGTGTTTTGACTATGGCCCAGTTTGCAGTCATCTGCAAACTTTGTCAGCCATAACCCTCCTGTGTTTGCTTGTACTTCAGAAAAGTAGATGCCGAACAAGAGTGGACCCAGGACTGATCCCTGTGGGACACCACTTGTGACAGGCTTTGAGTCTGACATGGCTCCAGCAACTCTGACCCTGTGGGTTCTGTCACTTAGCCAGTTTGCAACCCATCTTGTGATGTATGGGTTTACATTCAAGCTGATGAGTTTTTCGATGATACCTGAGTGGGGTATTGTGTCGAAGGCCTTTGCCAAGTCAAGGTAGGCTGTATGGACTGCCTTTCCCTCATCAATGGCCTTGGTGACTGTCTCGAAAAAGTCAACCAAGTTTAAAAGGCATGATCTGCCTTTGACAAAGCCAAACTGGGTTGGATCCAAAGTCTGCAAGTTCCCTATGTCTTTATTTATGAGTTCCATTATGATCCTCTCCATGGCTTTGCAGATAAGGCTTGTCAAGCTAATGGGACGGTAATTTCCAGGGTCGGTGGAGGCACCGCCCTTGTGAAGTGGGACCACAGTGCCGATGCGCCACTCCTTGGTATCCTGAGGTGAGGCTAAGATTAAACAGCTGTCCTAACTGCGGGTTTAATTCCTCATTGAGTTCGTGGAGCACACAGCTGGGGACACCATCCGGTCCCATGGATGCTGTGTTTTGCTTTGGAGAGCAGTTCTCACCTGGGTGTTGGAGATGTTTGGGGGCTACAATCCTCTGGTATAGATATCTCTCCTTTTGGGAAGTTTGCACTGAACCTGTCAGCCAGTATGTTGGCAATGTGTGTAGGTTCAGTAATCTTCACATCATTTTGAACTAATTCTGAGCATATCTGGGAGTTTCCTCCTAGGTTTCTAACATAGCTAAAGAAGGCCTTATGATTGTCTTTTGAGTCCTTGGCGATTTTTCTCTCAAAATTTGCCTTGGATGATTTTATGAGAGCTCTTAGTTTTTTACTTATAATGATCAAAGGTGTCTTACCTTTCAAGGATTTTGCTCTATCTTGTATTAGCTTCCTCCTTTTGTTGTAGAGCTTGTTTATGGCTGGGGTCCACCAGACTGGACGCTTGCCTTTGGTACAAAGAGTCTTAGTTTTGTTTGGGATTGCCTGATCCATGCAGTCCTGTAGGTGCTGGTAGAAGGCATTTGTAAGTGATTCAGCGGTTTGAGTAATGTTTACCACTGGCTCAGGGGCCTTAAAGGAGACCACATTAGTTTTTAGAAGTGTGAAGTCGGCTTTTGTGAAGTTTTTCACTGGGGTCTTTTTATTTCAGGTGGGGCGGGATGAGGACCTCCAGCGAGATTAGTTTATGATCTGATCTCACCAGTGAGGTATACTTCGGTGTTGAACATTTTGATCCCATGTTCGTGATGATGAGATCAAGTATGTTTTCTCCTCTTGTGGGGATGGTGACTAGTTGTTCCATGGCATTTGAGTTTATGAACTCCAGGAACCTTTGGGCTAGAGTGTTTGGGCTTGAGTAGTGTTCCCAGTCTATATTAGGGTAGTTGAAGTCACCTAGTATGATGGTGTTTGGAGATACATTTATCCCCTCCATTGTTTTCAGGAAGGCCATGTGAGGTTCATGAGTTTGAGAGGTTGGCCTGTAACATGCTACAAATTGCAGAGCAGTCTTGCCTATGGTTAATTGCACCTGGATGGTCTCCGATGCATCGTGCGTTGCCACCAACCTTGAGGTGTGGGTGTCCTTTATGAATATGGACACCCCTCCTTTCTTGGTGTTGTCCGGATTTTGGGGCGGAGCATGATATGAGGTGAAACCTGCTAGTGCTGGGGTGCTCTCAGGAGCCTTGAACCAGGTTTCTGCCACAGCACAGACATCGATGTTCTCCATACTGAGAAGGGCCTCGAGTGCGTGCATCTTGAGATTGAGACTTCTGGCATTGAGCAGCATTACCCTTAGTTTTTACTTTTTGTGTTCTAGGGTGGTAGGTTTAGAATTTGAGCCTTGCCTAAAAAGGCACTATGGGGTGGCAAGAGCCTTTGCCAATATCCGGAAGCCTAGGGGTGACAGGTGCAAGCCGTCCCTTCAGCGTGGCTTGTCCAGCATGTCATCCCAGGCAGACAGACATTGGATCCCCTCTGAATGACACCAGAATTTAAGCCAATTATTAAAGCTGATCATCTTATCACTGTATTGTGGCATCATTCTAGGTGAAGGTAGGATACTGCTCAAGGTCAGGGTCATACCTGCCTGGGCTACATAATCAGAGAGCTCCTCAATGTCTCTTTTCATGTAGTCCAAGGAGGTAAGTCTCAGGTCGTTGACACCAGCGTGGACAATGACTGAGTGTACCTGCTGTTGAGAGACCTGAGTGCTTGTGTTATGTGGCGGATTCTACAGGCAGCTTACTGTGACCTTCTCCTTACTCAGTCTGGTGAGCGGGACGTCAGTGTATCTGACTATGGAGTCACCTATGACAAGTATGTTTGGTGTTGTATTTGGCCTTAAGGGCAGTGACTGCTTTGCACACTGATTTTGTTGTTTATGTGTTGTTTGTGTGGTGTATTGAGTTTGCAGTTGCTTGGGTGTCTGCTTTGGAGGCCTCTGCTGTTTAGGTAAATTTTTACTCAGAGCCTCCGAGTATGTCTTAGTATGTTTATGTGTTTGATTCAGTGGTGTGGTTGAGTTATGTGAGACTGGTATTGTGGTGTGTGTAGTTGCCTTCTCCTCCTGCCTGGTCTTGCCAGTCCTGAGTTGAGAGAGCTCAGCCTCCAGTCTGGCTAAATAGCTGCATCTCTCACAAGAGTCATGTTCCTCTCTCAGCTTTTTGGTGTGAGAGGGAGAAGAAGGGATGGAAGAAGCAGTAGATACAGGATGCATTAGACCTTTTAAAATGAATTTAGCCCTCTGATCAGCAAGGGCTCTAGGCCCAAAGGCCAAGCACATCTGACACTTCACATCTAGGCGTGCCTAACTTAGACAACATACACAGTTACTCTATATACCTGCAGAGAAGGCAGCTTATGCCCACACTGCACATTTTTTGAAGCCTGAGGCCCGTTTCTTCATAGCTGGGCTCAAGATCAATGCTATACACTATACAAGATTAAATATATAAAAAAGTAAAATTACTTTTTTTGTACTGAAGTTAATTTTACGTGTGCGTGTGTGTGTATATACACACACACATATATATATATATATATATATATATACACATACACACACACACATACACACACACACACACGGCAAGAAAAAAAGGGCAGCAAAGCAGCTTACAGGAGGAGAGAAATGACAGAAAAAAAAGGAGAGACCATCTCCAGAAAAGACAAAAAGACCTACATATCTAACCTAATACTTTACCACAATAATCTAAAGAAGGCAGAGAAAAAATTAGCAAGTTAAGAAAAAAACTACTTATTGCAACTAAAGGAGCTTCAATGACCATGTTTGGATGCAAAAGCAGCAAATTAGATCAGATGAGAATCAGTGAGGGGAGTGTATTATGGGCAGAGGAGGTTGAGCTTTAGGGCTGAACAACCTGAGGTGCTAGCCTCGGATCCGATAACTCACAGATTGAGATGGACAGAAAAGACAAGACTGGATCCTCTATATCTTTTGAAAATTGCACTGTAAATGTTACATTTGTCAATTTACTGTGTTCAACATCTGGCCTGAGCTTCACTGGATCAGTGCTCTATCTTGGTTTATGAATCTAAATAAATAAATATCTCTGCTGGAAGAGTGTTATACTTAAGATATACAGATTGGTTTCTGTAAAGAAGCAAAAATTTAATCTCAGCACACAGTTTTAAGGAAATGAGGTAGCTACTGTGGTACACAGTTTGATTCCCTCAGTCTTTATTTGCCTACTGTGTGACCTTGAGCAAGTAACTTAACCAATGATTAGGGACATCTGGGAATTTGGGCTAGGCTTCTCAATGGTTCCTTGGACTGTAAGTCTAGTAACTATCTATGAACCTACATGTGTTAAGTTTCTGAAAAGTTACTGTCAGAACTTGTAAACTTAAAGTAGGGTCTAGAGGGCAATTAGTATAACAATGCATGTTCAAAATCCCCTCATTCAAAGCAACTTTAAGATAAACGCATTTATTCAGGAGATGTCTCTGAAGTCTCATGTATAAATATCTAATTTTGAAAGTGTTCATGACATCAGAAGCATATGGCTTAATATGGATGACATTCTCCCTCCTCCATGGTGCTTTCCTTTGTGAAATCTAAATGATGGAAATGAGGATAATTTATGAAAACAACAAAGGTGAGTCATAGTACTACAGAACAACTCTCTGCCTGAAAACTAGTGTCTCAGAGGTGGCTAGTAAAACAGACCTACCAAGAGGTAAAAGGCACATGCCCCATGTAACTGGCATATGTAAACTCAACTGAATTGCTGTCAGTTTCCTTTACTGAAATGTACTTCTAGCACTATTTCTTCCCTATACTACAAGTTTTACCATTGTAAATGCACTTCTTGTTTATCATGCATACAGAAATTGCAAATGCAAATGCCATTTTACTGGTTCTTTTTCCCCAGACCACTGCTGAAAATGGGTCCTGCACAGAAAGACTTTCTCAGTAAACAATGGAAGAGAAATAATCAAAGAAACAAAAAGTAATAATCCTATTATCTCATTCAAGGAATTTTCGGTCAACAAGTCCCTACAGTCAACAATGTCAGTGATGATGCCTGGAAGTTTTGCCCCTTAATAACTATATATGCAACCTAGTAGAGCGTGCCTCACAAGACAGTTATGGTGCTGTGTTTAACTCTTGAAAAACAATAAGCTGCAGTTCCTGATTAAGGTAGGTCTTGCAAAGCACTTTGCTGCATGATGAATAGCTATGCTCAAATGGAACTAGACTTGGTCAACGTTGGGATAAACCTCTCTGACAGTCCGCAGCAAATGGAGATGAGAATAACAACCAGCTCAAAACCTTTTGCTCTGCAAGTGGTTTTCTTGCCTCACCTAAGCAAAGGCAATAACAACATATCTGCGACACAAAAGCAGTTATAGCACAAAATATGAGTAATATGCCTGAGCTAAAAAGTACAGAAGTCTTCCCCACTATGATAAATGCAATTATAAGAAATAAATCCCCCCCACGATAACTGCAGCTGTAAGAAATACATTAATACTGCGTATGACCTGGCTTTCACTGAACAAAAGCTAAACAAAAGCATTATGTTTAGCAGAAAGTTAGGGGTGTAAGATGTGCAGAAGATGAGACAAGGGTCACCATGCCTGCAATACTTAAGTTCTTGAAACTGAAGAAGGGAACACTAAAACATATCTAAAGAATGGAACAGCATCTCACAGTCTGCCACTAACTCAAACATTGTCTGCATGAGACATACACACGCACTTCTGCAAAAAAAAAAACAAAAACAAAACAAAACAAAAAACTCAAGCTTTATGTGGGAACTGCAGGCATGTGAAAATTGCTCCGAGCAGCAATTGCTTTTTCTCCACAATTTCCAGATGAACCATGAACCTCGTGTTCAACAAGTGCACATATCGTACATAGAGAAGGGCTTTAAAACTTGCTAGGCATCCAACCAGCAATATAGTTCCATTTTTTTTCTGAATAAATATTGTTACTGTTTTTTCCAGATGCTAAAAAGGACAGGTCCATATAGTAAAGTTAAGAAATGGAAACTGTCAAAATCTGAGATAGTAATTCTGGAAAAAGAAGCAATACAGATAGGTCAAAAGCTTCCATGTGGCCAGCAGGTTTACCGACATTAAGTTTGTAGTTTGCCTAAATTAGGGTGACAGCACTTTACTAGACAGCAACCCACAAAAATGAACAGTATCTACCTACAGATATTTTATATATATATATATATATATATATATATATATATATATATATATATATATACACACACATATAAATACACACACACACATATATATACATGTACACACAGGGAAAGTCCAACTGGGATAAAACCCTTTTTCAGCTGAGGCCAGGGAGAAGAGCTGAATAAGGATCTGCACCAGAAAAAGTATTTTTTTCCATGGATTTTTCAAAAGCTGACATATTCAAATTCCTTCCTGCACTTTACCAGCTGTCAACCCTTCACATAAAAGAGCAGTAATGAAGGGACAGCTTGCTAAAATAGTTAAAATGTTATCTAAATGGGAGGATTTTATTAATGAATAACTGCACTTGAAATCCATGTTTATTAAGAGAGGGCATCCCAAACAGTTGATAGATATATGCTTATTACCGAAGTATCATCAAAAAGACAATCAAGTTTGTATCCAATTTTACTGAGAGCTGATGACCCAAATTATGGTATGGGCATCCGGATGTCAGACATGAATGTATTTAATGTATGCTTGGCTTTTATTAATACATATAGTATTAATTATCAACAAATTAAATGTGCATTGCTAAAAATTGGGGCACCCTAAAATATTTGGGGTTAAGATTTAGATGGCACCCCAAAATTTGTAATTAGAAAAGGTGCTTTTCTTAAAACTTTAACTGAATGCCCTGTCACTAGAAGGCCTGACTACACAGGCAACAGATGGGGAACATTTAAATGTCAATGTTGTAATTACTGCAAGAATATTTTAGAGGACAGACAGGTCCGATTCAACAATATATTGGTGGAACCCAAGTTCAGATGTAATTGTAAAATGAAAGGTTTGGTTTACTTAGCTAAATGCCAGCAGTATCAGTGTTTTTATATTGGCAAAGTTTAAGTTTAAAAGACAGAATTTATAAGTGTGTGTGTATATATATATATATATATATATATATATATATATATATATATATACACACACATATATACATATATATATAAAATATAAAAACAAAGAATGTCAACAATGCATTAGCTAAGCACAATAGGGAGTTTCCAGGACATCATTTTATTTTTTTGGGATAGAAAAATTGGAAAAAATCCTAGGGGTGGCCCTGGTGATTTTGATTTATGGTTGGAATTCCGGAAGTTATGCTGGCAGCTGGCTACTGATGCTACTCAGCCACCCAGTATAAATACTAATCTGTCACTTAATTGTATTTTAAAACTTAAAGCCATTGGATTTTTATAAAATGTTTGATTTTACTCAGTATCGTTTTGGTTTAAAAATAACATTGATTTGTGTTGGCAATTTGCTGCATTTAACTCTGCTGGGTATGGTCTCTATGGTGGATTCTTGATGAGTGGATGGGAAATAGGAAATACACCCCAGAGATCACTTCTGTGTCTCTGCTCGACAGTGGCACAGGAAAATAACTTTCTTGGGTGGCGTAAGCCAGGGAACCTTGTTGGCTAGGCTTACGTAAGCCCTTGGGCCGATAGCCTAGTACCTACCTATGAAGGAACAGGAAGTTTCATTCTACAGGCAGTTTCATTCTATTGGTTACTTTGAACAAGGGGTGTGTTTTTGAATGTTTTAAATTGCCTTGCATTTTTAACCTTGTTCATTCTAATACTAAGGGATGAAAGCACTAAATAAAATTAATACTTTACTGCAGAACTGGGGTGTCGCTTCATGTGGTGTCTTTTGAACTTTGTTTTTTGGCATTATTGAGTTTAAGGATATATTCATTCTTTATTTTTCCTATCCTTAAAACACCACAACATATGAAATCTCTTAGCATCTTCACATCCCGTGTTATTTTTTCTTTCTTTTTTGTGAGGTTACAGTTAAGTCCCCCACCATCACTACAGACATATTCACTAAACACATGGTTTAATATATTCAAACCACAATTTCCTTCTGTCATATCAGTATATACATAAATTACTATTACTCATGCATTTGTTTCTCCCTTCTTAAATCACATACTATTACTCTTCCTTGAACTAGTGTTATAGCATCCAGCATTATTACTTCCTCATTTTTTTAATAAAAGTTACTATTCCTGAACATGTCTCATTTCCTAGCGTCCAATTACCCCCATACTATCTACCTCAATTCTCTTTCTTTTTTCTTAACAGCTACATCTAGTATCAGTAAACATAACATGTCCATCCTTATTTTTTAAACTCAATCACTATTAAACCTCTTACTTCATTTTAATATTATTTACATTTAAAGCTAAAATTCCTATATCACTTTCCTTTTTTATTTTCTCTTTTTTATCACAAGTCTCCATCTAATTCATTTCTCATCAGGCATTTCTTTCTTACTTTGTATCAATATTCCCCCTCTTCTTCTTCACTTTGTAATGGAGTTGTTTTGCTCTTGTATCTGAAACTCTGTCTCTCGAATTATGTAATTTCTGTCTAATTCTTCCATTTATACTTTTTTTTACTGTTGACAAACCCTCCAAGATTTTCTGTAACTTCTGCTATAACATTATCTTCTATATTTCTTTTGCTGTGTTTTCTTCCTGTTCTACCATTTCCTTCTTCAGTATAGTACAATCAAACCAGAACTCTCCAATCTCCCTACATTTCCTGCACAGTACAGTGGCTTACAGTTTTTTGCACTATGTCCCATCACACACATGTGCTCTGTGTCTGTATGTGTGTGTGTGTGTGTGTGTGTGTGTGTGTACATATATATATATATATATATATATATATATATATATATATATATATATATATATATATATATATATATATATATATATATATATATATATATATATATATATATATATATATATATATATATATATATATATATATATATATATATATATATACACACACACACAATTTATATATATATATATATATATATATATATATATATATATGTATACACACACACACACACACACACTTACACTTTTAATGATCAAAATCCCATTTACCCGACTTTCTTAAGACCGAGACAAGTTCACTAACAGTACCATTTAACTGAACTCTCAGATCACCGATAAGGAACCCTGGGTAAGTAACTACTTGGCCACCATGGTAAACTTTGCACCTTTTCCTACTGTAATGTGATCTCGTAGTTGGTATATTTAGTTGGGGGGTAAAGGGCACAGCCCCCCCACATCGGGGGGTCTGGGTGGTAAAGCCACACATATACAAGTGGTTACTTCCCAGAAGTTTTCAGTCTGTGAGCCGAGTGTTAGTTTAAATGCAGTTTCAGCTATGTCACCTCAGTCTTAAGAAAGGTGGGTAAGTGGGATTTCGATCATTAGAAGTAGACCCATATATAGTGTGTGTGTGTGTGTGTGTGTGTGTGTGTGTATACACACACACACACACAAGGTAAACTGGGACTTATCCCAGCAAGACTATATCTACATCCATACCCTGAAAAATTTCAACCCTCAAGCTTTCTCTGACTCTTTAGAGCACATGAATTGGAACCTTCTAAAAACCCTTCATCTTGACAACACTGTTACTTACAGTACTTCACAACTTCATTCATTAATCTACTAAACAGCTTTGCTCCCCCAGAACTAAAAGGGTTAAATCCAAAATTGACCCCTGGCTAACCAAAAAAACCATAACTCTCATGCATTACTGAGATAAATAATGGAAACATTACCAAAAATTTAAAACACCTAACACCTTGACTGAATGCAAGCAACTTCATAATAAAGCAAAAAAACAAACTGCTACCAACTGAAAATCCTACTACTCCAAACTTCAAAACAATCACAGATCCAGCCCCAAAATATTCTGGAGCAGTATTTCTGCCATCCTCTGTCCCGGCAAAAAAAACAACCCTTGCCCAGATCCTAATTCTTCAGATCGTATCTTAGCTACCCAATTTAACTCCTTCTTTATAGACTCAATAACCAAGCTCACCGCATCATTTTCTAATAGTATAATCAACTCTAACCTCATCTCACACCCTCAACTCTACCCCTCTGACACCAATGCTACTCATCTCACCCCCTTTACCATCCAACCATTCCTATCTATATCATAAAACAACTTCCACAGAAATTAAAACCATGCTCTTATAACCTTCCATCTAACTTCCTCAATCTAGTTGCTGATGGCATAGCTCTTCCTATCTCCATCCTAATAAGCCATTCCATCCAAGACTCCTATGGCCACCTCCTCTGGAAGAACGCCTTCATCATTCCCCATTCACAAAGGGGGCAACAACACTGATATCTCCAATTTCCATCCTATAGCCATCCTGTCCCCATCTCTAAAATTCTTAAAAAATGTATTCACCTGCAACTCCTACCTTACCTCTTAGACAATCAACTGCTGTACCCCACACAACATGGATTTGGATCTGGACACATCACTACTACTGCCCTTCTGTCCTTCCACGAGATCATCAACTGCACTCGCAACTCTGGCAATATTGTATCTACCCTTCTTTTAGACTTATCCAAGGCCTTCAATACTATTTCCCATAACTTTCTCTTGTCCAAGCTCTCTCTTCTCAATCTTTCCTCCTCTTCCAGCAATTGGTTTTCCAGTTACCTCTCAAATAGACAACAAGCTGTCAAGTGGAAAAACTGTACCTCTTCCTTCCTTCACACACTGACTGGAGTTCCACAAGGCTCTATACTGGGCCTCTTACTATTTAACATCTTCATTAATAACTTTCATCAGTGTATCCCTAATGCCAAACTGACTCTACCATTATTTGCTATGCTGAATCTCTCCCCAAATTCATGCAACTGATGCAAGATGCCTTCTCTTGAACAGTCTTAGATGAACTATCATTTAACTCTCACTGCATCTAAAACCAAAATCATGATCTTTACCCCATCTAAAAACATCAAAATCAACAAGAATTCCTTCTCTATAGTCAGTCAGAACATGACCCCCATCAAAACAGTCTCCCATACAAAGCTTCTAGGTGTCATTATTGACGAACAATTAAAGTGTGATATTCATATACAAAATAATATTAAGAAAACCCACCAGAAGCTCAGAATGCTGTAGCGACACAGTCGTTATCTTACTCCCTCAGCCAATTTCTTCTCTCTTGTATGGAGCCCCTCTCCTCACTAATCTTCAATCCACCCTAAAGTCAAAACTGTCATCCTGCTACAATAAAATCTCTTTTGGTACCAGATTCAAATCCTCCTCTCACCACTGCGACCCGCTCCACTCCTTAAATTGGCTGGAACTCCCCAACTATCGTTCTTACGTTCAACTCTCATCTGCCCATAAACTCATTTTCAAACCCTCTAACTGCCCTTCCCTCTCTTCCATCCTCACCATGCATCGTCCTGACAGATTACTCCAGTCCAACAATAAGAACCTCGTTGAAGTGTACAAAACCCATACGCGTGCCAGGTCAACTTCTATTGTCTTTCTCCCTTGCACGAGTATGGAATTCACTTTCACATCACATTAGAAACACCCAAAACCACTCCATTCCCATCTCTCTTCTCACTGGGAATGCTCCTGTTCTCACCCCACCTGACTCCTCCTATTTCGGCCCTGCTTCCTCACCCTTCTTTGTCAGAACTCAACCTAATACTAGTTTCTGCTCTATTTACCTCCTTTAATTTTGTTCCAACTTTTCCCATAAGAAACTATAGCTACAGGCACGCCTTGTACTCCAAAATACTTTGTTATATTTCCACTGAATGCTTTGCTATGGCAGATTCCACAAATGTTTTCTTACTATCTTCTATGTCACTGTGTTTTCATATTTTTTTTTAAACTGTGTTAAATTCGTTATTTTTTGTTGACATTTGTTACTTTTTGCTAATATTTGCTACTGTAATACTGTATATGGAGCTTTTCTCCCTGGGCCTCCATTGAATATGGCTCATTTCCCAATGGACTTTCTCGGTTAACAAACTGCAGATAAATAAATAAGCAAATAAAATAAAAAGATCATGCAAGCAGAAATTATTCTGTAGAGCAAAACTAGATTATTTATTACCTGCTTTTGCTGTGTTAATGAGTTCAGAGGCTATGACAGCTCCATGGACAGTTACATCTCCATCAGGAAGGCACAGTTCAAACTCATCTGTGGACTTACCAGAAGCTGTAAATAAGCAAGACTTTGTTAACAAAAAGAAACAGAGAACTTCAGACAGTACACAAACTACACAGCAAAAAGACAGAAAGACTGACATGTGGCAAAAATAAATCTACATAGTAACACATACACACGTGTGTATTTTACATAACCATACATGTGTACCTATTTTCTACCAGCAAGCATTCAGACATAGATTTTTTTTTTGTTCCTTTCCAAGTGATCACAAGCTCTAAAGGTACAGCTACTGATCAAGTGCCATATTCACTTTGTCACTGACTGAAGGCAAGGTGGCGCGACCTCCAAGGTCATCAAATTTACAGAGTCAAGCTTTATTATTGCATACTTCCCAATCCACCAGCATGCAACAAGCAATGGTGCCACAGTGCAGTAAATGTGTTTGCTTATGCTTTTCGGTGAGATGTGGATGAAGACAGTTTGGAATCTATGTGCTTAAACCATCGTCCTGGTCTCAGGCAGTCTAATGCCCCCCATTTGTTGATGGGAGCTGGTCACTGTTCAACCAAACCCTTCCATCTCCACAACCATCTCTCTACCACTCTGACCGTTTACCCAAAAGAAATTCTCAGCAATCGGATGATGCAAATGGATAAAGCCATAACTGGAGCCTAGGCAACCTGGAATCAATTGGTGATCTGAGTGCTGCAGCAGCTGGCAGAGATGAAGCTGGCAATGACCAGCTGATGCTACCTTGCTCATCTAAGGGAAGAGATGGCAGCTCAGTCTATTGCAAGACTGTAGCTGGATTTCTTAGACGTGCAATGTATGGGCTGTAGAAGAGCATCAGTCATGCTGTAGCAGATACACAGGCATGCCTAGAGACACATGTGCTGATAACAGCCTTCACTGTGGGACCTTCACTCACTCAAGGATGTCTCACAAGAGAGCAACACAAGATGTAAGAATACACTTAACAATTGTACGGATAAAAGCTTTCCAAAATTGACTGCTTCACCTGGCAAATGAATGGACCAGGTAGAAGAAAAGAAGGTTATGGTCAAGCAAGCAATGAGGAGAATGAGGAGAAAGAAACTGAGGAGAAAAAGAAAGGTCACCTGTAATGCAAGTTGGAAGAACCATATCATCTGTTTATTGCAGCTATTTAAGTACTACAACGCACATGAATGAGGTTCAGTTTCAAGTCTTCTTCATTAGCAAAATACAGTTATTTGGGGACCAAAAACTGGACAACCAGAAGTGACACTGGGGATGAAGGGAGATTTGACAAGGTGGACACTGCTAATAAAACACAACACCTATTGGATGCTGTCTCAAGAATGTAGTGGAGGTAAGAAAAGCATTAAGCAAAATAACATCAGCAGTCTCACGTTCCACTCATACCAGTCTCATGTTCCACTCATACCAATGATAAACAGACATGGCCTCGCTGGTACACTTCTTCATGTGCCACATGAGCTCCAAGGGGAACAGACTTGGATGTCAAAAGCTACAAGATGATAGCTAAATAAACCTTAAGTTGTGTGTGATGCTCACCACAATGTACAGTTGGACGAGGGTACTTACTATAATGTTAAAGTTCAAATAATAGGATCACTGCTGCACTGTATGCATAAATGAATGGTCTGCAGTCTTCTGGCTAGTCTTCTACACCTGTTGGCCTTCTTTAGACAAGGTGAAGGTTTACCCAAAGGATGTCAATCAGGAAGCTAACCTGTAAAGGATAGTGCAAATAATAAGAAGCAAGTAGTTTCAATTCAGCGGATACACCGTTATTGTTTAAGGAAGCCAGTCGAGGGGAAATAAGTTCTGTTGGAGCCAAGGATAAGCGTGTTAACAAACCTCATGGCACGAATAAAACTAAAGGTACTGTCTCTCCATTTAAGGACTTAAATGGGTGGCTAAAACGCCAAATAACATTTAACGAACATGGGAACTCCAATGTTACTAATAATAATGACTTTGCATATAAGGACAATTTTAATAACTTATATAAATTGATGAGTAAATACAGGGCTTTGAATGTGGAAAACACCTACTTAAGAGAATGTATATTGAAAGAAATTGTGCCTAAAGGCTTACGTTTTTATAAATACCCCAACAGTGTTATTACTGGTTCTAATTTTCATTTAGAATTGTTAGATTTATTTAACAAAAGTGGGATTGAAATGTTAAAATTGATGGTTAAAGAGAACATCCGGGTGCAGGAAGAGCTTTTAACAGAAATAGAAGCTCTGGACAAAACCATCACGAATGATTTGTTATTCACTATAGAAGAGGAAAAAGTGAAATATTTTAACATGAGAAAGGAAATAGATAGAAATATAGATGATTTAATTCAAAGGAAATATAAAAAGATGGAACGTGATTTAAATGAGTATAAATGTAACATTTGTTACCCTAACCCTCACTCCAGAAATAGAGTAAGAGGTACTCTTGATAAGTTTGGAAACCCTGATACTAGGGATCCATTAGATAACCAGGAGACACATGAAGATAATATTTTTAATGAAGAAGAATTTCCTCCCCTTAGGAGGTCCGAGAGAATTTTTAATAAATATGGAGAGAGGGAAGGAAATTTTTATTGGAGAGGGGGGAGAAGAGGGAGAGGGGGAATTATTGATGCCCCCCCATTTAACCCCACATACCCCCAACCCCCCCACTAGTGAAGAGATTATTAAAGAAAGCAATAAATGGACCTACAATCACTTCAACATTTATAACTTTAGCTCTACTCAATTAGAAAAAGGACATTTTAGTTTACTTTCCAAAGGCCTTAAATTTATCCCATCCACTAAAGGGAATGTTGTTAAATCACTGTTAGATTTAAAAATATTTTTAAGGAAAGTCAACCTCAAAACCCTTTTTCACAACAATGGAAAGGAGAATGACCTAACACTAAGACGGAGGTCCACATATAATCCACCTTTACACCCCCAATTAAGGAACTTTGAAAAACTAATAGAGAAAGAAATTAGGAAAGTTGAATCTAATGGTTTTTTACACGACAACAATTTAAACCATCAGGAAAAGGACATCCTAAACAGCTTAAAGAAAGATAGAAATATAAGAGTTATGAAGCCTGACAAAGGGGGAGGAATTGTCATTATGGAAAATATTGAGTATGATACTAGGATGTATAAGATATTGTGGGATGAGAATAAATACGAACCAGTGTCAAAAAATGAGATAAATGTTGCATACAACAGGATTGACATGAATTTGTATGATATGATGGTGGAAGGACTGATTGATTTGGAAACTTATAATTTTTTAAAAGTAGACAAACCTAAAGTTCCTTCCATCTTCGGGATCCCCAAAATACATAAAAATGAATCTGATCCCCCTTTGAGGCCAATAGTTGCAGCTAATGGGTCCAAAACTAATGCTTTAGCTAAGTTTGTGGACAACAAAACTAAAAAAATATGGTTGCAAAAAGTGCACATTTTGAAAGATTCATGGGACCTATTACGAACTATTGTAGACATAACTAAAATAAATGGTCTCATTTTTGTAACTATTGATGTAATAGACCTTTTTCCATCCATCCCACATGAGGAAGGTTTGGATATGTTTGAAGAAGTAGTGTTTGAAGATGGTAATATAACTCATAATGACAAGATAGTCAGTAAATGGCTAATGGAGATGGTTTTACACAACAACTTTTTGTTTTTCAATGGAGAATTTTTTAGACAAATTCAAGGGGTAGCGATGGGAGCGGCCTGCGCCCCAACCTATGCAAACTTGGTGTTATCTAAATGGGAGGAAAAGTATGTATTGGAAAGTGAATTTAAGCCTTTTTTGACAACCTATCGTAGGTTTTTGGATGACATAATTATATTTTGGAATGGGGGAGAAGAAAAACTAAATGACTTTTTATTATATCTCAACAATACTTGTAGTTTTTGAAATTCACCCACAAGGTGACACACAATTTGGTACAATACTTGGATCTTGAAATATATAAGGACCAAGGGCATTTAGAAACTAAAATATACAGGAAAGCCACCTACTGTAATTCCTTCCTCCACTTTGACAGTGCCCATCCTATGCATGTAAAAAAGAATATAATAAAGGGGCAGTTCGTGAGAGGAAGTAGAATGACCAGTAAGGACCAGGATTTTGTTTCAGAATGTGATCTATTAGAGAGTATGTTTAAAGAAAGGGGCTACCCTAGTAACTTTATTAAAGAAATTAGAGAAGAGGTGGCTTTAGGTAGGGAAGGTAGATTTGCCCCTATAGTTAAAAAAGAGAAGGAAACCGACAATACAACTGGACTTAATCAAGATAATAAACATGAAAATTTCGAGTTAGCTTTGACTTTGGAATACAATACAATCAACAGTAAAATAAAAAAGATTTTTAACAAAGAATGGGACAGATTTATTGAATTAACAGAACTAGATTTAGGGAATAACAATACTCTCAAAATAGTGTACAAAAATTCTTTAAGTATAAAAAATTATTAGAAAATAAAAACACCTTGGACCCACAGGATAGAAGGAGAAAGGGCACCTACAAATGTGGTAGATGTGCTCAATGTGCAAATATCTCTAACAGTAATACCACCTACATTAACAGTAGAAACAAAGTTATAGTTAATGACAAGCACTTTTATAATTGTGATTCTACAGGGTTGGTATATTTAAGTATGTGTAATGAATGTCAATCCTTCTATATAGGGAAAACTGAGAGGAAATTAAAAAGAAGAATATTTGAGCACTTAAATGATATAAAGAATTGTAAAGAAACCAATGCGCTATATAAGCATAGTAAAATATGTGAGAAATCTAGTTTTAGTTTTACTGTATTAGAGCATACAGAAAAAGACATAAGAGGGGGGCCCTGGGAAGAAAGATTAGAGTATCGAGAATTGTGGTGGCAAATGTCGTTAGAAGCTTATAAACCCCCAGGCCTAAATGAATACATAAGTATAGTACCTATTTTAAAACTAAGAGCAGCTAAATTATAAATGTTTTTAATTTCTTTTGTAGAAATTAGTTATTGATTGTCATTCATATACTATGTTTCTATTATTAGAAATACATTCCTACCAACAGTGGATGTGGTGATGTTACATGAAATTCAAACAATAACAAAGACTATGTCAGAATGAATGATTTTTAAACCTTACAACTATACATTTTTTAGTTTATTTTATTCTATATATACAATTCTAACAATGTCCACTAGATGGCATTTTATCCATTATTTTGGTATAATGATGTGTCTCCAAGGATTTTATTATTTAACATAAAACTTTTAAAAAGATTCATAAGTTTTTAATTTAGTAGCAGTATCTAATTTGAATATAAATGTTTTTATAAATATTTATATAATAAGAATTGCACTTTAGATATGGTTCTTTTTTTTTAAAAGAATTTTAAAATGACTTTTAAAGTGTTTAAACAAAGTAACTTTATTAAATTATTTAATTGAATTATTGGATCAATTAATGGCTTATAAAAAGAAAGGTTGGGGTTTGTTTAGTCATCTGATGAAGTCTGTAACAGGACGAAAACGTATGTGGTGAAAAACGTTAATGTGGAGTATCTGTTCAAGTTCGTGTGTTGTGTCGTTTGGAGAGTTGGATAAATAAAATTTGTTTTTCTGCAAAAGAGATTCTTTCTGGTTTTCCATCTACATTGGATTTCTTGGTCGAGTTGCGCATTCGTGTTCTTTTTGGATAGTGCAAATAACACCATCTCCCATTCCTTTTTCCACTGGAAGACTTACAACAAATGTATCTATATACCCAAACCCCATCTTAAAGACAAATGCCTTTTGAAATGCCAAGGATCATAAGTGCCAACCTCAGCAAAACAATTTGGACAATATATACTAACTGGAACTATTCCCCATTTTCCAATTAACAGTTTCTCAGTTTTTATTTTCAAATACCTTTATTGAATTATCACAAACAGTTTCTCAGAGTTAGTAAATATAAGCAATGGTAGTGGTGGGGATACAGGAAGTGAAGACCACCTTCCCTGTTGTACACCGTTCACTCTGTATAAGTCATGGGGATACAGAAAGTGAACCCCCTTCTCCGAGGAACATCATTCTCCAAATTACTATGTATAAGCAATGGGAGTTGGGGTAAAGCTGGTGACCACCCCAGCCTCGTGAACAAATGTTTAAATAATTTAACAGTTTCTATTTGGCTAAGCAACTGCAGTTTAATTTTTGAAGTGCATCTCTGACAGGAAACCCTCACATATACATAAAACTATTTATGGAAGAGACAGGAAATAAAAACATCAGTAATCAATCACCTAAATTATAAAATATTCCTATGTATATATTCGGACCAATAACCACCCCCAACAGGAATAAGTAAAAACAAAAGGGCTATAACAACATATACACATTAAAGAGTAAGCTATCCTCACAGAGTAAGGAGGATAGGATCACTTTTAAAAAAAAGATCTATTCAGGAAAGAAGGAAAAAGGTGGGTAGGACCTTGTACTGCAACAACGATTCTGTTATTCTAATATCTATAGTTACACTAAGTTCCCTACACACAGCTGTAGTACATTCATCATAAGAATCAGTGCTGTAGTATATCCATTATGCAGAGGAAATTACAAAGCAGAGAGAAGATCCTTGACTCCAGACTTCACTGGAGTGTTATCAAGTATTGTTGAACAAATCTTTTTTACTCAAATTGCTGAGGGAGAGTAGAGGACATCTGTGCTCCAAGCACATGGATCTGAGGCATATAAATGGCAGGCAGGCTATGCAGAAGTTGTAGTGGCTCTTAAGCAGTAGTAGTTGCACCATCCTGGGAAAACTAACAAAAATATTGGTATTTCTAAAGGTTATTGGGATTGGGAAGGTGCCTTCTGTTAAATTTCCTGAAGAAGGCAAACATCCCTTGCATATGCCAGGCAACTGGCATCCAGCCATCACACAACAAATAAATCTGTACCCTTTGAAACCTGGCTTGTGTGCAGTACTTACAACTATGGCATTATCTGCTTCCAAAGCTGCTAAGACATAAGTAGTGACTTCACAAATAGGGTCCTTGGCCAGTGCAGATGTACCTAGAACTCAAGAATTAGGAGCCTGAGGCCTAATGAGGGTTTAATGGGTCTATAAGGCCTTATGTTTTCCACTCATGAACCCCATGACAAGCACTGTCCTCAGCTTTTCCATTTGTCTGTTTATGATGGAGTTGCAGGGGTTCCTTTTGCTTTCCCCTACAGTTTGAGTGACAGGTTGACCTGTTGAAGAAGAGTGGATATCCCTAGACCCAACTCATCCAGTTTGTGAAGGATGATCTGTGAAATAAGTCATGGTGGAAAAAGTCCTACAATGTTCACAGCTGGTCACATCATGCTCTCTCCAATAAGACAAAATAGACACTGTAAAAGGAAGTCCTTAGCTGGATCCTGTCTCCCACACCTGTACTTATTGGTGATAACACTACTCAACTGAAAAACTATTAACAACCACTTTTATTTGTTTGTATTCTCAGTAAAGATACTAAACAGTAACATCTGCACATTTATCGTGCTATCAGTCTTTGCCCAGAAGTAACTGACAAACTTGTATGAAATGGATGATCATTGCCTTTGAATACAAATAAAGGGGTTATGCTATCCTTTATAGCAGAACTTCTGGCTGATCTGTTGTATGGGAGATGTACATTTGCACCATAATTGGGGATATCTGAATGCACCAAAAAATCTGGCTGCTACTCTAAGTTCATCTACTACACCTTGAACCTATTCATCTATGTACTGCAGCAATGATACTTATGATGGACCTCAGAAGATAGCAGTTTTACTTTCTAATTCAGTACCTACTGGTTAAGCCCTTAGAAGTCTGTTCTACTGCCTCAAATCTTCACAGCAGTAGCAGCTTCACAGCAGTAGCAGAATTACTGGGCTTCTCCCACATCTGATCATTGAGCAGTTAATCATTTTCTAGCTACCCTAACACAAGTGGCTGAATTAAAATTTGATTGTGTCATATTCTTGACAGGTAGGCATAGTGGGATAACTGTCTGGTGAGTTTTGAAGAGTTTCAACTTTCCCCACTGCTGAGCTTTGGTGAGGTTAGTGGGTCTAAGTTAGGGAAATGAGAGAGGGTTTGATCCTCTGCAAAAGCAATTATTTCAGTCTGTACAGATGGGATTAATGTCCTGTGTGTCCTTGAGCAGTTGTGAAACACTATTTATTTGTTTTTATTTTTTAACAATCATGTCTCAGTTGTTTAAAGGGAACCGAAATTACCACCTATGTTTATACCAGAAGTATACTAGCTGAAAGCATGATTAACATGCAGGGAGACAATGTTAGACACTTCATAAAACTCATTAAGTCCTGAAAGTAAAAAAAGTCTGATCACACTGGCAACAAACAAGAGCAAATATACAATGAACACCAATCACAAAGCTGGGCATTAGTTAAATTAAAGAGGTTAAGGGACTTCTCAGTGGCCTACAAGTGTCTCTTTAGCAGGTCATAGTGACATTACCTCATCAAAATCAGAATCTGGCATGGAAATAACTTCATTAACAATAACTTTGAAGAGAGACAGCACATCATATTTAAGGGACAAATGGTAGCTAGACTTCCACTAACTTCCTGCAGAAAACAATGAGCAACACTCTTGCCTCCTCCTATGTGGTCAGGCCCGTGTTATAATCACTTCAAGTATACAAACATCATTCTCTCACTCTCAAACACAGCACTACAAGGTGATAAAAGTATCAGACTATATCAAGAACATATGCCAACAATCTGGTCTAGGAAGGCAAGATCCAGTAAGAACACAAAGTAATTAAAAAACACAGGTGCTATGGAGAGCATCTCAAATAATTGCACTTGACTATTTTTTTTTCTTTTCCTTATTTTTGTTAATTCATTACTTACATGTAGACTGCTAAACCATAAATGCTATACTGAAGCACTGCAACAGCCAAGCAGCCATCAGTCTGTGAATGGACATTCAGCTCATAATATCTAGTAAGAGAGAGCACAGCACACTGGGTGGCAATCTGACAAATGCCAGTAAGCAGAGACTTCTCTAATGAAAGTTGCCAGAGTGGAAGCAACCCAAATGGACTAAGTTCTGACCTGTCCAGAAGTGAACAATTGAAATAAAATAAAACTCAAAAACCAGTTGGCTACAGTCTGTCTAGGAAGAGTTCTATTGAGTATCAAGCCCATTTTTTAAGAAAAACTTTATTTTATCCAAAAATAATTTTAATAAACGTAACATACATAACATCCAAACAAACTAGCAATCTGAATGCAGGTTATCTTTCTTTTTATAGTTTACCAGTTTATATTGTTCTATCTTCTCCCTTGTGAGTCTTACATACTTAATTCTACCGTTCACTTTAGCACACCAAGTTTTGTTCATGTTTTGCTTATGCCTTGAAAAAATCAGTTATACTCTTGAAAAATTCTACATGGAACCATTTCTATATATTTATTTCAACACATTTTTTCCCTTACCACATGCACAACCTTCTACTCATTATGAATGGTGATCTCAAATGTTGACCATTGCTGCTGTTTGTTTACATGTCTTTTCCCTGTTATCCCCTGTAAATTCATACCTTTTCATTTCAAAGTCTCATTTACTCTGCGTGTATGTGTGTGTATGTATACACACACACACACACACACACACACACACAACATACTTCTAGCCATATCTTTCACATGTTTTAATTTCCTTGCAACTGCCTCTTTATATGCAGCTGGTAATATCCAGACAGTAGTCCTTGTCTCCTGTGATAACTCTTAAGTCAGAAAATTCTAAGAAAATCATCTTTGTGGCCTACACTGCCAATATAGAGGAATAAAGCCCTGATCACAGGCCAGGTGAACTGAGTTCAAGTAGTGGATCAGATGCTTGTCGGTGCAGGCAAGGGAGATGGGTGTAGCCATACTAGGAACCATACCACTGGAAGAGATCGGGGGGGGGGGGTGACGATTCAGTGTCTTCTGTGAGTGGGTAGTGCAAACCTGCTAACATGACTCCCTTGCAGAAATGAGGAACAGGCGAGTGCTGACACCCACTGTATGCCACACCCATGGGCTGTCACTGCGTGGGCACGAGGGGATAGAGAGAAAAATTACAAAAATCTTAAAACACCCCTAATGGCTGCCTGCATAATGGTTCCTGTTGGCAGGAGGGGAAACAGAATGAATGGGATAACTTATTTAGAGGGGGTGATGATCAGCAGGCAGCAGTGATAAAGTGAAGCAAAAACAAACAAAAAAGCACATATATAAAGAAGTTATGTACTCACCATAACGTTCCATCTGAGTAGGTACTTCATTTGTCTGCAACCTGTGTGTATCTGATCCGATCTCGGATCCGAGCCGGCAGCTTCACAAGCTACAAGATCCGAGCTCCTAGCTCCTCCCCCTACCCATAATCCCTTGCCACTAACTGTATTACCTCAGATCGATTTTGCCCAATCTAAGTCATAACCTCGACAGAGGTATACTGAAGACCTAACCTCAAGACAGCAATATTTCAGGTGACCAGAAAAACCCGAAAAAGGGTTAGGGGGGAACGGTTGCAGACAAATGAAGTACCTACTCAGATGGAACGTTATGGTGAGTACATAACTTCTTTATCTGAAGTAGTTACTTCATTTGCTCTGCAACCTGTGGGACAGAGTCCCCAGCTACCTAGACAATAAACCTGGGTGGCCTTATGGAAGGATATTCCGAAGCACCGCAGAGCCAAAAGAAGCCCTACTTCTCGATATCATATCCAGTTTATAATGAGAAATGAATGTATGAGAAGAGGACCAGGTAGCTGCTGAACATATGTCGTCCAAAGGAACCCTGGACCAGAAAGCTGCTGAGGTGGCGATGGGCCGGGTAGAATGAGCGTGTATTCCCATAAGAGCTGGTTTGCCTGAAGATACATACCCCTGAACTATACATTGACAAATCCAATTTGCTAGGGTCACTTTAGAAATGGCCCTTCCCCTGGCTGATTTTGCAAAGGACACAAACAACTGATCAGACTTGCGAAAATCTTTAGTTCTGTGCAAGTAAAAACATAGTTGCCTGTGTACGTCCAAGTCTGTGCAATATGTATTCTCCCTTATTCTGAAAATTTGGAAAGAACAGGGGCAAATTGATTGAATAATTGATATTTGATTCTGAAGCCACCTTAGGTAAGAAAGACGGGTTAGTCCTGAGAGACACTCTATCCCTGTGAAAAATGAGATAAGGGGGTTTCATACACAGTGCTTGGAGTTCCGAAACCCTCTTAGCAGAAGTAATAGCTACCAAGAAAGCCATTTTCCAGGACAAGAATTTTAAAGGAATCGAGGCTGCAGGCTCAAAGAGTGGACTCGTCAGGGCTTGCAAGACTAGTGTCAAATCCCATGGGGACACCACCATTTTCACAGGAGGTTTCAAGAGAAAGATGCCTCGCAAGAAAGTTTTGCATAACTTTGTGGATGCCAATGATCCTAGTCCATCTCCCACATGAAAATGGGAAATGGCTGCTAACTGCACCTTAACCATAAAAGCACTTGCTCCCTGCCGAAAAATCAGCGACAGGAAGTCCAGGATTGTCGGAATAGGAACTGTAAAAGGATCCAGGCCCTTGTCTGTTGCCCAGATGGAGAAGTGTTTCCACTTGCTATTATATATTTTCCTGGTAGCCGGCTTATGAGCCACTACCAGAATGGCCTTCACTGGTGATGAGATACCGGGAGTCCTAGCCATCAGTGGAACTGGATCAACCAAGCCGCAAGCTTGAGGTTTACCAGGTTCGGGGTTTGACATCCTGCGGGATGTGAAATCAGGTCTGGAATGGGTTCCAGTATCCAAGGGGGAGTTAAACTGTAAGACCGCAGGTATGGGAACCAGATCTGGCGAGGCAAGAATGGGGCTATGCGGATAAATCTGCTCCCCCAACAGAGAGGCTTTCTGTATGAACTTCGTCATAAGCGGAAGGGAAGGGTAAGCATAAAGAAGACCGGGAGGCCAAGCATGAACAAGAGCGTCTCTGGGAGTCTCCCCCCTCAGGGGGAAGTATTGCGAAGTACTCGCTGCATTTTGTGTTTAATGGAGAAGCAAAAAGATCGCAGCGAGGCCAACCCCACTTGCAGAAGATCTGCTTCGCAACTGATGGATTGAGAGACCACTCGTACGGAGTGAGAATTATCCGACTCAGTTTGTCCGCTAATATGTTGGACCGTCCCGGAATGTGCGTTGCTATTAGAAAGTGGTTGGTGGATATCGCCCATTCCCACACTCTCATAGCTTCTCGACAAAGGGGAGAAGACCTGGTTCCCCCCTGTTTATGTACCAGACTACCGACATATTGTCTGTCTGGATTGCAATAGTCCCCAGATGAAGAAGGTCGTGGAGAGCTTGCAACGCTAGAAGCACCGCCCTCATCTCTAGGACATTGATATGCAGAGCTGTCTCTAGGGAAGTCCACGTGCCTTGGACGGTTCTGCCCGAACAATGCCCCCCCACCCGAGGCGAGAAGCATCCGTGGTCAGCGTGGCTTGGGGCGGGGGAATCACAAAGGGTCTCCCCCTTGCCTCAGCTCTCGAGAGTGAAGCCACCAAAGAAGGGAATCCCTGCAAACTCTGCTCAGTGGAATTGGGGAGCTTAACGGGTGGAGTAATAGTGACCAGTGAACCTGGAGGGACCATTGTAAAACCCGCATTCGCAGGCGTGCATGAAGGGATAGACAGATTGCCACTGCCATAGACCCTAGTGCCCTCAGGACTAACTCCGCCACAGGAACTTGGTTCTGAAGAAGATTAAGCACCTGAAGCAACAAGCTGCTCAGCCTGTCCGACATCAGAAAGACTCAAGAAGCACGGGTATCCAATCTGGCCCCTATGAACGTGTACGGGGCGAAGGAAGGATTTTTGAAGATTCACTGAGATGCCTAGGCAGGGCAAGAGTCAGAGTGTAATCTCTTGCAATGCAGAGTTGATGCCTGTTGGTGGCGGTAAGGAGCCAGTCATCTAGGTACGGGAAAACCTGAATGCCCTGAAGTCTCAGGTGGGCTGCAACCACTGCCATGACCTTGGTGAACCCTGGGGGCTGAGGTGAGGCCGAACGGAAGAACCCTGAACTGATAATGACTGGCTTCCAGCCGGAAGCGGAGAAACCTTCTGGATCGTCTGTCAATCAATATGTGGTAGTACGCATCCTTGAGGTCTATAGAGCACATCCAGTCGTTCTCCTGAAGCAAAGGGAGAATTGATTGAAGTGTGACCATCCGGAATTTTTCCTTGGGGATGAACAGGTTCAGAGCGGACAAGTCTAGGATGGGTCTTAAGTCCCCCGTCTTCTTTGGCACTAAAAAGAACCTGGAGTAATAACCCAATCCGGACTGATCTGGGGGGATGGGCTGGATGGCTCTTTTTCTTAGCAAATTCGAAACCTCTGAAGTCGCTGCCTCCCTCTGATCGGGTGGAACATCGGGGAAGCGTCGGCTTGTAGGGGGAAGGTTTAGGAAGGGAATGGAGTAACCTCTGGATATGATGCGGAGCACCCATCGATCTGTCGTAATGGACTCCCAGTTTGACAGATGCTCCGTCAGCCGCCCCCCGACTGCCTCCAGAGATGGACAGTCGGGTAAGCCCTCAGGGCTGCTGCGCGGGTCTGTCTGAGAAAGGCTCTCTAGACCCCAAATTACGTGGCCCCCCTCTGCCTCTGGGCCGGCGTCCACCTTGTCCTCCTCTGCCTCTGGAGGACGAGGGGTTCGAAGCTGGATGGGATTGCTGAGACTTGCGGAACCACAGCGTCTTTTGTCCCCTCTGATTCCTTGAGAAGGATCGTTGAGGTTTAGAGAAGTGGACCCCGACGGCAGACAGCATCTTCCCGTCCTTCTCGCTTTGGACCAGCGTTTCGCGAATGGTCTTGCCAAAAAGCAAAGACCCGTCAAAGGGCGTATTCGCGAAGTACGCCTTGAAGAGTTCCGCGAAATTGCAAAGGCGGAGCCAGGCGTGACCCCGCAAGACAACCCTGGCTCCGCTGGCCCTAGCAGCTCCCTCCGTTGCATGAGAGAGTAGCCACATGGACGTGTTAGATATGGATTTTAGAGTGGCCATACGAGTCGAAAACACATTCTTGTCCTCGACCGACATGGACTTCGGGGGGGCTGCAGTGTATTCCTTAATCAAGTCTCGCTGTAGCCTAATGGTATGTGCCATATAATTCAGCGCCCTCATAGAGAAGGCCGCTGAAGCAAACATCCTCTTCCCAATGCAGTCCAGCGCCCGAGATTCCTTATCCGGCAGGTGGACCGAAGAACTCTCTTGGGCGAGTTCTCTCTTCGTGGCAGCCGCCACCAACATGGCATCGACCGGAGACCGCTTGGCCCACGTCTGTCTATCTGATGGGGGCCTAAGGACTTTGTCGGGCCATCTCGGGATTGGCTCCACGGTGTCGGGCTCCTTCCACGCCCTGGTAGTAATAAGGTCTACCAGGGGGTCAGCCGGAGGGGACACCCAGGAGGTAGACGGGCCTGCCTCAAACGCCTCCAGTAACACGGATTCATCTGTGGAAGGTTTTTGGGCAGACCCCCCCTAATACGCAACATCTCCATGATGTCTCCGAAGGAGACATCCTCGGGGGGTGATCTTGGGGAACCTTCCGTTTCATCCAAATCCGTGTCTGTGGTGATGGACTCAGGGGAGTCCAGGTGCCTCCTTTTACACCTCCATTTACGAGGGACGTCCTCGGTGGGACTGTCCAAGGAGGGCTCATCAACGGCTTCCTGTTCCTCCACGGGAACTGGCTGGAGGGCTTGGGCAGGCTGTCCCAATGGACGGATGACGGAGGTTAGACCCATATGCAGCGGGGGTGTGGGAGGATCCGAAGCCCGGACCGGGGACCTGGAGGACCTCAACAGCACCCTCTCCACCACCTCAAAAGCCGAAGGAGAACTACTCTCCCCAGGCTCCGAGAGCAATCTCCTCGGCTCAGAGGTAAGGACCTGAGTTGGAGCCGATGCGGTCGGATCCGAGAGAGAAGTGTGCTCCGATATCAACGGCGCCGAAGACACATCAATTCCCCCGGATCTGACGCCCGGCCCTCGGCCCCGAGAACTCAGATCCAAAATACTCGAGGACATGGTCGGCGTCAAAGAGACAGGAGCGATCTGCGCCGACGAATCCCCAGCTCCGAAAGGGCCCAGATCCGATGACTCCAAAACCCGAAAACGGGTTGGAGAAGGAGTGATTGGAGCAAAGACAGAGGCCGCACTCCCCCCCTGAGGGGAGGCAAGAGCACCCTCATCTGCATTTGGGTCTGCAAGAATCGACGCATCATCCGATCCATATCTGCGTCGGTGAGGCTCCTGGTCGACCTGGAGGAAGTCGTCGAGGCAGGCCGGGAGGGTCGCCTTGACGACCTCGAGGGAGACTGGTACTCCCCCTCTGGCAAAAAACGAGGCGAACAGAGCCAAGAGGGGGAGGATCCGGAAACCCTCGAGGGAGAGCTAGCCAGCTTAGATGGTGGGGCTGAGGGTTGAGTCTCAGCCCACCTTTTTTGAGACCTGTGTCTCTCCTTATCTTTGTGCCTCTTCTCTTTAGAGGAAGAGGCACCAGAGTCCCCCGAACTCAAATCCAAAGCGGGAGGCTGAGTCCCCGGTTGAGTGGGGGGAGCGGAAGGCACTGGGGCAGAGGAGACAGCCTGAGCCTTGGAGGGGGAGGAAGAAGCTGCCAAATCCTGGGGGAGCAAGCCCGCCAGGATCAGCTTATTCTTCCTGTCCCTAAGTGCCCGGGGGTTAAAGGCTGCACAGATTTGGCAAGCCGTTGATAAATGGGCCACCCCCAGGCATAAAACGCACTGAGTGTGGCCATCAGCAGGAGAAAGCTTATGGCCACACTCAGTACATTTTGAAAAAACGGCCTTGGGCCCTTCAGCCATTACCACAAATACACGCACACCCAAACACTAAGTGGGGGAGGGGTGGATACAGAAAACTAATACTACTACACAAAAAAACTATTTAATTAACTATACTGTCTATAGGGACACTAAACAAACACACAACAATCAAACTCTGAGAAAAAGCTTTTCTCTAAGAGAAAAAGGAACAGTCTCACCAATTTAGCTAAGGAGCTCTTCAAAAAGTAGCTGTCTTCAGCCTCAGCAAAAACGATCTGAGGTAATACAGTTAGTGGCAGGGGATTATGGGTAGGGGGAGGAGCTAGGAGCTTGGATCTTGTAGCTTGTGAAGCTGCAGGCTCGGATCCGAGATCGGATCCGATACCCACAGGTTGCAGAGCAAATGAAGTAACTACTTCAGGTATAACTGTTAATTAACTATTGACATCCTTGTACCACCTTCAAATTCAATGCTGTCCACCCTTCATATTGTCAAACTTGTGCCATCCTCCCACAAACCCAGTTTGATCTAAATCTACTACTTCAGACATAAATCTTACCAATCATGTAGCCAACACCAATATAAATAACTTTCAGTCATGATTCAAAACAGAAATAGGTCTGCAGGAGGATGGCAACTCTACTTCTTTCCTATCCTTAAGAATTATTAGATATAGCTAGCTGTCCTCCATGATTCAGGTTTGGACCCTGTTGGAAGAACTATTAGCACCAGATGCATAATACTCCCCACATTTTCCAAATATCCAGGGGTTCCCATTGGACCCAAGAGTCTTACATGTGGATTGTTTATCTACAATTTCTTGCAGTACCAAAATATCTGCCAAGGCCACCATACTCAACACCTACTCATCTAAAGGTATAGAAAAATTAATCCAGTCTAAATGGTCTGATATCTCCCTCACATCTTCCTTTCTCTCTGCAGCATACAGTAGAAGGCTCAGAATTAATCTGCTGTCTTGCTCAGTTTACTGACTTCCTATAAGACTGGAGCATAGTACCAATATTAACATGTTGAGAACTTTGAGGTCTCAGATGTATTATTAATCTTCCCTGGCAGCCTGGGGAATCTTGGAATAAAATAGCCTTCAATGCTTCCTTTGGAAATTCAGTTTTCTTATCTGATATTTCCTTTATTACAAGGAAAAAAGAACCTGTGAGAGGGAAATCCTGAGTCAAATACACAACAAGAAATATAAGTAAAAAAAAACAATAGAAACTCAGGAACCATGAATGTAGCTTTAATGTTTCCTCAGCAAATCACAAGATACAGTACGAAGACCTTTACAAGCTTTTGTGAACACTTCATCAGATTGTTATACAACAATTATAAAATCAGATCTATTAATACTAAATAATCAGGACTCAAATACACAAGTTAAACACAATTAAAACAATTTTAAACAACAATTACCTAAAGTGCCTGCTCTTTAAAATCAGCTTGATACTTATCTGTCCATTCAATCCTGGAGGCTCGTTTACGCTTTACTTATTAATCCACTGGTTTTCCCTCTTCTCAGTTTTAAGTTTTATATCACTCCCTCTCACTCTCTCATACACTATACTTAAAACAGCAAATTAGAAATTACACTTTCCTGTATATGCTTATAAAGGGCACAAGTGATTATGCACCTTCTTATATCCAACAGATAACTATGAGTTCTTTCTTTTAATTTTTTGTCTTTCCTGCATAAAATGAAGTACATTTTCCACAGGCTGCCATATATACTGGATTATAAGTATCATAGTCAGCATATACTTTCAGATTAATCTCATTCTGTGTAATGGTAAATTACCTTAGTTTTATTTATATACTTGCAGATGCAACATAGGTTCATGTGTGTTACTAGGCTAATGACCACAAGGGCCTTCTTAAGTCTAGCCATGCATCCCAAATCTCTGATACCCTTTGTAAGTGTAAGCAGGGGCCTGGGAGATAACAATTTACAGGTTGCCTGTGTCCATTAGAGACATAGGTGACAAACCAGGGATGAATTTCCGGTTCCCCATCCAATTGTCCAAGTTGCACTTGAATTGGGTTAGGGAGGAACTCTGTTTCACATGGATGGGGAGCCTGTTCCATAGACGGGGTAGTCTCTGGGATACATACCTGTCTCTCCAGCAGGTCCTATTTATGTCACAGGCAAGGTTTAAGTCTTTAGAACAAGTAATTCTGGTGCTGTTTGTTTTGTGGATATGCAGTAGGTCCAGCAGAATGGGGTCTGACAACGCCCTGTATGTCAGGCATTGATGACACCTCAAAAGGCTGTAGGAGACAGAATACAGGGATAGGGCACTGAGGCAGTCTGCAGAGGACATTTTATTTACGCCCTGTAATCTTTTAGTGAGTAACCTCTTTGGACGCTCCAATTGTTGGATATGCCTGGTTACCCAATGAGAGGTATGATAAATGATGAATACAGTGGAACAATGTACTACTTGTATAACAAGAGTACATACCAATCCTATTGCTAATATTATTATGCTTAAACTTTCTCTGTTCTTTTAAGCATAATTTTTTTTTTAAATTTGACAGTCTTTTATAAGTAAATCTAGGTCTATCTAAATCTAATCCTTTTATAATATTGAGGTTTTGTAGTATATGCCAATGTTTTTTCACGATTTCTTCTACTGAACTAGCATCGTTATAATATGGTCATATTATCAGTAAATCTATGGTCTGTTTTTTGTCCTTCCATTATAATGTCCTGTTGAACATACAGTTCCAAGTCTATTCCTTCTTTCGGCCATAATTACTGACATTTATGCATCTAATTCATTATAACTATATTCTCGTTCATTAAATTCTTGTACCAGCATATCTGTTTCTTAGATTCACTATCCATCGTATTTAAATGTCAAATATGTAACATTTGACCTTTTACTATATTCCTATAAATAAACAGAGGGTGCATACTTGAATGATGCAAGTACACATTTTCTTTATTTCCTTCTCAAATACACTTGCATCTAATCTTCCATAAGATTACCTTAAAATATTTACGTTCAGAAAAATTAATCTCACTACTACTAGATATCACCTTAAATATTAAAAATTCTTTGTAAATTAATCCAGTTCCTGCTCTCTACCACACATATCAGAAAGATGCATCAACAAAATGTTTATTAAATATCTTGTGCAGAAACTAACAGGTGATATACATATTTATCTTCCCATATGTGCATAACTGTATTTGCATGGGTATTAGCAATAGGTGTACCCATTACCATACCCAGCTTCTATAAATAATTTGTATCATGAAATAGAAAAGCATTATTAATAAGAATTAACTCCATATGTATATTGGTACTAGTTTAATACACCTTTACTTCTTTCAGTTAAGTTACTGTTCTTCCAACTGGGAAACAATGCTGGCTATACTTTTACGAGTTTTTGTGAAAGTGCGCAAGTTTTCTTTCCTTCATTTAATTTACTCTCAGCTGCCAACAAAATTATTTATTTTTGGAGGCCCCCTCCCCCAATATCTTTCAACCTTCATGGCTAGAATATCCTTGTTTTATAAACTCCATTGTCTCCTAGAGATCAAGATAAGTGTCTGTGTCTCATGCCATGTGGATCTTCAGATAATCTGAGTACACTAATCTACAATACATCCCCTTCAGTTGGCATTCGCATGCAACTATATTAAATTCTGCCCTTCTCTGTCTAATGATGCTAAAGTAGTCATTGCCCATGTATAGCTGATAGTCCCCACCCTGCAAACAAATCCGTTTCCAGATCTTGCTCATATTTTTATTGCAAACGTTTCCTTTCCAACCAAACTGTACCTTGTTTCTTTGTTTGCTGCACAGGCCCCAGAAATAAACGTATGGTGTGATCTTTCTATCCTTTTAGAGGCCTTAGTCACTACCATCAAGCTTAGTGGTGCTGCATAAAAAGAATGCAATCCTTACTCTCCAACAACTGTGGGACCCCTACTATTAGGAGGTTCTTCCTGCTTGCTCAATGTTGCCTACGTAATTGTTTTTCTTTCCAACAATATGAATTTAGTCTACAAATCCGTCATATTTTCCTTTAGCTGCCGATTGTTTTCTGTAAATCTGCTAATGTGTTGGAGTGCTCTGAAGGAATATTTTCAACTTCCTAATTTGTTATGACAAATCTGTCCATAAGATTATTAGTTTTCATCATGTCAACTTTTCTTACTTCTTCCATTGAATCCGTTATAGTTTTTGGAGGTTCCACTTGCCTGAAAGTGCTCACTGCTATTTCAGTTCATCTAAATGTTCAGCAGCCACTGCCAAGCTACCAGAATAGTACAATGACAGTGCTGGTTCATTCCACCAATGGCAGGGCAGCACCCAAAAGATCGCAAATCTTACCCTTTAATCTCAGCACGAAATTTTACCGTTCCTCAAGCAAATCTTTGTTTTTCACTCTATTTTTGTAAGGCGCGATTGTGTTAGTGTTTTGTTGCCTTCATTACTATATTGGAAGTCCTACATCCAAGCCTTTTTGGAACAATTAAAAAAAAATTCAGTTGTGTACGTTGCCTTTACTCATAAAAGTAAGTTAAAATTCCTCACTACTGCAATAGCCTTTAGGCTACATGGGTTGTGTACTGCCTAGGACACAACCACTGGCCAGCTTCCAAAAGCTTTGGCTCTCTCCTGTGCTTTCACTCTTACTGCTGATTGGGCAGCCCAGTGGAAGAAAAAATCAGCAGTCCGAGTAAAGGTTTCTTCTCGACTTTCTTGCTCAAGTGTTAAGTAGCAGCACACTCATCCTGAACTAGCAAAGCATGTAATAACAAATAATTTTATATCCCAACAAATAACTATATAAAAAAAACAAGTGGATGTAGGGTGGGTGTGGCTACTGTAGCAGTGAACATCCACTATTATAGCAAAGTGCAAATTGCAACTTACACAAACATATGTTAATCATTCTCACTGCTGCAGTAGCCTTTAGACTATAGGGGTTGATTACTAAAGCCTGTGCAACCTTGGAGAAGCAAAGACATAGATCCAGGAGCCCCTGGTGAATGGTCCTAGCAAAGCTTGTCCTGGATCAAGAAAAAGAATCTAGTTTGTAATGCCTTGTAAAGATATGTACAGAGGACCATCCAGCTGCCACTAGAATATTTCTAGAATCCATACCTTTCCAATTTGCCATCGAAGACGAGGCTCTGGTAGAATGAGCCCTTATACTGCTGGGGGCTGGTTTACCATGGTGGGAATCACAAAAAGGAATAGCTGATGACAATTATTTGGTAATAGTCTGTTTTGACATGGGTTGTCCTCTCTTTGCTCCAGCATAAGAAACGAATAACTGATCAGCTTTGCTAAAGGTCATAAGTTCTGTCAAGACAGTACCTGAGCTGCCTATAGTAGTAATAGTACTATTAATAATAATAATAATAATAATAATATTTCTTTAACCACGTAGGCCCACTGAGTACACAGTCCATTTTTCGGGACAACCAGGGAGCAATGCCTGGTTAGGTGACTTGCTCAAGGAGACAGAGAAAGCAAATGAGAGCTGAGGAAATCAAACCCTGCACCAAAGGAACTAAAGCTTACAGCCTTAACCATCTGCACCAACTGATAATGCACATACAGAGTATGTAAAATCCTCTCATCCTAGTTCGGAGGATCTGGATAGAACAACAGGAGAGTGATGACTTCATTCAAAGTAAACTCCGAAATAAATTGGAAGACTGACAGTTTGATTCAAAGTACACTTTCAAACAGCGTATGGCAAGAATGAGAGATCTGTCCTTAATGGGATCCTGTTTTTATGGGAGACCAAGCAGGGTTCAATGACTGGTTAAGTGACTTGGTCAGGGGCACATGACAGATAAATGAGGGCTGACTGAATCAAACCCTGCACCACAGGAAGTACACCTCACGGGCTTAACCTTCTGTGTCAACTGCCTATGTACATCCAGAGTATGCAAAATTCTTCAACCTGGTTCTGAGGATCTGTATAAAATACTGGAAGATTGATGCTGTGATTCAAAGTAAACTCTGAAATAATTCTGGGCATACATAAGGGATTTTATC
This sequence comes from Protopterus annectens, assembly GCF_019279795.1. NCBI lineage: Eukaryota > Metazoa > Chordata > Ceratodontiformes > Protopteridae > Protopterus > Protopterus annectens. The sequence goes on from NC_056733.1 coordinate 624,697,629, forward strand.
TTAATAAGACCCGGCCTCTATGGAAGACCAGATAGTGTTCACCCATCATGACAGTTTGAAACTCAGATAGTGTCCATGCAGATGTTAGAGCAATAAGAACAGTTTTCCATACAATGGACCTGAAGCCTACTTGATGAGCAGGGTCAAATGGAGACATGGTTAACTTTTCCAGCACAAAGTTAAGATCCCAAGAAATAAAACTCTCAAGAAATGATTTCATTAAAAACATAGAAAGTGGAGGATCCATGGACAGACATGCTGAAATGGCTACAAGATGTACCTTAAAAGGGGAGCAAGAGAAGCCAGAGAATAGTAATTCATGCAAATAATTGAGCACCAGTGGTACAAACTCCTTGATAGGGCCTTGGTTATTGGTTAAGCACCAACTAGAAAATACTCTCAATTTGCCAATATAAGATTTTCTAGCAGCAAACTGCATAGCAAAAAATTGGAATTGTGGGAAGAATATATGCACAGAAGGAAAAGGTTTAAGAGACAGGATTTGAATGAGCCATATGATGCTTAACTGACAATGACTGGATAGATAAGTGATGCATAATGTTTGCAAATACAGTTGTTTCCATGGTGTCTGTGATGTATAAATGTTTGCAACTAAAGTGGTGTCATTGTTGTGTTTGTTTTTCATTTATATAAATGTAAGATTGCCCATGTCATACGTGACAATTTAATAGAGATGTTTATTGGAAAGAAATATATAAGATTTCCTAGTAGCAGGTTTTCTTGGCTCCTTCAGTACCTAGTGCAAGTCCTCTAAAAATAGGTGCCTAAAAGGAATTAGAATTTAATCATCCAGGCAGTCAGCTGATATTTTAGACAGGGATGTATCAAACTGCCCTTGTCTTATGTGAGTAGGTCCAATCTCCATAAGAAGGGAGAACCAATGTTGCCTGGGCTAAAAGGAGATTACCACAATAATCTTTGAGGAGTCCTTCTGAATCTTTAGAATTACTCTGGATATCAGTGGAAAAGCATAAAGGAACATTCCCGACCATGTGAAAGAAAAGACATCAGTTTTTCAGGCTTATTTGCAAGGAATCCTGGAGCAGATTTTTTTTTTAGGTACCTATTTTGAAAGGAGACAAACAGATCTACTTGGTGTTCTCCCATAACTGGATCAATTGCTAGAAAACACTACTTATTCAACTGCCCTTTGTGAAGGTCTGTTATGGTCCTGCTCAGCTTGCTGGCCACTATGTTTTGCTCTGATGGAATGAAAGATACTTGGAGGGTTAAAAAGTGCCGAAGAGCTACCTCAAAAGCTATTGTAACCAGCCTCCACAGACGGCATGACCCGGTGCCCATTTGCTTATGTACCATATCACTGTAGTGTTGTCTGCAATCACCTGAAAAAGGTCCAGGGGACAATAGATGATGAAGACATTTTAAGGCATGGATCACACACAGCTCACATCTCTTTGACACTGATGTATTTTGGTTTTGTCTGAAAAATTCTACAGACCTTGCTCTTGTACCCCGTAGAAACTGCCCCTCTCTTAGCAAAATCTGAGGTGTCTGTAGTTACACATGGGCTTGGATGTAGAGGAGAAAAGGGGAGAACTGGATTTACTCGTATTTGTAGTTTATACTAATGCAGATCCTTTTTTACACAGCCCAATACTGGAATCTGAATTTCCAGATGATGCAAATGTTGGTTCCATGTGTTTTTTTATTTAGAAACCATAGAAACTTTCTCATGTGTAACATGGCAAGACAAATCGTGAGAATCACAGAGGGGATGAACCGCAGGATCCTCAGATATTCTGTAAAGATGAGTAAGTCACCTAAATAAGGAGGTGTGTGAAAGCCACTTAATCTGCAATGATCAATGACAGGAGCTAGATACTACGTAAGCACACTTAGAGCTGTAGATACTCCAAAGGGTGATGCAGAAAACTGATAATGTGACACAGACACAAAAAATCCTAGAAATTTCTTGAAGCCTTTGGCTAAGGAAATGTGATTGCATGTATCTTTAGATCTAATGCTATCATAAAATTTCCTTGGTGAATGAGAGGTCAAAAATTTTGAAAGGTCAACAGCTTGAATTTTGGAACTTTCACTTACAGATTTAGAAAGGAAAGATCTAGAACTGGTCTCCAAGAAGACTCTTTGGTATCAGACACATTCTGGAATAGAATCCTTTGCCCCTTTAATTTAATGGCACCGGTTCTATAACGCCTAGGGTGAGTAAATGCTGAAGACCATGATGGTTCGTAGGGTGGGAAGGAACTCCTCTGAAAGTATGTATTTGTATCCAGCACAAAATGTATTCCTCCTGAAGCACTTCTAACACCCAAATGTCTGTTGCTAAAGTAGAATGTACAGAGCCAGTTTCTGGGACAGACATTGAGAGATGGGGGCAGAAGTGGTGGGAAAGGGGAAAATAATATTAGTACAATCATTCTGAATTACTAGACTGGCCCTTTTTTAGAAAGGATCATGGTTTCTTCTTGTCCCCCTCCTGCCATTTCTTTTTAGTTCCCTGTTTGGCTAAAGAAGGCAGGGATATTTTGTTTTGTTTCTAACATGGAAAAGAGAATTTGAGAGATTTGTAAAGGGGGTGGGGATCTTGGAAACTCCCTATATTAATTTCCCTCTCTCAGCAAATTCTTAGAGGGCCTGAGCAGCAGATAGGCCAAACAAAACCTCCTTATCTAAAGCCAAATTTAAAATTTCAGATTTTCCTTCATAAGAAAACTTTTGATTATGTACCCAGGCACATCTCCTCAATACTGAAGCAGTAGAAGTGGCTCTAGACAAAGTATCTGCACAATCATGCACATTCCTTAACTCATAGTTTGATACTTGAGAAATGTTAGAAACAATAGAATTCAGACAGGTACCTTCAACGGGAATTGTGGGATGTAATTCTCTCAAACTGTCTGAACAAAACAGAAAACCTTACACATGCAAGTCTGATAGTTAAGTATTCTATATGCCAAAGTGGAAGAAGAAAATATTCTCTTATCAAATCTATACAATCTATTTTCATTCTTTGTCCTTTGAGGAAGGCTTGGGGAGGCACAGTGGTGCAATGGTTAGCATTGTCGCCTCATAGCAAGAGGTTCTCCGGTTCGATTCTTGGCTGGGACGCCTTCTGTGCAGAGTCTGCATGTCCTGCCTGTGTTCGTGTGGGTTTCCTCGGGATGCTCTGGTTTCCTTCCACCTTCCCAAGACATGCTGCAGGTGGACTGGATACTCTAAATTGGCCATAGGTAGGAGTGTGTGCGCCTTCTGTGGAAGGATGGGCGCCGGGCTGGTAACTCAACCATAAAACTCCACTGCCAATCTTTCTGCAGACTGATGTTCCACTGTGACGACCCTTAATGGGTAAAGCCAGAAGAAGAAGATGTCCATTGGGGAAGGCTGTACCCAGTTGGCAAAGACATGGAAATTGCTGCAGGATCAGACCTGAGGTGTGAAAACACATGTTTGTTACTTTGAGAAATTTTATAAAACCTACCTTTTTGGGAAATGAAGGCTGAGAATTACGATTGTTACACTTAATATTATACATACTCCAAGGCTGGGACTATTGGGTGGTATGGAAGTACAATGAGACATATCTAGTTATACCAAAATATCTCCTCAATTCAGAGGAAAAGTACATTTGTTCCATTAAAAACACTTAATTCATCCAGGCTACTTGTCTGAGAAAGGGAAGATTCCTCCAAAGGAGGTTGTGACCACCAAGTTTCTTCTGAATCAGATATTTGGGTTTAGGAATCTGCAGAAGTCCTGTCCCTGTCTATATCAGAATCCTCAGGAATATCTCTCCTATCCTTTTCAGATAAGGATTTCTAAGCAACAGGATTAACAGCCTGAAACAACTTTACAGCTAAGGTAAGAAAATCATCTTTGCCAACAGACACCATGTCTTCAGATTCACAAAGTTTAACCTTTTCTTTTTTTTTTCCTTTACGGGTATAACGGAAAACAGACTTAGAAAAGGCACTTTTGTCAATGAAGAGGTCTTTTTTCCTAGCTACATCGAGCAGCATCTCCTGTAGTGTCTCCCTGATCCACAAGAGATTGTTCGCCCATGCCCAGACTGAACATTGGAACAGCCAAAAATGACAAGACTGACCCCCAGTTCATGGTGGCTGAAAGGACTACACCAGAAGAAGATGAAGAGCTAAGTAAGTAGTGTAAGGAACTAATGGCCACTGGAGTGTCATCCACTATCAGATGAGGGACTGACTGAGCCCACCGAGTCTGCAAGGACTCTTTGGCATGTTTTTTCTTTCTAGATACAGTGGAGATAGACTGGTTGGTGTGGGGATAAGTATCCCTTGCTGTGACCAAGGAGGATGCCTCAAGTGCAAAAAGCTTCGCTAGAACAAGTCGGATAGAGGGTAAGTTGTCAAACAGTGCTTATAATCAGCACACTTGTACTCGCACAGACTTCCAAACATAGTAATAATGCATAAGCAACACACTAAAATCCTGTCAGACAACCCCTGCTGCAAAACTCAAGTCTGACAGAACAAGAACTGTCAGGTAAGTTATCACACAGTGAACACAAACACTAATGTATCCCATAACAGCTCCTGCCCTAATAAAACACTTTTTGACACTAAACCTTGAAATAAAGTACACAAAGTTTACACAAGCAATACATTCTCTCTCAAAATAGCCCCCAAAATAGTTATTTTGCATTCCAAGTTATGTTTTAGAGACACTGTCTCTGGAGCACAGAGGTAAACTCCTGAAAATGTTCCGGATGGCACTGATTCAATTAGAGTTCTCTTACTGAAGAAGTTGACCAGGCAGGGATGAAACTAAACAGCCAGTGTCAGTTCACCCATCCCAAGGGGGCTAAGTTGTGCAGCTTAGACACTGTCTAAGAAAAGAAACTGAAGTGTGTCTCCTGCAACAGGGAAAAGCATCAACCAACCAAAGAATGCACAGCAGGTGTGCAGAAGCACATACTTTCACTGGGCAAGCAAATTGATCACTTTACTATGCTAGCTAGGCAACTGGGGTGGGGGTGTTAGTGGCATAAGATGACAGAAGTTAAATGATGGGGAGTAACAGGACCTGCAAGTAGTTTTAAAAAAGTATTTTAAAGAGATCAAATAAAACAGTTTAAAAAGGTGTTTATTATGCGACACCAAAAGAAAAATATGATTTAAATTAAGTAGTAAACATTTATCCTTGGAATACCCTTTAAAATCAGCTTTACCATATAAAAGAATAAAAAAATTGCACTGGAGGCAGGCAGATAGAGCAGAAAAGTTAACTTTCCTTGAGGAATAAACCAAACCTTACTGAAAAAGGCAAGATAATCCAACGATATGATACCAACAAGAGATTCACTTCCATTTTGATAAACAAGGTTTCCCTGGGTCTCATTCCCTAGTTTGACTCAAAATTTTAATTACACCAGAAGAAAGGGCTGAGACAATAGAAATTACAACATTAACCTTCTACTAATGAAATGAAGATACTGCAGACCTGGATGAAGAAACAAATACATTCTTATATGATTTGCTGATTAGTGAAGAGTCCCCGCCTCAGCTGGATAAACTCCTTTTCTCTCAAGCTTAGCTAAGTTTTCATGTTTGCGGATGTATATGGCCTTTTGTGTCACATGCATTGACATCACAAATTATAACAGTCTGTCCGAGCCCTCTATACCAGTCATTTTGAAACAGGGTTACCCTAGAACCCTGGGGTTTAAGCACCTGACAGGGTTATCCTCCTCAATTTTATCTTAATGCTAAAAACAAAAACAGCTTGTGTCAGCAGAATTACAGGTGTCTGTCCCCCAGATTGTCCACAAGTACTGCAGCTGTGCAGAAGCATTCATCTGCACGTTGTACATTTATGGCAGCAAAGTTGCCTAGAGTAAGTCTGAGAACCACAACTGCAATCCTTGAAAGTGCAGAAATGTGCATGCAAATGATGGGGATTTATACTAAATTTGAGGGTGCAGTATGTTAAATTATTGACCTAATCAAAGGTGCAGTGACCCTGGAATTACTATATACAAGTAGTAGAAGCTGTGAGATGCAGGGGGCTAACACTTGAAAGATGCAACAGTGAGCTTCACAATTAGGTTCATAGGATCATAGGTGGGTACTAGGCTATCTGCCCGAAGGCATTTATAAGTCTAGCCAGAATGTGTTGGCTTTCGCCGCCCCCTTTGATTAGTTCCATGTGCCTCTGTCCAGCAGAGCCACTGAAGTGATCCTCGAGGTAAACTTTCTGTTTCCCATCCACTCATCAAGGTTTCTTTTGAAGAGTGTTAGCAAGGAGCTCTGCCTAATGTAGATTGGGATCTTGTTCCAAAGCATGGGAAGTCTCTGGGACAGGAATCTATCCCTCCAACCCGTCCTATTTATTGTTGTGGTGAGGTTTAGATCCCCAGAGCGTGTGGCTCGAGGGGATAAGGTTTTCTTTAGGTGGAGCATGTCCATCAATTCTGGGTTGGACATGGCCTTGTATGTCAGGCAGAGATCACCTCTGATTATGCGGTATGCAACTGAGTACACCTGGAGTTTCTTCAGTTGAGATGCATAAAGCATCTGTTTGAGGCCATTGATCCTCTTGGTGAGGTACTTCTGTGGTCTTTCCAGCTGTTTCAGGTGTCTTGTAAAGTACATCCCAAATGGGGCACTGTACACTAAGATGGGTCTGATGAGTGATGAGTAAAGGGGCACAATGACCTCTTTTGATCTGGATGCAAACCCTTTTGTGATTAGGTGGACCACGCAGAAGGATTTTTTAACCACCTTGGCAATGTGATTATCAAAGGTGAGACTACTATCTACTTGGGTCCCCAGATCCCTTATTACGTCTTCCGTATTTAGGGGACTACCACCTATGTGGCAGTTTGTGGGTACTTTGTTTTTTCCAAAGGGGATGGCTATGCACTTTTTGGCATTTCGCTTGAGGCCATGATTTTGACACCAGGTATCCATTTCAGTGAGACCCTTTTGGAGGATGTCTGTGTCAGCCAGAGAGTCAATTATAGCCCCTAGTTTGCAGTCGCCTGCGAACTTGGTCAGCCATAGTCCTCCTGTGCTTGCCTGTACCTCTGAGAAGTATATGCCGAACAGGAGGGGTCCTAGGACTGAGCCCTGGGGAACGCCACTTGTAACCGGTTTAGAGTCAGACCTAGCTCCCGCAACTCTCACCATGTGGGTTCTGTCTATGAGCCAGTTGGCAACCCATCTTGTGACGTAGGGGTTTATGGTGAGCTTGTCTATAATACCAGAATGGGGAATGATGTTGAAGGCCTTAGCGAGGTCAAGGTAGGCTCATCTATAGCCTTGGTAACTGTCTCAAAGAAGTCCACCAGATTTAGGAGGCATGATCTGCCCTTATCAAAGCCAAACTGGGTAGGGTCCAGTGTTTGGAGGTTCCCAATGTCTCTGTAAATGAGTTCCATGATGATGCACTCCATAAACTTGCAGACCAAGCTAGTCAGGCTTATAGGGCGATAGTTCCCGGGGTCTGTTGTGGCTCCACCTTTCTGGAGTGGAATAACCGTTGCTGTGCGCCACTCTATGGGTATGTAGCCTGTGGAGAGGCTGAGTTTGAACAGTGTGTTTAGGTGAGGGGTTAGTTCGTATTTGAGCTCATGTAGGATGTAGCCTGGGACACCGTCCGGTCCCACTGATGCTGTGTTTTTGGCTTTGGAGAGGGCTGTTTTAACCTGAGTGTCTAATTTCAGGGATTCTACATTCTTCTGGTATGGTTATGGGCCCTTTTGGGGGTGAAGTTTGCGCTGAACCTGTCTGCCAGGATGTTGGCAATATTGGTCGGTTCAGTGTATTTTGTGCAGATCTGAGTATTACCACTTAGATTCTTGACATAGCTAAAGAATGCCTTGTAGTTATCTTTGGAGTCCTTGGCAATTTTTCTTTCAAAGCTCTCCTTGGATGATTTTATGAGGGATCGTAGTTTCTTGATGATACTGATCAGGGAGGTCTTCCCTTCTTGGGATTTTACTCTTTTCTGTACTAGTTTCCTCATTCTATTGTATAGCTTGCTTATGGCAGGAGTCCACCAGACTGGTTTCCTTTACTTGGAGGAGTGAGTCTTGGTTTTGCTTGGGATGGCACGATCCATGCATTCTTGTAGCTGCCCGTAGAATGCATTAGTAAAGGATTTTGAAGCTTGGCAGTGTTATCCTTCAGCATGGGGGCTTTGAAACTTTCCACCTCGGTCTTAAGTAACGTGAAGTCTGCTTTTGAAAAGTTTTTCACGGTGGCTTTCTTGCCCGGGGATGGGGGCGGAATATGGATATCCAAAGTGATTTGTTTATGGTCAGATCTAACCAGCGAGGGTTTGACCTCTGGTGTGGAACACTGGTCGCTCATGTTGGTGATGACCAGGTCCAATATGTTGTCACCTCTGGTGGGAGTGTTGACCAGTTGAACCAAGGCATTTGAGTTTATAAATTCTAGGAAAAGTTGGGCAAGGGAGTTAGTACTTGAGTAGTTCTCCTAGTTAATGTTTGGGTAATTGAAATCACCCAATATTAGGGTGTTTGGTAGGACCTTTATGTTTCCCAGTGTTTCCAGAAACACGGAATGAGGGTCCTGGGATATGGTGGATGATCTGTAGCAAGCTAGAATTTGAATTGTAGTTTGCCCATTGTTAGTTGCACGTGGATGATCTCTGAAGCATCGTGCTGTGCCACTAACCTGGAGGTGTGGGTATCCTTGATGAATATGGATACGCCCCCGCCTTTTTTATTTCAGTTTGGGTTCTGTGGCTGAAATGTATGGTATGAGTTGTAGCCTGGTAGTGCTGGGGTACTCTCTGGAGCCTTTAACCAAGTTTCTGTTACTGCACATATACCGATTTTCTACATACTGAGGAGTGCCTCGAGTGCATGCATTTTGAGGTTTAGACTTCTGGTATTGAGTAGCATTACCCTCAGTTTTTTGTTACTTCTGCTATTTACGGCAGTGGGTTTGTCTTTTGAGCCTTGCCTAAAAAAGGCACTATGGGGGTAGCAAGAGCCTTGTCAAGTATTTTAAAGCCTAAGGGCGACAGGTGCAAGCCGTCTCTAGCGAAGCAGCGTTGCTTGTCGAGCATGTCATCCCAGGCAGATAGACACTGGATCCCCTTTGAATGACACCAGAAACTTTGCCAATTGTTGAAATTGGGAATTTTTTCTTTATACCGTGGTATCATTCTTGGTGAGGGCAGGATGCTACTCAGGGTCAGGGTCATACCGGCCTGGGCTATGTGATCAGAGAGCTCTTCCATGTCTCTTTTCATGTAGTCCAGGGAGGTACGGCTCAGGTCATTCACACCAACATGGACAATGCAAAGTCATATTTGTTCTTGTTCTGGAGTGACCTGAGTGCTTGTGTTATGTGGTGAATCCTGGCACCCGACAGGCAGCTAAACAGTAACCTTCTCCTTATTCAGCCTAGTGAGTGGGACGTCACTGTGCCTGACTATAGAGTCACCTGTTACTAGTATGTTGGGAATGTTATTTTGCCTTAAGGGCTGTGATTGCATGGCACACTGATTTTGTGAAGTATGTGTTTCATGGTTTGTGCTAGGGGGGTGGAGGTTGCTTGGATGTTTGCTTTGGAGGTCTCCGTTGGTTTTGCAGATTTTCATTTAGAGCCTCCGAGTATGTTTCCATGTATTTATGTGTGTTTTTTGCCGGTGCTGGTTTAAAGGGTCTATGTAAGACTGGTGGTGTGATGCAGGTATTTCCCTTCTCCTCTTGACTGTCTGATCCAGTCTTGGGTTGAGAGAGCTTAGCCTCTAGTTTTGCTGTATAACTGCATCTCTCGCATGTATTAGTGTTTGGTGGTAGGAGAAGGGGGTTGTCTGTGTACATGAGGCAGTTGTAACAGGTCCCTCAAAATGCCCAGATTCACCAGTTGGACTGGAGAGTACACCTGAAACTGCCCTTTGGACATGCCTGGATAGGTACAGTGAACTGTTTTACTGGATGGCTGGTAAGGTCGAATAGAGAGCCTTGTCCTACTGTACAGTACAGGAGGGTCTACTGCTAGGGTTTATAAGTGCTTGATATAAATTTGGAGCAAGTGCTGGGCTGAGAAATGAATGGCTTGAGTGCTTAAGTTGGAAGTTTATCTAGTTCCAAGGGAAAAATTGAAGAGGCGACTTTGAGGAACCGGGAATAGTTTTACCCTAGCTAACTGGCGCTGCCCAGTGTGCAAAACCGGGCAAATATGGTATTTATAGCAGGGAAATGAAAGAGATAGAAATTAGCCCAAAATGGCCAATAAACTACTAATTTCTGGGCTGAAACCACTCCTCCAGGGACAGATAGGCTGCTCAAAGCTCCTCTCTCTCACAAATGAAAAGAGAAACTTCCTTTTATCCAAGTAAGGTATGGGCAAACACAGAGATTTGTAACACAGCCCTGAATTCAGCTCTAACTTGAAAACTGGACTATACTAGCTTAGAAAGGCAGGAAACAAATATATATATATATATATATATATATATATATATATATATATATATATATATATACACATACACACACACATTTTCTTCAGAAAATAAAGCAGATACACACAAAAATACAATTTAAAAGCACAGAAAAGGATACTTATTGTTATATATCGCAGAACAGAGTTGTAGTCAATGCCCCCAGTAATAAAGTAGGAAGAAACACAAATACAGTAAAAGCAGATGAATAAAGTGCAATTATATATATATATATATATATATAAAAGAATAGAAAACGAATAAACTGATTTAAACAAGTTACCCAATTAACCAGAAAAAAGCTCAAAACTGAGCCCTGTTCCAGCAGTCTTCAATCAGACAAGTTCTAACTGTACATCTCTGCTTACTAGGGTGCAGGGGAACCTTCTCCAAAAAAAGATGGCCTGGATCAGTGCTCAAGTTATACAAAGCTAGATTCAGCAGGCCTGAATCTGGTCTATGCTACAGCAACAAGGTGCACCAATTTCAGAAAGAAACAGTTCAAATAACAGTCACAATAAGCCTGTGACCAGAAATTCCCAGCTCAGAAGGGCAGAATCCAGCCTCTCCCACAAGAGCGCAGACCACAAACCTTCTTAATGTAGAATAACTGGCCTGAAGCCCAAATGCTTAAGCCAGAACTAATATACTTTTAGAATAGCAGACACTGGGCCTTCAATCAGCAATTCCCAGCTTAGAAGGATGTAAGCTACCTGTCCTGCCACAACAGTGCAGACCACAAACCGTCTTAATGCAAAACAGCCTGTATGAAGCCCAAGTGCTTAAACCAAAAGACTTAGAATAACAGTTACAATTTAATCAGGCTACGACCAAGCAGTAATAAATGCAGCAGAATAAATAAAATTAAGTACTTTTAAGAAAAGCAAAATAAAGTAGGAGGAAACACAAATACAGCAAAAGCAAATGAATAAAGTGCAAAAATTTTTTTTTTTATTGTTTTTTTAAGTACAAGAATAGAGGAAGGAAGAACCTAAGTGGGTTGGCCTTCTCAAATCTTCTCTCTGTATTAAGGAGAGTGTACACTAGACTCAGAATATGATCTAACTGTACTCAGTTAAGTGAGCAAATGAGATGGACCCAGGAGGATTGTTCATAGGTTCATACTAGGCTATCTGCCCGAGGGCATTTATAAGCCTAGCCCATAGTTTTGTGGCTTACGCCACCCCTTTAGTTTGGAGAAACTATGCCCATTATTTTGCTGTGCCTCTGTCGAGCAGTGACACTGAGGTAACCCCTGGGGTGTATCTGCGATCTCCCATCCATTGGTCAAGATTCCTCTTGAACAAGGCCAGCGAGGTGCTCTGCCTCACATAAACCGGGATTTTGTTCCACAGCATAGGGAGTCTTTGGGTGATGAATCCATCCCTCCAGCACGTCCTATTAATAACAGTGTCGAGGTTTAAGTCTCCCCCTTGTGGCTCTGAGGGATCTAGATTTTTTGAGATGAAGCATGTTCATCAAATCTGGGTTTGACATGGCCTTGTATGTTAGGCATAGGTCACCTCTGAGCAAGCGGTAAGCAACTGAATATAACTGGAGTTCTTTCAGTCGGGCAGCATAAGACAGATTTTTGAGACCCTTTATCCTTTTGGTGAGGAACTTTTGTGGCCTCTCCAGCTGCTGCAAGTGTCGGGTCAGATACATTCCGAATGGGGCACTGTACTCGATCATTGGTCTGATGAGTGATGAGTATAGGGAGACTATGACTTCCCTTGATCTAGATGTGAATCCCTTCATGATAAGGTGGGCAATGTAGAAGGTCTTCCTAACTACTTTAGCAATATGAGTGTCGAATGAAAGGCTACTGTCAACCTGGGTTCCCAGGTCCCTAATAACTTCTTCTGTGTTCAGGGGATTGCCACCTATATGGTAGCTAGGGGTAACCTTATTTTTCCCGAAGGATATGACTATGCATTTCTTGGCATTTAACTTTAGGCCATGGCTCTGGCACCAGTTATCCGTTTCTGTGAGACCCTTCTGAAGGATATCTGTGTCGGATGTGTTTTCAACCACGGCCCAGTTTGCAGTCATCTGCAAACTTTGTCAGCCATAACCCTCCTGTGTTTGCTTGTACTTCAGAAAAGTAGATGCCAAACAAGAGTGGGCCCAGGAGTGAGCCCTGTGGGACACCACTTGTGACAGGCTTTGAGTCTGACATGGCGCCAGCAACTCTGACCCTGTGGGTTCTGTCACTCAGCCAGTTTGCAACCCATCTTGTAATGTATGGGTTTACATTTAAGTTGATGAGTTTTTCAATGATACCCGAGTGAGGTATTGTATCAAAAGCCTTCGCCAGGTCTAGGTAGGCTGTATGGACTGCCTTTCCCTCGTCAATGGCCTTGGTGACTGTTTTGAAAAAGTCAACCAAGTTTAAAAGGCATGATCTGCCTTTGACAAAGCCAAACTGGGTTGGATCCAAAGTCTGCAAGTTCCCTATGTCTTTATTTATGAGATCCATTATGATCCTCTCCATGGCTTTGCAGATAAGGCTTGTCAAGCTAATGGGACGGTAATTTCCAGGGTCGGTGGAGGCACTGCCTTTGTGGAGTGGGACCACAGTCGCTGCGCCATTCCTGGGTACGTATCCAGAGGTGAGACTAAGATTAAACAGCTGTCTTAACTGTGGGTTTAATTCCTCGTTGAGTTCATGGAGCACACAGCCGGGGACACCATCAGGTCCCATGGATGCTGTGTTCTTTGCCTTGGAGAGAGCAGCTCTCACCTGGGCGTTAGAGATGTTTGGGGGGCTACAATCATTTGGTATAGATATCTCTCCTTTAGGGGGGGGGGGGAGAAGTTTGCACTGAACCTGTCAGCCAGTATGTTGGCAATGTCTGTAGGATCAGTAATCTTCACATCATTTTGAACTAATTCTGAGCATATCTGGGAGTTTCCTCCTAGGTTTCTGACATAGCTAAAGAATGCCTTATGGTTGTCTTTAGAGTCCTTTTCTTTTTCTCTTACTTACGGGAGGGGCTGGCAATTCTAGAGCCACCAACACAGGAACAGGGAGGGAGGGTGAGGGTGGGGAACTAACTGCAGAAAGAGACACAGCACACTGTTCAGAAACACACAATTAGGAAACAGAAAAAGATGAAAATACAGTACTTTTAAAACTGCAAGTCTGTACTTAACAAAAGACTAAAATTCACTACTGCAAGTTTCACTTAGCTTCAGCTTGTAATGCAGATGTTTGTAGCCAAGCAAGTGTCTCAGAAGTTTCACAACTGACTTCATTATGCTTGAATTACAGTTTATTTCTACAGTATCAGGACCATACTCACAAGGCTTATACTTCTGACCAGCAGCCAGGCTCAACAGTTTCAAAGCAACTTAAACACTCCTTTTAATTCAATTTAATAATAAGCTATTACAATGTTATCACTACGTCTTGTTATTAACAACTTGAATATACTTGTGCTATCCACATGGTATTTTGTCCACCAACTGTGTAACTGATAAAAACTGAATTATCACAAAATTACTTATAAAATACATGGTCACAGTAGATGGAATGTGTGGAGTTCCTTGAGTAGTATTTACAGATTCTGTAGGTTCTGCCATCACAAAAAGGAAGAAATAAAAAACTAACCAAAGCCCACCAGTTTGCACACTCAATCAAAGCACAAGCATATTCTTTCAAATTAAGGCATACAAGGGAAGGAACTCTGCACTGCACAAGTGTATATACAGATATACTTACTTGACATACAGGGAATTTCAACATCAGGTGTTGCATGTAGGGGGCCCATCCAGACACACAGGGAAAGTGGCAGGGTAGTCAGGATGCCATGGACAGTCAAGTCATAGGTTAAGTGAATAGTTAGAAAGTACAGTTTTGTGAGGGTGCACAACATAAACGTAGATGAATGACTAACATGATCTTCCTGCAGTTTGCTCGGAAACTAATGTGACTCTGCCACAGGCAGATATCAGTCTTCTGATCAGACATCAAGAGCAGCTGGGTGTCCCCAGAACAGGTGCAAGTTTGCCTTCCATTCCAAGGACATCAGGCATAAACTTAGTTGCAAAGGGGACAATAACCTCTGCCATCTTCAGTTCTTGTTTGGAGAAGGGAGACACCTAGTAAAAAGGGACATAAGAAACTGGTGTCAGGAAGAAAAAGATAGTAACCCATCATCTGAGTTAATCTCCCAAAACTATACAAAGCATAGCATACATGAAAAGTCTATAAACCTCTTCCTTCTAGAGGGGTAAAATCTCCACAACACTAAAAATGTTTTTATTAACTATATACATGACACTATAACTAGGTAGGTCTGTCCTTCGAAAGGAAACTACAGAGCTTCCTAACCCATCCATGGAGCAATGTAGGAAGGGGGGGTGGGGTGGGTGGGTGTGAGTTCTTGCTATAGCAATGATCCTGTTATACAGACATCTCTAGTTATGTTGTGTACCATTATACAGCCATATGATGTTCACTGTAAGGATCATTACTGAAGTCCATAAATAAGTGAATGTGAGATTATTAAATAGTGAGAAGTGACCTTGGATGTGGATGGACGGCTTCCGTATGTATTTTAGGATGGCAGATTCAAAACTATTCCAACTCCTGCCCTGAATGTGCAGTTCATAATATCTGCAGAAAATGTGAACATTAGGTCTAAGCGACAGACTGTCACATGTACTAAGCAGAAACATTCCTGAAAAAAGCTGCAGTAGTGGCAGCTGCCCTTGTGGAGTATCTTCCTGACTTGGCTAGGAAGAGCCTCATCGCTGTAGTCACAACACAAGGTGATGTAGTTAGCTAGTCCATCCCATTTCCCTGGTACGCAGGAGACCAAACACTGATTCAAGCATTTGGTTCTGCTGGTGTAATACCTGTGTTACCTGCAAGTGCTCATGCTGTGCAGAATCCTCACTTTAATTCTGTAAAATGGGATGAAAAACAGTTCACTACTCTAAGTGCAAGACCCACAATTAAGAGTCCTGCAATTATGAAAAATAACATGAGATTCATAAACAAGAGAATGAATCTCAAAACTATCTGTAGCTCCATTAAAGCATTTCTGCAGGGTGACAAAGCCTTGCTTCTTCCCAAACACCCTCTTTTAGTGCTAACTACAAGATTAGTATACCTTGGAATAAGGGGAATATTCCAAGGTACAGCAAAACACACATATGTAAACATACGAGTCTACTAGTAACAGTTGCAATACATTATTGACAAATGGCAAAACAACAACTACATTTCCCCAAATGCACATTACACCAAATGTGCATTATAAAAGACAAACACTTCCTTTTTGCAGGGGCCAAGCACCAATGCATGCCCCCCCCCCCAGCTGCTTATATATATATATATATATATATATATATATAAATATACACACACACACACACACACACACACATACATATATACATACATACACACATGTATATACTTATTCTGAGGTCATACAACAGTGGAGAAAAGGGAAAAATCTCTAATCCCCTCCATCACATGTTCTTTTACTAACTTAATGTTCGTTGACAAATCTACAAAACAGTCAACAAAAACAAATGGTACTATATCACACACGAACATATATACACACACACACACACACACACACACACACACACACACACAATTAGAAGCAAACAAATGCATCTTATTTCAAATAGTCTGCCTGACATGAGGACTGCAGTTACACCACTTGCACTTTCTACTGGAACCTGTGAAAAAAAGGGAGCTCACTGGATTGATTGAACAAAAGTGCTCAGGATGCCTTACACATCACAGTCTGAATGCAAGTACCAGCCACTTGTAATTCTGGAAGAAGTGGTGTATACCTCCAACAGTGTTCACAAGCAAAAACTTGAGAGTAGCACAAAAGGCAGGCTTTAAAGGGAGGAAAAGTAAGTTTTTCAATTACTAAGTTCAAATCTGAAGGATGAGTCTCCTTCAGGGTCTCAGGTGTTAGCTGCCAGAATGTTCTACCAGCAGCTTACTTTGACAGCTGCCACTGTAACATTCTAACAAATTCTGAAGTCAGGAGGGCTGGCATGATCTTTTTCTGACTATGTATCATAGGCACAGTTTTTGGACAGAATCAACAGAAAACAAAAATATTTGCCTGATCTGTTTTGGACTAACATTTTTTTTTCTTTCTTTGTTTAATTCGGTTAGTTAACAGTTGCTCATGATAGGCTTCTGAGCAGAAAGATGTCCAATGCCCAGCATTCTCTGTTTTGCCAAATAAAATGACAAGCCAGGCTACATTCAACCAGCTTTAATGCCCAGTTTTATAGCACACTGAAGAATGGTTATTTCTAAAGAGGCTATAATACAACATTAATAGAAAACCGCATACATTTTCATTCTGATAACAGAAACTACATTTGTGTAAGTTGCACTTACAATAACAATAGATGTTTGAATTCCATTCTGATGTAGTGGCCTTTGGCTATATAGGTTGAATCCTGCCTAGGACACAACAACCGATCAGCTTCACAAAGCTCTGGCTTGCTCCTACATCTTCACTTTGCTAACTGGCTAGCCTCTTGCAGGAAAATCAGCAGTCAGAGTGCAGACAGTTTCAGGACTTTCCTGCCCATACAGACAGAAGAGCTTACTCGTCCTGATCCTCTAAAAAATATATAAACAGTAAAGTACAGTTTTGCACCTACCATAAATGTAGATGTTCAAGTGTAAACACTGCTGCAGTCATTACACTTGGGTTATCCTGCCATCAGGCGGTTCCCCAGTCGGCCTGAGTTCCAAAGTCTTGGTCCAGCGTCGGTTGCTGTCGCCTCCTCCCTGACGTCAGTGTGACAGGGGTATATAAGATGCAGCCACCATTTTCTTCAGTTTTTCTTGCCCCAGATGTCAGGTGCCCACAAATAGGTAGGCAATTCAAATTGCTAATAAAACATACATAAGAAAAGCAAACAACAACTTTCAGTTACCAGCTAATACTACCCATAGGTAGTAAAGGGTAGAAGGCATAGGTACGTACAAGCAAGTAAGAGGGGAAGGAGGGAGGGTAACCTGGACTGCAGCAGTGTTTACACTCGAACATCTACATTTATGGTAGGTACAAAACTGTACTATGTTCATCGTGTTACACTGCTGCAGTCATTACACTTGGGTGGAATCCCAAAGCTGAGGTAGGGAGGCTGGTTCTATAAGGCATTAGGGGTGGCTATAAGGCCCTGCAGCACAACAATGGCGAAGCCAGCTCTGGATTTGGAGTATAAAGGCAAATGGTAATGCTTGGTGAAGGTATGCACAGAACTCCATGTTGCTGCTTCCAAAATATCCTTGGTAGGTACTCCCCTGAGGTAGGCAGTTGAAGTGGCTGTTGCCCTGGTGGAGAGAGAGATCTAATGCCACTAGGTAAAGGTTTCACATGGTGAGAATAGCAGAAACGTATGCAATGCCCTATCCATTTTTAAATAGTCTGTTTTGAAATGGCTTTGCCCTGTGCTCCTGCAGCATATGCTACCAATAATTGCTCAGATTTTCTGAAAGCTTTGGTTTTGTCCAAGTAGAAGCGTAACTGCCTGTGAATGTTCAAAGAATGTAGTAGTTTCTCCCCTTGTTCTGTGGTTTTGGATAGAAAGTTGGCAAATGAATAGTTTGGTTTAGAGCCACACTTGATACCACCTTTGGCATAAACGTAGGGTTAGTTCTTAAAGACACCCTGTCCTGGTGGAAAATGAGGAAAGGTTCCACTGCCATTAGTGCCTGTAATTCTGAAACTCTTCGTGCTGATGTTATTGCCAGTAGCAGAGCAGTTTTCCAAGAGATGTATTTTAATTCTGCTGTGTTAGCTGGCTCAAAAGGAGGTAAAGTTAACTTTTCCAAAACAAAGTTGAGGTCCCAAGTTGGGGTAGGTGGTCTATGGGGCGGTCTTATGTTTTTAGCCCCTCTGAGGTACTGTTTGAGCAAAGGATTAGAAAAAATTGGTGGATCCGTGTTGTAATGAGCAGAAAAGGCTGAGGCGTGGATCTTGATTGATGAGAAGGAGAGGCCCTTGTCCAGCATCTCAGTTAAATATTGAAGTATCTGAGGAATGTTTGGGACAAGAGGGTCAAGGCTGTGTGCCTGGTTCCAGGCACAGAATCTCTTCCGTTTATCCAAGTAGGCTTTCCTGGTGCTAGGCCTTCTGGCCTCCAGAATGACATCCATAACAGCTTTGGAGAGAGGCATTGCTTGCCTGACTAAGGAATTTTCCATGCAGCTAGGTTTAACGTCTTTAGCTGGCTGTGAAGTATCTGATTGTTGTGCTGTGTCAGCAAATGTGGGATTTGAGGCAAAATCCAGGGTGGTTCTTCTGCTAAGTTCTTTAAGACTGGATACCAGTGCTGGCATGGCCAGTCTGGTGCAATCAGGATCATCTTTGGCTCTTCTTGCCTGGCTTTTATGAGTACCTTTGGAAGGAGAGGTAAAGGAGGGAAAGCGTATACTTGTAGGTTTTTCCAGCTGAATGAGAGGGCATCCACTTTCCATGCTTGTGGATGGTAACCCCCTGTGCAGAATTTCTGTAGCTGGCAGTTCATTGGGGATGCAAACAGATCCATGTCCGGACTCCACCATTTTTGTGTTATCATTCTGAATACTTGTGGATTTAATTCCCATTCATGGGGATCCACGATGTTTCTGCTTAGTTTGTCTGCCAGTGTGTTTTTCTTTCCTGGCAGGAATTGTGCTTGCAGATGAACTTGGTAGTCTAGAGCTGTGTTCCACAAGGTCATGGTTTGTCTGCAGAGGGGGTAGGAGTGCGTGCCCCCTTGCTTGTTTATGTACCACATAACTGTGGTGTTGTCTGTCTTTAGTAGCAGTTGTCCTGGATGCAGCAGGTCCTTGAAAGCTATAAGTGCATTTTGTACAGCTAGCATCTCTTTTTGATTGATGTGAAGATGCCTTTGCTCTGTGGGCCACTCGCCCTGAATACATTTTCCTGCCATGTGTGCTCCCCAGGCATAATCCGATGCATCTGTTGTCAGTGTTTGCCTGGCTGTGGGTTGAGTAAAAGGCTGTCCCTTGTTGAGGTGACAAGCTTGAGCACACCATCAAAACTCCTGTTGAAGGCAAGGAATTAGTGGTATAACTTTTTCCAAACTTTGACAGTGTTGAGACCATACACTCTTTAGGTACCATTTAGTTCCCTCATATGCAGTCTGGCATATGGAATTAGTAGTATGCAAGATGCCATGTAGCCCCAGGCCTGCAGAATTTTTCTTGCAGGGAGCTGGGTCTTTGTTGCCATCAATTGAAAGTATTGCGTCAGTTGTCCTTGCTTGTCTGGCGTGAGATAAGCCATCTGTGCCGTTGTGTTCAAGCTGGCACCCAGGAATATTATCTGTTGTGAGGGCACTAGTTTTGATTTTATTTCGTTTACTGTGTACCCCAGGCAACTTAATAACATTTTTACGAACGCCAGATGCTTTAGAAGAATGTCCTTGCTCTCTGCTTGAATCAGGCAGTCGTCCAGGTATGGATAAATATGAATTCCTTTTTGTCTGCAAAATGCAATTACTGGTGCCAGGCACTTTGTGAAGACCCTGGGCACAGTAGATAAGCCAAAGGGCAGTGCAGAGAATTGATAGTGCATTGAACCAGCTAGAAATCTGAGGTATCTTCTGCAGTTTGTCTGATAGGGACATGCAGGTATGCCTCCTTGAGGTCCAAAGTCACAAGCCAAGCTTTCTTGCCCAGCATGGGAAGAAGCTGCTGTAGTGTCAACATTTTGAATTTCGGAACATCCAGGTAAGTGTTTAGAGAAGAAAGATCCAGAATGGGTCTCCAGGCTTTGTCCTTTCTGGGAACCAGAAAGAGTCTTGAATAAAATCCTTGTCCTTGCTCCTGTGGTGGTACCTTTTGAATAGCTCTCATGTTCATGAGTGCTGTAATTTGTTTTTGAGCCTCTGCCCATTGATTTGGTGGCAGATTTGGCATTCTTTTTAACCTTGGCAAAGTGTGAAATTGGAACCTGTAACCTTGAGATACAATGTTGAGACCCATTTGTCTTTGGTGATGCAAAGCCAATTGTGATAGAAAAGTGCCAGTTTTCCTCCTAAGGGAGCTGCCAAGAGAGAACTGTTTGGCAGCTGTAGTGGGAAGTCATTGAGGCTGCTTTTTATAAGGTTGTGGCATGTCTTCCCCTTCTTTCTGGCTTGGTGTACCCCATTGTCGAGGCCTGTAAGGACCTTGTGCTTGACCAATCTGCCTCTTTGAGGTCTGTCTGTGATCGGAAAGGACCAATTCTTTGTTGTCCAATTTCTGCTAAAACGAGGAGGCTGAACCATGGATTTTGCCTTATCCTCCATCTTCTTTAATACCTCCTCTACCTTAACTCCAAACAACACATCCCGCTGCAGAGGTGCGTCCAATAATTTTGCCTTAACATGATCTGGTAATGTATGTTCCTTTAACCAAGCATGCCTTCTAATGACAGAGCCTGTAACTGCTGCTCTACAGGAGGCCTCTAAGAAATCAAACCCACATTGCAAAGTATGTTTTCCCACTTGTTCACCTGCATGCAATAAATCCTGCATTTCTTTAAAGTTAGGAGGATCTGAATCTGGAAGCATCTTTTGTTTCAACTGAGACATCAAAAATTGCTGATATTTTAGCATGTGAAACTGGCAATTTAAGGCTCTCATTGCTAAAGTTGCAGATGTATATACTTTCTTTCCCCATCTGTCTAATGCTCTGGAATCTCTGTCAGAGGGAACTGGGTTTTTTGCTGATGAGGCCTTAATCCCTTTGGGTCCCTGAGAAATAGTTTCAGGGTCAGCAACAGGGCTTTTGTACAGAAATTTGTGACAGTCAGGGACTCTGTAATATCTATCAGGTTTAACTGGTGCTGGAGGTAAGGAGTCAGGGTTTAAGATGGATTCAGTGTACATATCATGCACAATATCTAACACTGGTGGAATAGCAAGGGGTCTGTGTTGAGGCAACAAAAGGAAGTCTCTGAGCCTTTTCTTGGATTCTGAGTAATCCTGGCCTTCCCAATGGAAATGCTCCCTCATGGTATATAAGGTCTCCCCAAAGGAGTAGTCCTCAGGTGGAGAGGCTGATGGAATAGATTCCTCAGAATCCGAATCCTCATAAGGGGGTAAGGAATATCCTAGGTCTGAGGATGAATCTGAAGAAATGGACACCTGGTCGGAAGATTCATAATCTGCATCCTGTCTGGGCCTTTTATCAGGAGGGGGATTAGGTCTTCGGCCATTTTGAGCATTTGGTTCTTAGGCATGGAAGCCTGTCCTGGAGAATGCTGTATCTGTTTCTTTGTTTTTAATGGGGCCTTAGACTTAGCAGAGGGTTTAATGGTTAACTGGGTAGGTCTGAAGACACCCTCTGAAGCTGTGGATTGCTCAGCTACTTTGGTTTCCTCAGAAGGGTTAGTTTCGATAGGCTGAAAAGATAGAGCGTCCGAAGGGCCAGCCAGCTCCATGTGGGAGTCGGAGGCGGTCTGTGGTTCTGTGGATGCGGTCGTCAGGGGCTGCGTAGGCGCCTCGCTGAAAACTGGAGAACCGGCGACCGGCCTAGAAGACGCCTCGTTGTCAGTTTTGGGCCTCGGATGCCTTTCCTTGTCTTTGCGCTTTTTATGTAATCCAGTCGTCGGAAGTTCCGACGCCATGGTGTAATTGAATTTTCTACCAAAATAATGTCGGGCAAAATCAAACCGACGTTTAAAAGTGTGCTCGTTAAACCTAGCACAAAACCGACAACCAATGACGTTGTGGTCTGGGCCTAGGCATGGAATACAATAGGAGTGGAAATCCTTATGAGGTATTTGCTTCCCACAAGAAATACAGTTATTAACTTTTACTGACATCGGTCTGAGGCAAGAAAAAGTTTCCTCAATGCAACGGGGTACTTAGCTTTGTAGAAGACTTCGGTTCTGGATTCGGAATGAAAATCTCAGGAGTCGGCCGACTGGCACTTGCGAACTGCTTTTGCTTCGGGCACCGTGCGGCAAGAAAGACTGAAGAAAATGGCATCGGCTGCATCTTATATACCCCTGTCGCACTGACGTCAGGGAGGAAGTGACAGCAACCGATGCCGGACCAAGATTTTGGAACTCAGACCGACTGGGGAACCGCCTGAAGGCAGGATAACCCAAGTATAATGACTGCAGCAGTGTAACATGATGAACATCAAATAAATTTATATTCCAACAACTATGTACAGAAAAAACAGGGATGGAGGGTGGGTGTGGCTACTGCAGCAGTAAGGGATTCATAGGTGTGCACTAGGCTAATGGCACTGGTGCCTTTACAAACCTAGCCCATAGGATTTCCCTTGCATTGTGCCACCCAACGTTAGTTCCCAGTGCCTCTATTGAGTAGAGCCACTGAAGTGATCCCCGGGGTGAATATAGGTTCATAGGTGTGTGTACTAGGCTAATGGCCATGGAGTCTTTACATGCCTATCCCATAGGATTTCCCTGGCATTGTTAATGTTTAACGGAAAGACTTAAAGGTTCATAGATCACTATTAGACTAGTTCCCCTTGTAAGTCTAGCCAATTACCCTATGTAAGGATCAAACCTGGCACCTGGTCTCTCCGAGGTAAACACCTTAACCATTATACCACTGTCATAGTGCTTATGGTAAGTGCAAGTTACAGAATTGTACTATGGTCACCAATTGTACTACTGCCATAGCCATTGGCAATACGGGTTATCAAAGTGTATCTAACCTGCGAAGAGGAAGAGTAATGATCCAGCAGCCCCTAGAAAATGATACCAGCAAAGCCAGTACTAGTCCTGGAAAAAGAATATAGTTTGTAAAGCTTTGCAAAAAATGTACAGAGGACCACAAAGATCCCTCTAGAATGCTTCTAGAGTGACCACCTCTTTCTGGCACACATTTAGAGATGCAGGAACAGAAGGGGAATGGAGAAAGACTGCTACCATAGTTATTCTGAAGGATCAGACTGTTTCTTTTTCTGAAAGGATCCCTCTAGAATGCCTCTACAGAGTCCATCTGTTTCTGGTATAAAATCGTAGAAATGAAGACTCTAGCAGAATGTTATACTGCCTGGAACAGATTTGCCATGGTGAGAATAACAAAAAGTAATAGCTGATGTCAAGCAACTCAGAATAGTATATTTTAATGTGGGTTGTCCTTTCTTTGTTCCACATTAAGAAAGAAGCAGATGATCTGCTTTTCTAAAAGACTTGAGCTACCTATGAATGTCCAGTGTATACAGAATCTTTTCTCCCTGGTTTTGAGAAATTGCATAGAACACTGGCAGAATGATGGCTTAATCCAAAGTAAACTCTGCAACAATTTTGGGAATAAATGAGGGATTTGTTCTAAATGTGACCCTATCTCTAAGGAATACCAGATAGGGTTCACCCACCATAACAGTTTGCAACTTAGATACAATTCTTGGACAGGTCAGAGCAATAGGAAGTAATGTCTTCTATAAGATTAACCTTAAATCAAGCTTGATGAGCTGGTTAAAAGGGAGACACAGTTAACTTTTGTAGCTGAAATTTAAGATCTCAAGAAGGAGCTACCTGTTTTCTAGGTGGTCTTTGATATATATAAAAAAAAAAAAAAAAACCTTAGAAACTGTTTCACTATAAACAGATAGGAAAGGGGATAGGCAGACAGATAGGCAGACATTCTGGAATGGTCACTAGATAAAGCCTGATAAGAGGAACAAGAATGGTCAAAGGATTGTAATTCATACAAATATTTAAGAATCAGTGGTACTTAACCTTTGACAGGGCTCTGGTTATTGGTTAGGCACCAGCTACATAATCTTTTCCACTTGGTAATACAAGATTTCCTAGTAGCAGGCTTTCTTGCTCCCTTTCTTACCTGCTACACACCCTCATGGAAAAGGTTCCTAAAATGTATCAAAATTGTATCATAAAGGCAGCTAAAGTTGTTTGAGATTGGGTAGTATCAAACCCCATTTGTCTGTGTGTGTGTATGTGTGTACGTCCAATCCTTGAGAAATTGTGCGGTAATTATTCTTGGCCAATACCATAGCAAGGGAGAACCAGTGCTGAATGGGCCAAAAGGGAGCCACCACAAAGTTTTTGGAGAGTCCTTCTGAATCTTCAGAATTACCATGGAAAACAGTTGAAAGGGCAGAAATGTGTAAAGGAGCTTCCCAGCCATGAGAATGCATCTGTTTTCCAGGCCTGCCTGCAAGGAGTCTTGGTGCAGAATTTGTTTAGTTGTCTATCTTGAAAAGAGGCAAACAGATCTATTCAAGGCGTTCCCCAAAAATGAACAATTCCTAGAAGACCCTTTTGTCCATTTATATTTTTGTGAGGGTCTTCCTGGTCCTGCTAAGCTTGAATGTGACTAAATTTTGCTCTGATGGAATGTAAGATGCTATGAAGGTTAAACCATTCTAAGCTATCTCCCAAACCATCATAGTCAGCCAGCATGGAGTTTAAGACCTTGTATCCCCCTGTTTATGTACCACATCACTGCAGTGGCGTTTGTAAACACCTGTAAATGTCCTGGGGACCACAGATCAAGATAATTTTTGACATGGACCACAGTCAATAACTCCTTGACATTTATGTGCTTTGGTCTGTCTGACGAGTTCCACAGGTCTTGCAACTTGACAACATAGAAACTATTCCCCATGCAAAATCTGAAATGTCTGTAGTTAGACTTGGGACAAGAGTAGAAAAGTGGAGACCTAGATTTTGAGACATTTGCTGTCTCCATCAGTGCAGTTCCTTTTTGACAAAGCCCAACACTGGAATCTGAATCACCAGATGAGAATGCTGGGTCCTCTTTTTTTTTTAAGCCACTGAATTTTTCTCATGTCTAACATGGCAAGAGGAATAATGAGAATCTCAGATGATATGAACCCAAAGATCACTGATAGTCTCTTGTCAAAGTCTGAGATTGACTGCAGAAGCTCAGGAAAAATTACAGATAAAAATCCACCTTTTCTAGTGCAAGAAAAGCCTTTTACTGAAAGTGTCTCTAAGGCAGCCCAAAAACACAATCCTGTGTGACGTCATCAAGGAGGATTTTTGAACATTTATCTGGAAACCCAAAGTGGTACAGAAAGAGATCCATTTTAAGGACTCCTGACATCAAGAAAACAATTCCGGGAAGATAAGCAAGTCATCTAAACAAGGAAATACATGAACGCCTTGCAGTTTGCAATGAGCTGTAGATAACCCAAAAGGTAATGCAGAAAATTGTAATGTTACTCAGACAGATAGGCATCCTTTAGATCTAATGTTGCCACAAAACACGAGAGAGATGACAGGTAAAAGTCTCTGAACTATCAACATTTTGAACAGGTTGAGAAAGGAAAGATCTTGAACTTGTCTCCACAACAGCTTTTTTGAAACCAGAAATATTCTCTCTTGATCTATAGGCAGTGGTTCTATGACTCATGGGTCAGCAAATACTGAAAACCTGAGGGAAAAACTCTGTCTGGTTCAGAGGATGGGATGGAATGTCCCTTAAAAGAAGTACGTTTATCCACTGTAACCCTACAGAACCACTTTTATCACCCAATAGTCTGTTATAATCTGTTACCAAAGACGAATCACATTGAGACAGAGGAAGGGGAAAGGAGAAAGACTGCTACTATAGTTATTCTGAAGGATCAGACTGTCCTTTTTCTGAAAGGATCCCCATTTTTTTGTTGTTCCCTACCTGCCATCTCTCTCTTTTTCCTGCTTGCCAGGAGATTGCAAGAATTGCTTATTTTGCCTTTTAAAGGGAGTATATAATTTATGTGTAATGGGGGATTTGGAAAAACTCCCTGAATTAAATTTACCCTCTCATCAAATTAAGGATCAGAATAACAAATCTCAGACTTCACCATCAGCAAACCTTTGTTATGTAACCAGGCACATCTTCTTAAAACACAGTAGCAGAAGCCCTACACACAGTATCTGCACAATCATGCTCACTCTTCAGAGCATGTTTAGATACTTGAGACAGAATACAAATAGAATTCAGGAGTTACCCTATGAAGGAAGTGTGGCAGAGTTTCACCACTGACCATCAACACAACAAAGATTAAACTTCCACATATGGTAGTTAAGAATTTGATATTCTAAAGTGAAAATAGAGAAAATTCTATTATCAAATCTGTCCAATACCATACCTTCTTTATTCACAGGAAAGTTAGCATTGACTAAAAGACTGTTTCCAGGTGGAGAAGAGGTGAAAATGGCAGCTGGGTCAAAAAAATGATGATTAAACAAGAATTTGTTAGTTTAAGGTACTTTATATTACAGTTTATCTTCCTTTTTGGGGACTCAGGGTTGACAGCCAGTTATTACAGCCAGCATTTAACACATCCTCTAAAGCTGGCCAAATGGGTGCAGAATGAGACACTTCCATTTGCAACATATCATAGTATCTCCTCAGTTCGGGGGGGGGGGGTCATGTTGTTGTTTCCACAAAAAAATACCTCATTCATCCTGGCAACAGTTTCTGAAAAGGAAAGTTCCTACAAGAGAGTTGGAGAGAACTGATTTTCCTTTGAATCAGAGTGTTGGGCCTCCAAACTCCAGAAAAAGAAGTCCTGTCTCTGTCAATGCCAGACTCATTTGACAAACTTTCCTAAGGATTTTTTTTATTCAGACTGCACTTGGGTAAAGACTTCCAACATCTATGACTAACAACCTGTAATAAATTCCTGGCTAAAGTAAGGAAATCATCTCTGTCAACAGACACCATTTCTTCAGATGAGCAATGTCTAACTTTTTGTTTTTTTCGTTGAAGGGACCTCCCTAGAAGACCACTAACCAGGGGAAGGCACTTCACCTCTAGCAAGAGGTCTCTTTCTCTGGCTTCCTGGAAAAGAACCTCCTGGAGTACCTCCCTGATTCAAAGAAGATGGTTCTCCCATGCCCAGATCAGACAATGAAATAGCCACAGACAATGTAACTGACCCTTGGTTCGTGGCGGCTGAAGGGATTATGTCAGAAAAAAACAGAGTTTTAAGGGAGGGGTTTGAGGAATGATCAGCCACTACACAGTCACCCACTAATGGCTGAGGCATTCTCAGCCATGGTGGCAAGAGCTCCTTAATGTGCTGCTTTTTATTTTTAGATATGGCAGGAGAAGAGCCAACAGACCAGCTTAGGTATCCATGCTGTAGCTAAGAAAGAAGACTGGTTGCCAGTAACCTCTGCTGGAATTAGTCAGTCAAAGGTAAATTGTCAGACAAATATTCACAAGCAGCACACATACTTAATATAAATTGAGCATTTACAATGAAAAAGAATATGTATCAAGAATATTTTGATAGTTTGAAAAGTAGCGCAATTAGTAAATCATAATGAGAACTGAAATGTGCTGGGAATAAACAAACACGAGTGTGTGTGTGTGTGTGTGTGTGTGTGTGTATATATATATATATATATATATATATATATATATATATATATATATATATATATATATATATATATATAAAACATTCATCATTACCTCACAAGACATCTACAACAACTGGAAAGGCCACAGAAATACCTCACAAAGAGGATTACCGGCCTCAAACAGATGCCCTACGCAGACCGTCTCAAAAAACTGCAGCTTTACTCCGTCGCATATCACCTACTCAGAGGCTACCTCCGCCTAACACACAAAGCTATGTCAAACCCAGAGCTTTTAGACATGCTCCACTTAAAGTAATCCCAATCCCTATGAGCTACATGCTCTAGGGACCTAAACCTTGTCACCACAATAAACAGAACATGCTGGAGGGATAGATTTCTGTTCCAGAGACTTCCCATACTCTGGAACAAACTACCTATCTATATCAAACAAAGCTCCTCATTTGCACTCTTCAAGAAAAATCTTGATGATTGGATGGGAGATGGGAAATTCATCCTGGGGATCACTTCTGTGGCTCTGCTCGACAGTAGCACAGGAAAATAATTTTTTTGGGTGGCGAAAGCCAGGGTACCTTTTGGCTAGGCTTATATAGGCCCTAGGGCCAATAGCCTAGTACCTACCTATGAACCTATACACATATGTATGCACACCTATATACAATAAGTACCTAAGTTACCAAAACAAATCTATATTGTAGGACAAACAGAAGAATTTGCAGAATCAACATTTAGAGCCTTTTTGATTCTTATATATATTTTTTTCATATTAGGTCTAGTACAGTAACCCAGCCACTGGGGATGCAGAAGCCAGTGCATTTCTCTGTGCCGGTCCCAAGCCCGGATAAATGGGGAGGGTTGCGCCAGGAAGGGCATCTGGTGTAAAACTTCGCCAAATAATGCGGACAACAGTAAATATTTACATACTTGATCGGTCGAGGCCCAGGTTAACAACAACCACCACTAGTACTGTTAGCCAACAGGGTGCTGGCGGAAATTGGGCTACTATTGGTCGAAGGAGGAGAAGAGGCGGAAGGCATGGCCGAAAGCAGGAAGACAGGAGAAAGGCTAGGACTGTGGTAGTGAGGGTTGGAACTTTAAATGTTGGCAGTATGACTGGTATAGGGGGAGAGCTAGCCGATATGATGGACAGAAGGAAGGTTGGTATATTGTGTGCGCAAGAGACCAGATGCAAGGGGAGTAAGGCTAGGTGTATCGGAGGTGGGTTCAAATTGTTTTATCATGGTGTGGATGGGACGAGAAATGGCATAGGAGTTATCCTGAAGGAACAGTATGCTAAGAGTGTTTTGGAGGTGAAAAGAGTGTCGGATAGAGTGATGTTCATGAAGCTGGAAATTGATAGTGTAATGAAGAATGTTGTTATTGCATATGCTCCACAAGTTGGGTGTGCGATGGATGAGAAAGAAAAATTTTGGAGTGAGATGGATGAAGTGGTGATGACTGTACCCAATGGTGAGAGAGTGGTGATTGGAGCAGATTTCAATGGGCATGTTGGTAAAGGGAACAGAGGGGATAAGGAAGTGATGGGTAGGTATGGTGTTAAACAAAGGAATGCAGAAGGTCAGATGGTAGTGGATTTTGCGAAAAGGATGGACATGGCTGTGGTGAATATGTATTTTAACAAGAGGGAGGAGCATAGGGTGACATACAAGAGTGGAGGTAGATGCACACAGGTGGATTATATCTAATGTAGGAGGGCCAGTTTGAAGGAGATTGGAGACTGTAAAGTGGTGAGCGGGGAAAGTGTAGTTAGGCAACATAGGATGGTGGTTTGTAGGATGACGTTGGTGATCAAGAAGAGGAGGAGGAATGTGAGGGCAGCACCAAGGATCAAATGGTGGAACTTGAAAAAGGGTAATTGTGAGGTGGAGTTCAGGGATGAGTTAACAGAGGCACTGGGTGGCAGTGAAGAGTTACCAAATAGCTGGGTAACTACAGCAGAGCTAGTAAGGTGTGACATCTGGACACAGGAAGGACGACAAGGAGACACGGTGGTGGAATGAGGAAGCAAAGGAGAGTATACAGAGAAAGAGGTTGGCAAAGAAGAAGTGGGATTGTCAGAGAGATGAAGAAAGTAGACAGGAGTATAACAATATGAGGTGCATGGCAAAGAGAGAGGTGGCGAAGGCCAAGGATAAGGCATATGAAGAGTTGTATAAAAGGTTGGACACTAAGGAGGGAAAAAAATGACCCGCACCGATTGGCTAGACAGAGAGACAGAGCTAGAAAAGATGTGCAGCAGGTAAAGGTGATAAAGGATAATGAGGGAAACATACTCACAAGCGAGGAGAGTGTGTTGAGCAGCTGGAAAGAGTACTTTGAGGAGTTGATGAATGAAGAGAATGAGAAGGAGAGAAGGATGGATGATGTGGGGATAGTGAATCATGAAGTACAATAGATTAGCAAGGAGGAAGTAAGGATAGTTATGAATAGGATGAAGAATGGAAAGGCTGTTGGTCGAGATGACATACCTGTGGAAGCATGGAGGTATTTAGGTGAAATGGCAGTGGAGTTTTTAACCAGATTATTTAATGAAATCTTGGAAAGTGAGAGGATGCCTGAGGAATGCTGAAAAAGTGTTTTGGTACCAATTTTTAAGAATAAGGGTGATGTGAAGAGCTGTAGTAACTACAGAGGGATTAAACTGATCAGTTACAGCATGAAGTTATAGGAAAGAGTAGTGGAAGCTAGGTTAAGAAGGGACGTGATGATTAGTGATCAGCAGTATGGTTTCATGTCGGGAAAGAGCACTACAGATGCGATGTTTGCTCTGAGAATGTTGATGGAGAAGTACAGAGAAGGTCAGAAGGAGTTGCATTGTGTTTTTGTAGACTTAGAGAAAGCATATGACAGGGTGCCTAGAGAGGAGTTGTGATATTGTATGAGGAAGTCGGGAGTGTCAGAGAAGTATGTAAGAGTGGTACAGGATATGTACGAGGGTAGTGTGACAGCGGTGAGGTCTGCGGTGGCAGTGACGGATGCATTTAAGGTGGAGGTGGGATTACATCAAGGATCAGATCTGAGCCCTTTCTTATTTGCAATGGTGATGGACAGGTTGACAGTCAAGATCAGACAGAAGTCCCCTTGGACTATGATGTTTGCAGATGACATTATCTGTAGTGAGAGTAGGGAACAGGTGGAGGTGACCCTGGAGCGATGGAGATATGCTCTAGAGAGAAGAGGAATGAAGGTCAGCAGGACTAAGACAGAATATATGTGTGTGAATGAGAGGGAGGATAGAGGAATGGTGAGGATGCAAGGAGTAGAGGTGGCGAAGGTGGATGAGTTTAAATACTTGGGATCAATAGTTCAGAGTAATGGTGAGTGTGGAAGAGAGGTGAAGAAGAGAGTACAGGCAGGATGGAGTGGGTGGAGAAGAGTGTCAGGAGTGATTTGTGACAGAAGAGTACCAGAAATAGTGAAAGGGAAGGTCTACAAGAGGGTAGTGAGACCAGCTATGTTATATGGGTTGGAGACAGTGGCAGTGACAAAAAGGCAGAAGTCTGAGCTTGATGTGGCAGAGTTAAAGATGTTAAGATTTACACTGGGTGTGACGAGGGTGGACAGGATTAGGAATAAGTATATTAGAGGGTCAGCCCAGATTGGAAGGTTTGGACACAAAGTCAGAGAGGCAAGAATACGTTGGTTTGGACATGTGCTGAGGAGGGATGCTGAGTATATTGGGAAAAAGATGCTAAGGATGAAGCTACCAGGTAACAGGAAAAGAGGAAGGCCTAAGATAAGGTTTATGGATGTGGTGAGAGAGGACATGCAGGTGGTTGGTGTGGCAGAGCAAGATGCAGTGGACAAGAAGAAATGGAAACTGATGATCCGCTGTGGCGACCCCTAACAGGAACAGCCTAAAGAAGATGATGATGATTAGGTCTAGTACAGTAACCATTTGAAATGCTGGGAACGGCTAGACAGAGTCCTGAAACACGGAGTCTGAATGGTAAAAAAAAAAAAAAAAAGACAAGACATGTACTCATATAGTCCAAGCCTGAGATGGCCATTTCCTAGGATATTCCCTTTTGTCTGAGTGAGCTATAGCAATCGTGGAGTTAGTATATTTATACAAATCTGAGAAGGGCGGGCTTGCCCCCCTACAAAACAGAAATTTAAAGAATCATTATCTTCAAGATTTGCTCTTCTCTTGGAGTTTGGGCCGTTTTTTGTATTCTGGCATGTTGGCACTCAGCACTTCGATTGCCAACATTTCAATAGGGAGCCATCTAGGACAGGCCGCTATTGCTTTATCTTTCTTTGAGATCAGGGAAAAATCAAGACCTGTTCTCTTCTTTGTCTTTTGAATTAGCTTGATCACCTAGATGCACAGAAGATTTTGAACAATTGACAAGGCCAAAGGAATATGTTACTTTGCTTTACAAAGAATGGGCCCTGGCAGTGGTTGTAAAATTCTTTCATTACCCTGTAACACTAATTCTGCTGGTTTGGTCTTACATGACATTGAGCTTGTGTAAAGACAGGATCTGCATTTTATCTGCATTGCATGGAAAGGGACAAGGGACCTATGATTTATTTACTTTTCTATTCACCATTTGTTGACCAGTGTAGAACACTGGAGCCAAGAGGACAATTACATACTGCTAAGCATATTGTGGGCTGCATGTGCATGTATTTTTCTTTTGATACATTAGAATTTCAGTTAAAAAAAAGTTCAAATTCAGGTATGACAAAATTTAATACTTGTTTTTACTGGTCTTTTTTGCATGCATAACCTGTAGACAAACCTTTTATAAAGCCTATCTGATTAACCCTAGTTAAATGGAGACTCAAACCTTCACCCCATTGGCAAAATTTTTTTTTCCAGGATATTCAAAAAACGCTTCTAGTTTCCCAGGACTTTCTCGGTCTTGGTCACCTTTTGGTAAAACTGACACTCACCCCTCTCTCTCTTTCTCTCTTACATGCAAGGTGGATGGGCTTAATCTACCTCTGACCTCATTAGACATTTTTTTTAATTTTGTTTATGTTTACCAGGTTTGTCTGACTAGATTTAGTCAAAAAAACTCTTTTCAGCAGTGGCCCGAGGAGAAGAACTCCAGCATATTACAAGCATTTTGAAACAAAAATTCAGTAATATACATGAGCAGGCATTAAATAATATAAATTAACAATTACACATACATTTGCTAATTAGAATGCATTCACATGAAAAAAGAGGCAGCTATTACAATATAAAGGTTACTTATGCATTAGTACATGTTGAACATAGGGCGTTTGAAGAAGTGTATTACTGGGTTTGTCAAACAGATAAGAGATTATGTGATTAGTGCTTAGAAACTCAAATAAAAGGAGGTGATGGAAGGAACCAAATAGGGCAGAAAATGTTAATATTGTAGTTAAGAGGTCGGGTTGCAAAACAGGCTGAGACAATTATGTATATGGTTATAAGGTTTACATCTGAAGTATAGAGGTGAGGGGGGTGAGCATTGTCACACAACATTGTATATAGCTAGGAAATGCTTGTAAAAGTATTCACATATTGGTGAAGACTGGCTGTAGGACCGAGGATTCTGAATGAAGAGAAATGGTTTGACAATATGGCAAGCTGATAACAGTAACATTTATCCTGGAGAAGTACAGGATCAGATCCATCGATTAGATAGGCAAAGTTTTAGTTTTGTAAATGCTCTCAGAAATTCTTCCATCTCCTTCCCCTGTAAAGATCTGTAAAACTGCATCTAGTGGAAGTTTGCACCCGAGATTGGAAATACATGGGGACATGAATCTGTCATTAAAATGTGTCTTATTTGTTTATAAAGGTTTAGTTCCTTTAACCTGGTATTTGAAGAAATGCTATTTGAAGTAATAGATGGTCAAAAAGGGTTAAATTTTTCATGGCTCGAAAGGCTAGACACAGATCCACAGGAAGGAGGCTATAAGAAACGGAGTACAGAGACAGCTGCTGGTCTGTCCTGGTAACCAAGATTTTTGAGGCCACTTGTCTTTTCTGTTAGGAACCACTGCAGTCTCTTAATCTGAGTACTGTATTTAGACAAATACATGCCAAAAGGAGCACAATATTCAATAACAGGGCTGATGAGATATAAAAAGGGAATAAGACTTCTTTGGATCCACAGGAGATGCCTATGGAAATTAGATGAGCCAGACAGAAGGCTTCCCTTACTGCAGAGACAAGACAATCAAAACATAAGGAATTATCAGTATCAGTTCTTTGTTCTCTTTCAGCAATGACTGAATGGAAGGATGTATCACCTATATATATTAAATCAACTACATATTTGCTCATTTAATTTGAGGTCACTATCCTTGCTCCAACTGTTACAAAGCTCTGACAAATGTTACAGCAATTGCAAGTCAGTGGAAGATTGAATAATAACTCCCAGTTTACAGTTATCTGCAAACTTAAATAGCCACAGGGCAGGAGCATTGGCCTGAAGGTCTCAGAAACAGATGGCAAATAGAAGACGGCCCAATACTAAGCCCTGTGTTTGGTCAGACTCCTAAAGAAAAAACAAAATGTCATGAGAGAATATTTTTCTTGTGTTTTCTGGACTTAAATAACTCATATTAACCAAAAAGTAATTAATATTGCTACATTTAAATTAGTTTTGGTATTTTTCACAGTTTTTTTTTTGCTTATTTTATCAGATTTTACAACTTTTAACAGTTTGTGTAACTAAAGTCACTGGCTTTGTATTTTAAACAGATGTCTGGCTGTTTATAAATCTGTTGACACTTCCTTCTAGTTAATCAAAGTGTTCCCCATCATTTTGCACCTTTTCCTCTTTTTTTTTTTTTTTTTACAGTTTAAGAAGTTTTAGTTATAAGTGTATAGGGTGATTTGGACATTCAGGAGTTTAAATTTGGTGTCCTGTGGAATCTCTTGCGAAGTGATGAAATCCTTGATAAATATTGACCCCCCCACACTTACACACACAAAACTGCCTGTACATCTGAGGACTTGATGGGCACTAAACCTAGGAATAAAGGGACTGCTTTAACTGTTTTGAAACTATGTCTTTGTAACTACACATATATGAATGTGTTCAAGTTGCAGGAGAACCTCAGGTTTGGGCATCTTTTTGTTTAGACTCTAGGCGT
The DNA here is from genome assembly GCF_019279795.1 of Protopterus annectens. Taxonomy (NCBI): domain Eukaryota; kingdom Metazoa; phylum Chordata; order Ceratodontiformes; family Protopteridae; genus Protopterus; species Protopterus annectens. Next base: position 624,732,536 of record NC_056733.1, read on the forward strand.
TGACACTTTAATGTGTTCCAAATTAGAATTTACCAGGTTGGAATGTCCAGCAGATAGACTCTACCTAAAAAAAAAAAAAAAAAGGTATTATGGGGCAGTAACAGCTTTAGCCAGAATGAGAAAGCTTTGGTAAGGCAGGTGCAGACCACCCTTGGCAAAGAAAGAAAGTTTGCTAGTTGTCTTATTTTAAAGCTGATATACTGGATCCCTCTAGAATGACACCAGTTAAATAAGCCATTATTAATGTCTCAGCATCATTCTGAATGATGGCAAAATACCACTCAAGACCACTGTCTTTTCTGAAACACACACACACACACACACACACACACACACACACACAAAGCTCAAACATATCCTTCTGCATATACTACATCCTGCATACTGGCTCCGAGGAGACAGCTGTTACCCTTTTCTTGGCCAGCCTGGTGAGGGCGGTGTCCATGTATCTGACAATAGAGTCACTTATCGCTAAATAGTGTGTGTATATACAGTTGCAGTGGTTCTTAAGGGTTTGGAGTCTGTACCCTTATAACTCAAAGACATGTGCACTGGCCATGGGTGTGAAGAATGAAGGTAGGTGTGTTACTCTGTGAACTAATACCTGAAGTTTCCTCGTTCTTGGCCAGGATGGCTTAGACAGTATTCTCTTAACAACCTCAGTGCTAGTTGGTTTAATGGGGGTGCTTTGCGGTGTGTGTGCTATGCCTTCCAAATGTGTTCTAAGGTGAGAAGGTGGTATACAAGTGTAGTACAGACATACATACACCTCTTGCATACTAAAATCACTGCAAAGTAGCAATGAAGAGTTTCTGGTAAGTATGCTACACTGCCTCAAAATTCCAAGTGCTATCAGGTTTGTTACAGAAGGGGCAAAAGCTGACAGATTCCATAATGATTAGTGCAGACGAAGGGATGTGAGAAAACAGGATAGCTTATCTTAACTCTTGGTATAAGAAAAAAGGGGATCATATGGATATGGCTAAAATTTACAAGAATATGAGATGTGACCACTGTAGTATTTACAAGTGAAACATTAAAACAAAAGTGAAATTGATGGAAACAAACAAGTAATCAGTAGCAAGTGGAAAATTTCAAATCCGGCAGCTTTACTGAGTGTGTCCTATTTCACATACATGTATCCAATTCATTTACAGTATAAGCTGTTCTAGCACCTTTTTAGCCTTACCACGTGGTTCCTACTTAATTTTCCAGTCTAATGCTAACCAGATTAGTATACTCAGATCTCCACCTAGTCTTTCATATTATACACTGCTTCTAAAAAAGTGCTCTCAAATGAGGCTATTCAATTGCCTCCCTAAATGGTCCATTTTTAGTGGTTATAAACTACAATATCATCAATACCTACACAGCACCAACAGTGAAAACAACTGCAGTGCAAAACAAACTACATTTCTGTAGCCCACAAATTCAATGCAAAGCCAATGAATTCTTACAGTTGTTACTAGATATCTAGTCAACACAGAGTGGCATTAAGTAAACTTAATCAGTGTACAACAAATGTTCCAGCACTTATAAGGACAAGCACAACGTGCAGTACATAAAACACAGATCTTCGTCATTTTAAGCATCGACAGAAAAGCACAGAATAAGATGTATGTTCTGGATTTATTTAAAAAATAGGAATTTTTTTAAATAAATGAAAGTTGTATACTAAATAAAATGACAAATTGGAAAAGGCAGATAGATAATCCACAACAGTAGGACTAAGGACTGCACTAGTAAAGCTTTCTTAGCCTTTTTAGATTTCTCTTCAGCATTTGACATGGAGGGCCATGAGATCTTGGTGGAACGTTTAACCCATCATTGTGGTATCCCTGGGAGTTGTACAACGGGATTCTGGCCTCCTGTCTTTCTGGCTTTACTCAATAAATCATCTTTGCAGTTAATACCATCCTCCTGAAATGCAAGGTGTCACAGGATTCAGTTTTATGTCCCCTTTAGCTCTCTGTGTAGATAACGACACAAGAGAAATTACTTGGAAGAAAAGTATGTGGTCAACATGCAGCTGTACCACACTTGCCAACAATATTCTACACCAGCCCTCTGCACACTTGTTTAGGATTTGAACATCCAGAACTCAATCAATTATCATCTGAAACTCAATGTTAAGGGTATTCATGCCACCTCTGCAAACACTTTTTTCCCCAGCAGTTTAACCACAATTGTCATTTGCAGTTGTCTGTGTATGATTGCACTTATGAGGGTTGATCACAAAATAATCATAGTTTAGCAAGGGAGGCTCTTGTCGGGAACATCCTGAAGAAAGTACGTCTTCAGCAGACTACACATGCAACCATGGCAACCAATCTGACAGACCTAGGTTACGGTTTCATTTTTAGTCATCTTTGCCTGAGCAAAATGATGAAGGAGGGGTAGGAGTTTTTTTGTTTTTTTTTTTAATTTATTTCCCTGAAAATCCCTAAACAGAAGGTCTAGGAGCCAGTTAAGTCACCAATATCTACTGCACCACGTGAAAATACTGCCGAAAATCTAGTATAATCAAAAGCAGGAATCTCCAGAGTGATGATAAAAGTATGTACAGGCACAAATGCATGTATATATGTGAATATGTATCATAACGCATGTGCCTTTAATACTGTAAATTCTCATATAGCTTTCAGAATGTGGTGTGCCAGCTGAGAAGCAGTTGAGATGCTAACTGCCTTTTGTTGTGCAGTCCCTGAAGTTACAATACAACTTTCAATATCAGAGTCTACTGCCACTGTCAACAGCACAGAACAAGACAAATGGGTAATCATGGAGTGGACATCCAGACATGGTTTCGGAAGGAGGGCATTCTTCATGTAAAATAAAAACAAAACTACTCATATAAAAAAAAAATCATCAAACAGCCAAGAAGAAACCATGGGATTCTGAATAAGCTGTTTTTACAGAAAAAAGGCCTGTTTTTATGGCCATCATGGAGACAACAGATTTGCATATTTACAAACTGCAGGCAGCAAAGATGAATAAAGGGAGTGAAGAAATCAAAGTAAGCATGCTATGTTATGCTACAGGCAAAGAAGTGGAAGGCATTTACAGTTCAATTTAATTTTCTGATGGCCAGAGTGTTACATATGAATCAATAAGTAAGTTCAATGAATGTTTGTGCCTAAACAAATAATCATATAAAAGTATGCTTTCACACATGTTCAAGCTATTGAAAAATCTGTTTTAAAGTTTTTATTAGACAATTCTATGAATTGTTTAAAAACTGCATGTCTGACCAGACAAAGGTCGAACAAATCAAAAACAGAATAGTCACCAAGTTGTCTGATACTGAAGTACATTACAACTTACAGCTAGAAGTGAATTTCATACTGAAGTCCAGAAAAGTTGTTTTTGTAATCAAAATGTGAAAAAAAATGGCAAATTTTGTAAAAAGTATGACATTGACCAAGAAAGGATGCCCATGAAAAGCAGAGTGAATGCAAGCTTAGAAAATGCATGTGATGCCACTGTTTAAATAGAGAGTCACAGTAGTGTGATGCATGTGGCAAAAGGTAAAAAAACGTAAAAAGATGAGGACATTTTCTTGACGTGTAAAACTAAGTTAGCCAAAAAAATAGACCATGAGATTAAAACTGGAAGTGTGTTCAGAAAGTGGTTTTCCTGGGTTCAGTGACTGCTATGTCCAATCATGAATCAGAATGGGAAGTCAAAACCCCAATTCATGGAATCCCATTAAACTTTAAAACAGAGACTGAGACTGATCTTACTGTAGCATTACATGCTACTAACAGAAACATCTTGAAGTGTTTGCAGTTGCACAAAGCAGAAATGGTAATACACAGCCTTAAAAGGTAGACTCAAGTGCACCGATAAGATTCCTAGCAATATCTCAGTGTAAGGGACACAAGTAAGAGTTCTAAGGCTTATAATCAGGAAAGTTCATACACAAATAACCTGCTCATTAGAACTGTGGCATCTGAGTTGTGGCTGATTGCCAGAATAAAATGTTTGGTGAAACAGGTTTGCTTAACTGTGAGCCAGTAAAAATAAAGTTTAATCCAGACACTGCTCCTTATGCCTTAACCATACCCAGAACAGTACCATTTCCAATACTGCCTGAAGTTGGACTCAACCGTAATGCAAATATTTGTTGTGATTAAAGGTGTAATTGAATGGAAATATTTGGTGTAATGCAAATATCTGGTGCAATTAAAGGTGTAATTGAATCAATTGAATGGTGTGCATAAATGGTTCCTGTCATCAAACAAGAAAAGCAGTGTCAAAATATTTGTTGATTTAAAAAAGTTAAATGATGCAGCTATGAGAGAGAGAGAGAGAGAGAGAGAGAGAGAGGGGGATCACTGGACCTACCCTAGAGGATACTGCACTTAAGTTGGTTGGTCCTGGAGTGTTTTCCACATTAGATGCTTCAAGTGAGTACTAGTAGACACCACTACACAGAAAGACAGCCAAAAGCTGACCACCTTTATTAATCTAATTGGAAGGTTTTGTCTCAAAAAGACTTTCCATTTGTTATAACTTCAGCATCAGAAACATTTTAATGTGAGATGAGCAATCTGTTAAAAGTGCATGACAATTTCATTAGTGTGTCAAGGATGACGTACTAGTGCTCTGCCTTCATAATGCGTACATACATCCAAGATAATCCACATGTCTGGTTGACAACTGATGTATTGACTCCATTCTAGCTGACTGAACTAGTGTTAGACAGCTGTAATAGTGGGGATGGGGTGTGTGCTCTTTTCAAAATACTGTGTAGTCTACGACTTGATATATTTAAGTAGCAGGGAATGCTGGAGGGTGATAAGCCCACCCCCACACACAGGGGATGCAGGAAGGGCATACCTCATGCAAAAACAATTGTTTTTGCAGTTTTATTCTCTTGATTCATTAGTTGGAGCCTGTGTATGTCAATCAGTTTCAGCACTGCCATATTTTTCAGATTAGATATGTACGTGTGTGTGTGTATTTTTACACACACACACACACATATACATATATACACACACACACATATATATATATATATATATATATATATATATATATATATATACACATATAGACACACATAAATTTGTGTGTGTGAATAGATATATCTATGTCTACACATACACAAACTCATATATAAATATATACATTTATAAACAAATACACATGCTTACATATACTACAAACACACTTTTTATGCTCTCTTATCCTCAATTCAAACAGGATCTTCTCTCTGATCCCAAGCCTCCTTCTCCCAACTCCAAGTACATCTACAGATCCTCTCTGAATAATTTTGCAGGCCCAAACACATTTACACAGACAGCAAAGTCTTAATTTTATAACCAAGGAGTGAAGACTTGTAAGGAAAAGGTGGACAGGTTCTAGGAGCCATCACTTTACAACTGTCAAGTCAAGATGCCGAACTCAGGGAGTGACCTGCAATGAAGTCACATGCCCATGTCATGCGCTTGGGCTTCTGTTACTTTTACTTCTTAAAAAAATGAAACTTAGAAAGTCCCTTATCTTCATCAGAGGTCTATGATGAACCTTCCATCCTCATCCTGAGGCAGGAGAACTGTCTACTGCCCTCCACAGTTCATCTCTATTGTTAACCCATGTGGCATAAAAGGTACATTCCCAAAACGAGGTCTCCAGTAGTAAAGACAGATGACCTATTTCTGAACCAGGACACTAATGATGACTAAATTCTATTATTTAAGGAAAGGGAAAGGTGAGCAAAAATATAAGAAAAAAGAAGTTGATGTTCGTTCATTCTTGATGAATGGGACTCTGTTCCAATCCTTGGAACCAGCTCAACCGTTATACAGCTCACACCAGCCAAAAAACTCTTGAGCTAAGACTCTACCCACAATGCCCCTCTCTCCATTACCTCAGAACGAGTTTGCAGATAATAGCAAGAGTATACACAGTAACTGTAAGTAGAAGCAATGTCCAAGGTAAAAACCCTGTAACAACAAAGGACAAGGGTTCAGTCCCACTACAAATCTACACAGGAGCGTCTAGTGCTAAAGGACTGCACCCCCCCAAGCTGTGGAAACAAAACAAAATTAAAAAAAAAATGGAAAGAGAATAAAAAAAAAAAAAAAAAAAAAAGGGAAAGCGAACAAAAAAAAGAGTACCGGAACAACTCGCTCATGCGTGATTTACATTGGGAACTTTTCCGGAACTCATGCATGCAAGTTTCACAGACTGGGAACTCCAGACTGCTTTGTCAGCAGTCCGGATAGGAGGAAAGGCCATCTCTGCCCTGCAACCCTGCAACCCAGAAGTCTATGCAGTGACGACCGCACAGAATGGAAGACGTCCAGACTGCAATGTCTGTAGGCTGGAGCCTACTCTTGCAGAGGGAGTGGATGCTCTCATGGGGAAACTGTTACCGGAGCCTGCGCGGGACTGTAAATGGACTCATGAGGACTAGAGCAGCCAGGGAACTGAAGTGTGTGTGTGTGTGTGTGTGTGTGTGTGTGTGTGTGTGTGTGTGTGTGTGTGTGTGTGTGTGTAATGCCTCAAGTGTTATATGGTGGTAGGTAGAGAACAGGCTTGAACCCTGTACCTTGGGCCCAGGTGACAAGAGTCTGAACTCCCTACCCACCACCATTTGTACAAAAATTGCAGAGTTTTCCCTCATACTTGTTCAGTTCCTCATAAAATCTGTGGTTTCTGTGTGTCCTTGCAAAGTCAGTAGTGCATTGGTGCAGTCAGTAGTAGCATTGTTGCCTGACAGCTACAGGTTCTCTGGTTTGATTCTTGGCTTGGGTGCCTTCTGTGTGGAGTCTGCATATCCTCCCTGTGTTTGTGTGGGTTTCCTCTGGTGTCCTCCCATCTTACAAAGACATGTGTCTGTCTGGAGTGTTTCTCCCTGGGCATCTGCTAAAAACTGGCTTTTGTTCCAAGTCAGACTTTCCTGGTTAACAAATGTTGAATAAAAATGACAAGCATTTGAATTTCAGACTTCATATTCTTCAGAAAGTACATGGTAACACAAAAGCTTGTATTCTAGCAATTTTCTAAGTTTATAAGATGGATATTTGAAATTTGTACCTATTTTTCGGACTGTATTCTCCCATTATTGGCTTCTTCCAGGTTTTTTGTGCTAACTTTGAGAGCAATGGTAAGAACTGAACTCACTGTATATGTTTGGGGGCTGTATTCCCCCATTACTGGCTTTGTCCAGGTGTTTTTTGCTAAGAGGTTGAGAGCTATGGTGAGAACTGAATTCACTGAATATGTTTAGGGGCTGTATTACCCCATTATTAGATTTGTTCAAGTATTTTGTGCTAAGAGCTTGACAGCTATGGGAGAACTGAATTCACTAAATGGTAGCCATTTAAGTTTCAGTCTTCCTCTCTTTCACAAAACAGCTGATTTGACATAGTGGTATGTTGCGCTGATTGTTTTGCACAGGGTCCTGGGTTCAAGGCTTGGCAGTGAAATGGGTCTATATTGCAACATCGAATGCTAAAAAACAGCGAACGATGTTACATCGACACATTTTCATCGAAAGCTGAAAATGTCGAATCCACAGAACAGTGATTTCTTTCCTAGGGAAAGAAATCGCTGTTCCAACCCCTGGAAAAAAAAAAAACATTACACACTTCCAAACACATACACACATACCCAATCCTAATTATACCCCAAAATACAGTAAACAACTAAATACACATATGCACATAACCCAACCATACATTTAATGAAAAAAAAACGGTAAACATTTTAAATCATATGAACTTACCTTAACCCGCACCCTAACCCTAAGGTCAGTAACTCTCGCACATTTACATAAACACTCCAAACACATACACACTTACCTTAACCCTAATTCTACCCCCAAAACGAAAGTAAGCAGCTGAAAACACATACACATGTAACTCAACCATACATCTAACACAAAATATAAAACAGTAAACACTTTCATACATATGCACTTACCTTAACCCACACCCTAACCCTAAGGTCAGTAACTGTTGCACAATCACACTTGGGAGCTATACCGGACAAAGGACCACACTACACTTCAGAACACGGCAAAACAACAAAGCGGTCAAGTGACTTCTTTCCCAGGGAAAGAATTCGCTGAACAGCCGCTTCGCTGTTTTGCCTGTTCACTCTACATGTGTCGACGAAAACGCATTCAACATAATGCGTTTTCGTTGTACTCATAGGAACCCCAGTGAAATGTATGGTGGTAACACAGCATTTTATTCTAGCAACTTTCCAACATTATACAAGCAATGTTTAAAATGTGTCCTTGGTTTTTGGGTTTTTGTCCCCCCCCCCCCCAAATAAATTTTGGCTTTTTCCAGATTTCTTGTGCTGCAAAGTTCATAGATACAGCTGAGTGAGTAGATTTTACAAGGAGCTGAGAGCTGCAGGGGAGCAAAAGTTTAGTGCTGCTTATGCTGAGTCTGCTTGCATTGTTAATAGCACAACAAGTAGTGTACTTGCTTTTCATGCAAAAGGCTGTGAGAGTTCTACTCCCACAGTAGATAGATGCATTGCTGATACTGTACTGTGTTGCAAAGAGGGTGGATGCTGCACTCTTTTTTGGTGAAGATACCTAGTAACTATGAACCTGTTATCAGTTTGCCATCCATTCCCTATTGCAATATTACTAGCTTATCATTTTTTTTTTAGTGTAAGTTAGGCAATTTATTCCTCAAGGGCAACAGGCACTTTATTTGATAAAGTTGTTTGCTAGCAGCAACCTCTTCATTAGTTACAGATCTCTTTAATGTGGAATTATTTAGATGACTTTTACTTCTTCAGAGATTGTACATATGTACTGATACTGGTGGACTGTAGAAATTTGAGTAGACTTTTATGATGGAAATGTTCTGAATTGGGCAGTTTTGTCATTATTTGTGCATGCATTTTGTTTCATTGTTTACTGGAAAAATTTCAAAAGAATACATTTAAAACACCCTCAAACTGTACTGTATTGTACAAGGAATATGATTTAATACAATCAGGAAGGTGTATGAAAGAGCATGTGTATGTTTCGTGTGCAAGGGGCCTGTGATTTGAAAACAGCCCAAACCCAAAGTTTATCTTGATCTGCCACTGGGAAAAATGTATTTTCTTTGAATGTGGGTTTCAATGCTGTTTAAATGAATGAGAATTTCAAGGTCAGAGAAGTGTTAATACCAAGTCTGTTTTCATTGTGAGATTGCATTGCTTTGTTTATCAGATATCTATTAGTGTTTGCGCTCTAAAATGCAAAATAAAACTTTCAAATGAAGTCCAAATCATCACAGAAGTAAAGCAGTATGCACATTAGTGTTTATGGTAAATGGGGTAAAATAGCCAAGTAATGGTTCATTGGAATAGCTGCAGGGGGGAGGCTCTATTAACCATGATTTTGTGAGGGCGGAAGGGCAGCAAACTCAAAGACAGCCCCGGCTGAAATATACCTCTCAACTGTCCAGAGTTTTGCAGAATGAATAGATTTTTGCTTCTTATTTTTGATTTGTTCCTCATAAAATTTGTGGTTTTCTGGCAAATCATTTAGGAATGAAGTCACTAAATAATGACAGACACTGAGTTTCAGACTTCATAACCTTCAGAAAAATGCATGCCAAAGCAAGACCTGTTATTCAGTTTATACAAGAGCAAATTTTAGTACTGTTTATATGTTCCCCCAATATATTTGGCCTAGTCCAGATTTCCTGCATTAACAGGTTGAAAGGTATGTGCAAATAAATTGCTTTAAAGAATTAGGCATATCCGAACCTCTGAACTGTCCCCGATTTTGGCTCAAAATGTTGCTCTTCCCCTAATAATCCCTCAGCAAAATGGCAATTTTGGAAGAAAACATGGAGGGTTTACAATTAATAAATATCTGTAATAATCAGAGTTATATATTACTTTTATTTCAGAAATGCATGTAGATTCTTTTATTTTGTCAGCTGCTCAAGTTAGCAGTACTAATATTAAAAAGTGTCCCTTCTTTGACAAGTTCCCATCTGTATTGTGTGGCTATTTTATATTTTTGCATCACATGTTTGGTCCATTTTTCATAAAATTGTGTTTTTTTGGCAAATTAGTGGCAAATCATTAAAGACCGAAGTTAGAAAATAATGACAGACATTTCAGTTTCAGACTTCATACCCTTCAGAAAATTCATACTAATGCAAGACCTACTATTCTATTATCTTTCTAAGTTTATAAGAGCAATATGTAAAAAAATCCTTATTTTTGGGCCTTTGTCCCACTTATATGTATGGCTTTGTCCAGATTTCTTGCTCTGAGGTTGAGAGGTATGACAAATGCGTCAGGGCCATCACAGTCAGCCAGAGACATTTCAAATTGTGACATACTTGTTGCACCCCACTCCCCATGTAGTGACTCTGGATGTGTCCAAGCAAGGCAAAGAGCAGTTATGCACTGTAAATGTGCAGGGTATCCCCCCATACAAGGTAGACACAAGTACTACAGTGGCTTTTCATCTGTCCTTGATTTTCCAGAATGTTCTGGTTTCTGTCATATTTTTATATTGTTGATTTATGCTTATTATTCAGAAAGTGCCTGTTGCTTGTGTTTAAGTAGCAAGGCTTTAATGACCATCAGGTAAGCTTGTCTGAGATAGTAAGGTGCAAGTAAGTTTTAATAAGCATACTGTTAAAGAACTGCCAACATTGAAAGCCTTGCTGTTGTTGCCATGCAGAGAATACTTACATAACTAGATAACGTATAAGCCTTGGGTATTGAAATGCATATGACAGTATTTGTAATAAAGGACAGGATTACATTATTTTAAGAAGCTCGTTACATTTGTTGGAGACTTGCAGTCATCTTTGTCTATCGTGTGTGGTCCATAACCTGTGCAGTAATCCTTTAAGAAATGTAGGTTGAGCTTGTTTTCTTGTTTGCTTTTCATTTTTTATTTTGATCATGTTTTCCCCATGAAACAAGTAGATAGTTGTTGCCAGGCAGCAGATCTTTTTTGGATAAGAAACATTTTTACAAGTGGGGGTATCACAGAGATTGCTACTTTCAGCATGCTACTTGGTACTTTAATAAAGATGAATATAAATTATAATTAGAACTGCAGCGCAAGGAGAAGTGGTTTGAGTTGAGTGCTGCTTGTTTTTCTTATACTTGATTTTGACTGGCATTCTAATAATGTATTTAAAAAGTAATTTATTTTTCATGCATCACAACCTTTTTGTTTCCATCTAGATATTAGGTAACTCATGCAGCCAATGCACTGAAATATTCTTTTTCTTCTACACTTCATTTTGTCTTGAGTGGACTCTCATAATGATGGTTTGGCACCCAGGGCAGCGTATTTAATTAAAGTTACAGTTTTTGCAGTTTTGAGCATAGACCCTCCCCTTTCTAGTTGGCCACACCCATTCCCATTGACCCCACCCATTCAGCTGTCTCCTGCAACCCCCCCTTTGATTTGAAGTTACCAGCCGTCACTGAATCTACAGGAGGGGGAAGGAGGGTGGGATGTCAAGAATGAACAAAGATCGGCAACACAGATGGAACATTATGGTGAGTACATAACTTCTTTATCTGATGTTGTCAATCTTTGTTCATTCTTGTCGAATGGAACAGAGTCTCCAGCTATTTCAGATCCTGGGTGACCTTATAGAAGGATATTCCTGAGAGCCAAAGGATGCTCTTCCCCCTTGAGACCATATCCAATTTGTAATGAGTGATAAAGGTATGAGACATAGCCTTAGTTGCAGCTGCATAAATTTCATCCATACAAGCTTTTGAATGAAAAACTGCTGATATGGCACCTGATCTGGTTGAATGCACTTTAATAGGCGCAGGTAACTTTTGGGTGTTCTGTGCATAAATAAAGGTAACACAATCTCTCAGCCATTTAGATAAGATCATTTTTGATGCAGCTTGTCCCACAGTAGGGCCAGAAAGAGAAATGAACAATTGATCTGATTTCCTGGAACCTTTAGTCCTGTTCAGATAAAAAAATGTAGCTGCCTATGTACATCCAGCAAGTGTAAGCAATACCCACCTTTACTAGAAAATTTGGGGAAGAAAACAGGTAACCTCAATAGTTTGATTAATACTGGATTCAGAGACCACCTTAGGAAGAAAGTAAGGGTTAGTTCTCAATGACACCCTGACTTTATGAAAAATGATATACGGGGGTTTTACACATAATGCTTGGTTTTCAGAAACTATTCAGGCGGAAGTGATGGCTACTAGAAAAAATGTTTTCCGGGAAAGGCATTTGAGATGGCAAGTGGCTGCTGGTTCAAAGGGAAATGGTAATAAAGATTGCAAAACGGGGGTTAGATCCCACGGGGATAAGGAATCTTTGAATGGAGTTTTTAAATGTAAGGCACTTTTTAGAAAGACCTTGCATAGGTGACAGGATATTAAAGAATGATTGTCGTATCAGTTGTGAAAATTAGAAATGGTTGCTAACTCAACTTTAATGGTGGAAGCAGAAGCACCTTGATCAAAAAGAGAAAGGCATACACAAGAAAGGAGGACCATTCGAGAAGGAGAGCATCTCTTGGGGACTCCCCCGAGGGAGAATTAGGGCAAAGTAACTGCTGCACTTGTTGTTGGTTGGGGAGGCAAAGAGATCGCAGCAAGGCTGGCCCCATCGGCGAAAAATTTCCTTATCCACTTTGGGATTGAGAGACCACTCGGGAGGCAGCAGAATGTGTCTGCTCAGCTTATCCGCTATCAAGTTGGAACTCCCCGAGATATGTGTTGCCACAAGAAAGTGGTTGGAAGATATTGCCCACTGCCACACTCTGAGAGCTTCCCGGCAATGGGGGGAGGATTTGGTTCCACCTTGTTTGTTGATGTATCAAACCACTGACTGGATCGCAACTGTTCCCAGAGAAAGAACAGATTTAAAAGGCTTGCAATGCTAGGAGCACTGTTCTCATCTCTAGGACATTTGTGCAAGTTGGCCTCTTGTGGGGACAGTGCCTTGGACAGCTCTTCCCAGATAATGCACTGCCACTCCATCTGATAGGCAACCATGGTCACAATGGCCTTGGGTTGCGGGGAAACAAAGGGATGGCCCATTAGGATTTCTTCTGACAGCATCCACCAGGATAGATCCTTTTTGCAATGTCCTGTTACTAAGATCGGGTGAGTTATCGGATGAAATAGGATGGACCACTGGGAGGCTAGAAGCCATTGAAGTATCCTCATGTGAAATTTCAGCAAGTGAAACAGGGTGATGGCCGCCACCATAGATCCTAGGGCTTGAAAAACAAGTAGAACTGGCACTTTGTTTTTCATTAAAATGAGCTGTACTTGAGACCTTATCTTTTGAAATCTGGGAAAGGTAGAGAAGCTATACATAAAACTGTGTTGGGGTCGGCTCCTATGAATTGTAGATCCTGAGTGGGAGACAACTATGACTTCTCTTTGTTGACTGTTATGACCACGGCACTGAACAAGAGTATGGAGTCCGTGGGTTGAAGCAGTAGATGCCTGGTTCAGAAGGCTTAGGTCCACTATTAGCCTCCAGTCCCCTGTCTTCTTTGGCACTAAAAAAAACCTGGAGTAAAATCCAGATCCCATCTGGTCTGGGAGGACTTCTTGGATGACTTTTTCTAGCAGCTTTTGAACTTCTGTGGCTGCTTGATCCCGCTGATTGAGTGGAACATTGGGGACTTTTCTCAATGATCTCGGGAAAAGGGTGAAGGGTCTGTGATAGCCTCTGGTAATGGTTCTCTGCATCCAAGTGTCGAAGGTTATTTGTCGCCAGGCTGTCAAGTCCAGTGACAATCTTCCCCTGACTGCTTCCAGAGGTAAGTAGTTGGGCCTCCGTTCAGGGGCGCTGGTAGGGTTGTCCAGAGAAAGTGTGTCTGAAACCCTGGTTTCATGGGCTACCTCTGCATTGCAGGTGGCGTCTTCCATCTGAGCTCCCCGCTCTGCCCCGAGGGGAGCCACTGCCATGTGTGTCCTGGAAAGGCACCTGGGATTTTTTGAACCACATCTTTCCACTCCTCTGATTCCTGGAGTAGGATCACTGAGGAGTAGAAAAACGAATTGCCACAGAAGACAGGGTCTTTCCATACTTCTCACATGTGGCTGGTGTGTCCTTCACCTTAGAACTGAACAAATATGATCTGTCAAATATGATCTGTCAAAAGGAGCACTGACGAAGGAAGACTTGAATGGCTCCACAAATTCACACAAACGCATCCAGGTGTGGCACCTTATGACAACGCCAGAACCCACTGCTCTAGTCAGCTGCGTGTGCAATGAGCCATATGGACCAGTTCGATATAGACTCCAGGGTGGCTAGCTCGAAAGGTGACTTTATCCTGCATTTTGTCAGGCACTGCTCCCATGAGAGTATCTGATAACTCCTTAATCAGATCTCTCTGAAGTCAAGTAAAATGTGCCAAGAAGGACCTGAATGCGAAGGTCGATGAAGCGTAGACTGGCTTTCCAAATCTGTCCATCGTCCTAGACTCCCGAGTTAGGAGGGTGGACAGTAAAACTCTCATTGACAAGTTCCTTCTTGGTGGCAGCCAGCACCACCATGGCATCTACTGCATAACCCTTAGCCCAATGTTGGTGGTCTTCAAGACGTGATAAAATCTTGCTCGGTCTCTGGGAAATAGGCTGTATGGAGTCAGGGGCCTTCCACGCCAGCTGCTCTAGCAGCTTAATAAGACAGTCAGCACGTGGGATCACCCAGGAAGTAGATGGTCGAGACCCGAACGCTTGCAAGGACAATGATTCCTCTGAGGTCGGGTCTTGGGGCTTCCAGTTACCCCTTCTGCTTGTCTCTAGGATGTCTCCAAAGGAAACATCTTCAGGGGGTGACGGGGGGGGGGAGTTGACCCTCCCTTTCATTGAAATCCATATCCTTGGTGACAGATTCTTCCTGGGAATCTAAGTGCTTCCTCTTGCACATCTTCTAACAGGGGGGTTCCTCGGCAGGTATCTCTGAAGAAGAGGGGCACTGAGCAGGGGTAACTTGAAGCATTGGTGCTTACTGCCCTATCGTGGAAATCGGTGTCAGCTCTGGACCAGAAGATATGGTAATGTGACACTCCAAAAATATGGAGCAAGTCCAGAATAAAAAACTAAAACCCAAATGCTGGACAAGGAAATAAGGAAAGCCAAACTGCTCGTGGATGTTAAAAACAAACTCCTTGCTTTAATAGTATTAACGCAGACGAAGTAGAAACAGCGTTTTCGTCTGAATACAAATCAGACTTCTTCAGATACAGCTGTATTGAATAATTGACCAATATATATACACACACAGATTGTAAGACCTCCCTCCTATAATTAACAATTAACTTAGTAATTGGGAGAATGCCATAATAATAAATATTGACGACCGATGTACTAAAAAACAATGAAATGTAAAAATTCCTATAAGAATGTAAACATTAACTTATGAAATAATTATTATAAAACTACAGAAAATATTTAATTAAAAAACATACTATAAGAAACAATTAATAAACAAGTAGTGTAACCAATTGTAATTGTTACAATTTGGCTAATCTAAGTTTTAATAATGGTGTAAGGGAAATGCTATCATTTAAACCTGGATGTTTATTAGCCTCCAGGAAGATTTGCCACTCCGATACAGGAGGAACCAGCTAAGAGCCTGCAGAGGCTAAAGCATGGTCCATAACCTGGAAGGCAGGACCCCCACAAGGAGGAGTGGGAGCACAGAACAGAGAAAGACCACCTCAGAACTGGGGTCAAAACCCACCCCGAGAGTCTGCCCTCTGAAGCAGGAGCCGGGGAAGTATTTGCAACCGATAAAGTCCTGAGAGCAAGGTCAGCTCCATTTAAAAAAAAACAGGAAGTGATCCGAGACCCTCGGAACTGGCAGTGGAGTCAGCTGCAAGAATCTGTCAGTTATGAGGATGGAACTGAAGAAGTCAGGGCAACATCTGATGCCAAGATAGGGATGCCTAACGGCACCGGAACAGCTGATACCGGGGAGACTGAAGTGCTGGGCTCTGACTCAACGGTGGAAGTCAGAGTAGGAAACAAAGGAGGAGTCCTTGGAGAAGATACCTCAACTCCAGGAGGGAGAGGGTCCTAAGAAGGGGCCGGAATACCCCCAGCAGCCAACAACTTATCCACCAATCTTACGATGTCTACCTCGGAGAGACTCCTGGAGGTGACTCATGTCATTCCGGAAAAGGACTGGGTAACTGGCCCACAAAAGGGTCTACGGAAGGTGAATACCTTGTCCTAGGAAAAAAATTCGGATCTGGTTTCAGCACCAAGGGGGTGATCAGAGCCCGTTGAGGTGCTATCTTTGAAGTCGGCACTGAGCCAGAAACTAAAGAAGGTGGTGCCAAAGGCACCGTTGTGGCAATAGTCTGTGCCGACGATGATGAAGTTTCAGAACCTTTGCTTTCAGTTCCATGGACGTAACCTTAACCTTACATTTTTGTGCCACTGGTGCCATGTGGGAGGCAGGTACTGAGTGGCTCTTCTTTTCGACAGGGTCTGATTTGGGATCAGACATGGACAAAGCTTCAATAAAGGTAGTTTTTAACAAACCCTTCAAAATGAGCTTTTTCCGACGCTCAATCAAAACCTGGTTACTAAAGGCTTGGCAGGTGTCACAATTTTGATCAAGATGTGAAGCTCCTAGACAATAAACACATGAAAGATGTCCATCAGAATTAGGTATCTTTCTTCCACAGCCTTGGCACTGTTTAAATCCAGAAGTGTCTTTATGCTTTCCTGCCACTTTAACAATTAGCGTATAAAGGAAAAGTACAATTGTGTACACTTACCATAAATGTAGATATTCGAGCGTATTCACTGTTGCAGTCATCACTTTTGGGTTATCTGCTTGCAGTAGCCCTCAGTCGGCCTGATTAACAAAGTCTTGGGTCCTGCGTCAGTTGCTGTCCCTTCTTCCATGACGTCAGGTCGCCAGGGGTATAAAACATGCAGACCACGCCACTACATCAGTTTTTCTTGCCCCAGATGTCAGGTGCCCCCATAATGGGAAGCAATTAAATCTATAAATATACAAGGTTATGCCTCCAACAAAAAAGCAAATACACCAAAATACTTTTGAAGATAGTAAAGGAAAGTAGAGGTATATCCAAAAATGAAAAAGGAGGAGGCTGGAGGGAGGGTAACCAGGACTACAACAGTGCAGACACTCGAACATCTACATTTATGGTAAGTGTACACAACTGTACTATGTTCTTCATGTTTCACTGTTGCAGTCATCACTTTTGGGTAGATTCCCAAAGCTAAGGATGGGAAGAGGAATTTAAATAGAATTAGGACCAGCTAAAAGGCCCTGCAAGACTGCAGTGGCAAAGCCAGCTCTGGATTTAGAGAAAATTGGCAGACGGTAATACTTGGTGAAAGTATGTACAGAACTCCAAGTAGCTACTTCTAGGATGTCCCTGGTAAGGACAGGCCCTCTGAGAAAGGCTGTAGAGGTAGATGCAGCCCTGGCAGAGTGGGGTCTGATCCCCTGTGGGATAGGTTTTCCGTGGTGTTTGTAGCAAAAAAGAATGCAATGACCTATCCATTTGGAAATGGTTTGCTTTGAAATAGCCTTCCCCTCTGCCTCTGCAGCAAATGCCACCAGCAGTTGATCAGATTTCCTTTGAGGTTTTGTTCTGTCCAAGTAGAATCTAATTTGTCTGTGCACGTCTAAGGAGTGCAGAATTAATTCCCCTTTGTTCTGTGGATTAGGAAAGAAAGTTGGCAAATGTATGGACTGATTAAGGGCCACACTTGATACCACCTTGGGCATGAAGGAGGGATTGGCCCTGAGGGACATTCTGTCCACATGAAAGATGATGAAAGGCTCCACTGCCATGAGGGCCTGTAATTCAGATACCCTTCTTGCTGAAGTGATTGCTAAAAGGAAAGCTGTTTTCCAAGAAAGGAATTTTAAGTCCGCAGTGGCAGCTGGCTCGAAAGGAGGAAGGATGAACTTTTCCAATAAAAGTTGAGGTCCCAGGCTGGAGTTGGAGCTTTCTTGGATGGTCATAGATTTTTGGCCTCTCCGAGGAACTGCTTAAGCAGTGGATGAAAGAAAAGGGGTGGTTCTGTGTTATAATGAGCTGAGATGGCTGAGGTGTGAATTTTGATGGAGGAGAAAGACAGGCCCTTATGAAGCATCTCATTTAAGTATTGTAAGATCTGAGGTAAATTGGGCACTGTTGTGCTCATCCCTTGAGATTGGTTCCAGGCAAAGAATCTTTTCCATTTTTCAGAGTAAGACTTTCTGGTACTAGGCTTCCTTGCCTCTAAAATGATATCCATCACTGGTTTACTGAGGGATGGTAAAGGAGAAATTATGTAATTAGCCAGGCTGCAAGATTCAGTGTTTGAAGTTGAGGATGCAGAATTTGGTTCTCCTGCTGAGACAATAGAGAGTAGAAGTCTGGGGCAGGTGCCTTGGGGCCCACAGTGACACACTGAGCAAGAAGGGGTACCAGTGTTGACATGGCCAGTCTGGTGCAATCAAAATCGTCCTTGGTTTGTCTTGTTTGATCTTTAGTAGTACTTTGGAGAGCAGAGGCAGAGGAGGAAAGGCATAAACTGATAGGTTTTTCCAGCTGAAGGACACAGCATCCACTTCCCAAGCTTGTTTATGGGGAGTCCTTGCGCAGAATTTGTCCAATAGTTTTGGGGGGAGGCAAACAGATCTATATCTGGGTTCCCCCATTTGCTTGTCAACATGTTGAAAATCCTTGGTTCCAGTATTCCACTCGTGTGGGTCCATGAGGTTTCTGCTTAGTTCGTCTGCCAGTGCATTTCGTTTTCCTGGCAGGAATTAAGTTTGTAAACGTACCTGATAGCTCAGGGCTGTGTTCCTCAATGCCATGGCTAGTCTGCAGAGGGGGTAAGAATTTGTACCCCCCCTGCTTGTTTATGTACCACATAACAGTGGTGCTGTCCATCTTTATCATTAATTGTCCTGGAAGAATGTGGTCCTTGAAGGCTGTCAGTCAGAACATTCTGTACAGCTAACATTTCTTTTTGATCGATATGCAGGTGCATTTGAATTGGGTTCCATTTGCCCTGAATGCACTTCCCTGCCAGGTGGGCACCCCATGCACAGTCTGATGCATCTGTTGTTAAGGTTTGGGCAGCAGGGGGTAGAGTGAATGGTAGTCCCCTGTTTTGGTGGCAGGTCTCTGCCCACCAAAGGAATTCTAGGCGTAGACAAGGTATGATAGGAATCATTGCCTCTAGATCCTGTGAATGTTGACACCATAGGCTTTTGAGATACCATTGCAGTTTCCTCATATGCAGCCTTGCATATGGAATTAGAAGAATGCAGGCGGCCATGAACCCCAAGGCTTGCAGTATTTGCCTTGCAGGCAATTTGTTTTTTGTGGCCACTCATTTGAAGTAGGATGTCAAATGAATCCGTTTCTCTGGCGTGAGGAAAGCCATCTGGGAAGTTGCATTCAAGCTTGCTCCCAGGAATATAATTTGTTGACATGGTACCAGTTTGTGATTTCTTTTCGTTTACGGTATACCCCAGACAAGTCAGTACCCTTTGAACAAAGGCCAGATGATTCAAAAGTATGTCCTGGCTTTCTGCCTGAATTAGACAATTGTCCAGATATGGGTATATTTAAATATTTCTTTGCCTGCAGAATGCAATGACTGGAGCTAGGCACTTTGTGAATACCCTGGGCGCAGTAGATAAGACAAAGGGCAGTGCAGAGAACTTATAGTGCATGTAGCCTGCTTTGAAGCGTAGGTATTTTCTGCAAGACTCCCTGATAGGGATGTGCAGGAATGCTTCTTTTAAGTATAGTGTTGCCAACCATGCATCTTTGCCTAGCATAGGAAGCAGCTGGTGAAGAGTCAGCACCTTGAATTTTGGAATCACCAGAAAGGTATTTAGAGTAGAAAGGTCTAGGACAGGACGCCATGTATTGCCTTTTCTGGGTACCAGGAAAAGTCTTGAACAGAACCCTTGTCCCTTTTCCTCTTCTGGTACCAAATGAATAGCCCCCATGCTTAAGAGAGAGAGTACTTGATTGTGGGCCTCTGCCCGCTGATTTGGGGGTAGATCTGGACACCCGCTTGGTGTTGGTAAGGTGTGGAAGCGAAATCTGTATCCTAGGGACACTATATTTAAAACCCATTTGTCCTGGGTAATGAGTTCCCAGTTTTTGGCCTGCAGACCAATCTTTCCGCCTAAAGGAAAATTCAGTTGGGAAGTGCTTGGAAGTTTTAGAAGCAAGTCATTGAGACTGTTTTCCATAGGGGGCAGTCTTACTACTCCCTGATTTGGGTGCGGAAACCTCCCACTGCTTAGTCTTGTGTGTCCCCTGGGACTGAAACCTGGGGTTTCTGCTATGTCTGGGTTTGGCTTGAGAAGACCTTGAAGAGGCTGGAAAGGACCAATTCTTTGAGGGCCAGTGCCTACTAAATCTAGGAGGCTGAACTTGTAAGAAATATTTAACAGTTTGCATAGATTTAGCTTTATCTTCCATCTTTTTAAGAACTTTCTCAGCCTTGTTGCCAAACAGGTGGTCCTGATTTAAGGGAGCATCCAACAATTTAGCTTTAACATGATCAGGCAAAGATTGCTCCTTAAGCCAAGCATGCCTTCTGAACACAGAACCAGTAACAGCAGCCCTGCAAGAGGCCTCTAAAGAATCAAATCCACATTGCAAAGTATGTTTTCCAACCTGTTCAGCAGAATGCATTAAATCCCATAATTCTTTATTTTCCGCATAGTCAGGAATCAACATCATTTTCTGTTTAAGCAATCCAATAACATGTTGTTGATACTTTAACATATGAAACTGGCAGTTTAAAGCCCTAATGGCCAAGGTTGCAGAAGTGTAAACCTTCTTACCCCATCTATCCAGCGCCCTGGAGTCTCTATCAGAAGGCTAGGATTTTTAGCAGTAGAAGCCTTAATGCCCTTGGGTCCCTGTGAAGTAGTCTCTGGATCCGCAATAGGATTTTTAAAAAGGAACTTGTGTGAATCAGGAACCCTGTAATGTCTGTCAGGTTTTCTGGGAGCAGGAGGCAAGGAATCAGGGACCCAACTAGATTCCGAAAAAGCATCATCAACAAAGGGAGGAATAGCTAAAGGCCTATGTTGAGGCAGGAGTAAGAAATCCCTAAGCCTCTTTTTTGAATCAGAAAAATCCTGACTTTCCCAGTGGAAATGCTCCCTTAGCGTATGTAAGGTTTCACCAAAAGAAAAATCCTCTGGAGGGGAAGCAGAGGGAACAGAGTCCTCTGCATCAGAATCCTCATAAGTAGATAAGGGCAAATCCAGATCATCAGAAGAATCAGAAAAATCAGAATCCTGGTCAGAAGATTCATAAACAAATTCAGTCCTAGGTCTCTTAGAAGGGGTAGGCTGGCTTACCCTGATTAGAGTTATAAGATCTTCAGCCATTCTTATCGTTTTTTTTTTTTTTTTTAGGCATAGAGGCCTGAGTATGCGGCCTGGGCATCGGTTTTTTAGGCATGGTTCAAGATTTAGGCCTAAAAGAAGAAGGCGGCGTCGGTTTAATATGCAAGTCCGTAGGCCTGAATACACCCTCAGAAGCCGGTGCCTGCACAGCGGCTCCAGACCCATCCAACGTAGTGACATCCGCAGGTTCCATAGTTTAAGCATCTCGCAGCATACCGGACTCTGAATGAGTCTCAGTAGAGGCCTGTGAATCAGAAGTAGTGGATATCAGGGGCTGCAAAAGCACATCACTGAGTACTGGCGAACTCGCGACTGGCTTAGGAGAAGCGTCGTCGGCAGTTTTGGACCTCGGCAGCCTGTCTCTGTCTTTATCCTTGCGTTTTTTTTCAGAATCCCGGTAGTCGGATGGCTAACTGACGACATTTCTGGATAATTAAACCGAGAACCGAAATACTATGAGGCATAAATATATCGACAACGGATAGTGCGCTGATTAAATAAAGCACAAAACTGAAAGCATGGTATGTTGTGGTCAGGGCCTAGGCAAGGAATACAGTACGAATGAAAATCTTTATGAGGTATTTGCTTTCCACAAGTAATGCAGTTATTAACTTTTACTGACATTGGTAAGGAGCAAGAAAAAGTTTCCCCAATGGGGTACTTTGCTTTAGTTGAAGACTTTGATTCTGAAACTCGAAAACGAAAATTTCAGGAGTCGGCTGACCGGCACGAGCAAACTGCATCTGCTTCTGGGAATGCACATCAAGAAAGACTGATGTAATGGTGTCGGCTGCATGTTTTATACCCCTGACGACTTGACGTCATGGAAGAAGCGACAGCAACCAACGCAGGACCCATGACTTTGTTAATCAGGCCGACTGAGGGCTACTGCAAGCAGATAACCCAAAAGTGATGACTGCAACAGTGAAACACGAAGAACATCAAGCTAAACACACCAACACACACACACACACACACACACACACACACACACACACACACACAAAGGACTGAAGAAAAGTCTACCAACAACGGTAGTGGAGAAATACCAAAAGGTAAAACAGAAAAGAGGAAAGTACCAACGATGGTACTAAGGATTACCACAAACAGTAAGAAGGACGGGAGAGGGATTATAAACAATGGTAACGAAGATTACCAGAGGTAAGGGGTAGAGTATTCAAACACACAACTGAAAAGTTACAAGGTATAATATAGAAATGTATCTATTTATCTATAGAGTGTGAAATACAAGGAAATAGTTTAATAAGGAAAAATTTTTAAAGACTTAGCTGAGAGCAAAGGCTGACATGTCTTGCTGACAGAGTGGCAAATGAGATCTGAGGTAATGGAGAGAGGGGCATTGTAGGTAAAGTCTCAGCTTGAGAATTTTTGGACTAGTGTGAGCTGTATAATAGCCGAGCAGGTTCAGAGGATTGGAATAGAGCCTCATTTGTTAAGAATGAATGAAGATTGACATCATCAGATCTTATGTTTAACAATGGAATGCAGACTGGAGGTCTGAGCACCGCCAGATTACTAGACATTACACTGTTAATGGGAACATGAGAATGGGCAATGTTTGAATGTATAGGAGGGTGAGGTGGACTGTTGCTAGTTCAATGTGTAACATCATTTTGCACAAGCAAGTAATGAGCCAAATGGTAGTAGTATGTACCATGAATGATTTGTGAATGCAGTGCAGTATGGATTTCTGAGCACTGCATATAAGGTAATCATATAATTGCAATGCAAATTATCATCATTAGGAATATGCTGTTTGCTCTCTGTGATGTGACCAGTATTGTTAATTTGTGGTTTAAGTTGTGCATTCAGGTTGCACATGCTGTGAGAGTTAAGCAAAAGTTTCTCCTCTCTGATAATGTGCACTTAGCAAAAAAAAAAAAAAAAAATGGGACTTAAGCTGCAGGCTCAGAAGCTGCACTACGGTAATATTAACCAAGGCACCACTTTGCACCACTTCATTAACATAAGTGAAGTAATTTAGAAAGAATTATAACATAGTATGCCTGGCTGATAAAAACTCACCTTCTCTGGAATCAGAGTCAAATACTGATAGCTTTGATCCCTCAAGGACAATGTACTTTCGTTCCCAGCCCTGCTGACCTCGTTTATTGTTCCTGAAACAAAAAGAAAAAAAGACAGAAGCTTGAAACTAATAGAAGTCATATCCATAGGATACTGAAATAAAGAAACATAAGAAAAACATATTCAGCATGAAACCCATACAGCAGACAGCTGAGAAATGACAGGAGTAGTGGTTCACTGACTAGTGTTGGATAGTTGGCAACTTATTCTCTGTTCGAGACAACAGGACTACAAAAGTACCTGCCTCACACTTCAGTGATGCACACTTCAACAAATGCAACTTGGTGACTGAACCTCACTCTGACTTTGCCACAGAAGGGAAATAGCACTTTTCACTATTATAATATGATCTAGGGGACGACAATATTAGAGTAGGGAAGATGGTCTGCATGTGGATTAGTACTATCATTAATAGTTCTGAATGGCACCAAGATGCAGGCATACACAAAGAGAGACACCAAAATGCTATTCTCATTTCAAATCTTAACTTTGGACTGAAGACCCAGACCAGGCCACACGATACACAAAAACAGACTTACCAGGCATTTAAGAAACAGCATGCACATAAACTATATATGATAATAAGAAGTTATGTACTCACCAAAACGTTCTATCTGAGTAGGTAAACTTCATTTGTCAGAAACCTATGGGTATTGGATCCATATCGGATCCGAGCCGGCAGCTTCAAACAGCTAAGATCCGAGCTCCAAGCTCCTCCCCTTTACCATAACCCCCTGCTATCCCCTTCTGACCTCAGATCGAGTTTGCTTATCAGCATAAAGCATAGAACACCAAATCACCACCTCCATACTCTAACCTAAGACAATCCGCAATGACAAGCAGGATTCCTTTGAGTATCCATATGGGTTAGGGGGATGGAGGGAGGGTCGGTTGCGGACAAATGAAGTTTACCTACTCAGATGGAACGTTATGGTGAGTACATAACTTCTTAATCTGAAGTAGTTAACTTCATTTGTACATCAACCTATGGGACAGAGTCCCCAGCTACCTAATTCTTGGGAGGTCCTCATGGAAGGATGTTCAGGAGCACTGCAGAGCCGAAGGATGCTCTCCCTCTAGAAACAATATCCAATTTGTAATGGTTTATGAATGTATGAGATGAAGCCCAAGTGGCTGCTGAGCAAATGTCATCCAATGACACCCTAGATCAAAAAGCAGCAGAGGTAGAGATCGATCGAGAAGAATGGGCATGGACTCCTTGAGGTGCAGACCGGCCAGAACTCTCATATGCCAAAAGGATACATTGTGAGATCCATCTGGACAAAGTGACTTGATACAGGTTTTCCCAAAGTGGGTTTAGCAAAGGATACAAAAAGCTTGTCTGATTTCCTGTGATCAGCTGTCCTGTGCAAATAGAATCTCAGTTGCCTATGTACGTCTAGAGAGTGTAACCTGTATTCACTTTTATTCTGGTAATTTGGAAAGAAGACTGGTAAATTAATAGATTGGTTGATATTAGACTCTGAAGCAATTTTGGGCAGAAAGGAGGGATTGGTCCTGAGTGAAACTCTATCTTTGTGAAAAATCAAATATGGTGGCTTGGCGCAAAGGGCTTGAAGTTCCGAAACCCTTCTGGCCGAAGTAATGGCAACAAGAAAAACGGTCTTCCAAGATAAGTATTTCAGATCCACCGAAGTTGCAGGCTCAAAGGGAGGAGCTGTCAGAGACTGAAGGACAAGGGTTATGTCCCAAGGAGGGACTGCATCTTTAACCAGAGGCCTTAAAAGAAAAGTGCCTTTTAGGAAGGTCTTACATAATTTAGATGAGGTCAAAGGGCCGAGATCACTCCTAACATGATAGTGAGAGATTGCAGCCAGCTGGACTTTGACTGCAGAAGAGCTAGCACCTTGGTCGAATAAGCCTGACAGAAAATCTAATACTGCTGGCAACGGAGCTGTAAAGGGATCTAAGTTTTGATGCTCCGCCCAAATACAAAAACGCTTCCATTTGCTATTATAAATCCTTCTCATAGACGGCTTGTGAGCGGCTACTAGTATAGCCTTGACAGGGGATGAGATACCGGGAGTCTTAGCTATCAGTGGGACTGGATCAACCAAGCTGTAAGCTTGAGGTTGTCCAGGTTCGGGATTGACAGGCCTGATGGGTGAGAGATCAGATCCGGGATGAGATCTAGAATCAATGGGGGATTCACCAGATGAGACCATAGACATGGGAACCAAGGTTGATGAGGACAGAATGGGGCAATGAGGATTATTCTGCTCCCCAACCGTTGGGCTTTCTGTAAGAACTTTAGCATCAGGGGAAGAGGAGGGTAAGCATAAAGTAGACTGGGTGGCCAAACATGCACCAGAGCATCTCTGGGGGATTCCCCGGGTGGGGGAATTAGAGCGAAGTAGTCACTGCACTTTATGTCAAGGCGAAAAGATCGCAACGAGGTTGACCCCACTTGGAGAAGATTAGCTTCGCTACTCTGGGGTTCAGAGACCACTCGTACGGTGAGAGGATGGTTCGACTCAGTCTGTCTGCCAAGATGTTGGACTGGCCCAGAATGTGCATCGCTATGAGAAAGCGGTTGTTGGATATCGCCCATTCCCACACTCTCATGGCCTCCCGACAAAGTGGGTAGGACCTGGTTCCCCCTTGTTTGTTGATATACTAGACAACCGACATATTGTCTGTCTGAATTGCAATTGTCCCCAAAGGAAGAAGGCTGTGAAGTGCTTGCAACGCCAAAAGCACCGCTCTCATCTCTAGGACATTGATATGCAAAAAGGTCTCCGAATGGGTCCACGTGCCTTGGACAGTCCTGCCCATGCAGTGCCCCCCCCACCCGAGGCAAGAAGCGTCCATGGTTAGAGGAGGGGACATAGAGAAGGGGCACCCTTTCTGGAGGTCCGGGGACTGGAGCCACCATAAGAGGGCTTTCCTGCAAACCCTGCTGAGGGGAACAGGGAAGCTCAGGGGATGTCGCAGGAGGGACCATTGGACTTGCAAGGTCCATTGAAGAACTCTCATTTTCAAGCCCGCCAAGGGTAGAAGGTTGATAGTTGCCACCATCGAGCCTAAAGCCCTCAGGACCAATTCTGCAGGGGGAGCTGGGGATTGTAGAAGGGCCAGTATGTGTAGTTTTAGAGTTCGAAGCCGGTGCGGAGTCAAGAAGGCTAGAAGCTGGTTTGTGTTCAATCTGGCTCCAATGAAATCTAGGATCTGGGTTGGAAGAAGGGAAGATTTTCTGATGTTGACCGTGATCCCCAGCCAGGGAGCTAGATGGAGAAAGTAGTCTCTGGCTGCGCACAGTAGATGGCTGGTGGGGGCGGTCAGGAGCCAGTCGTCCAGGTACAGAAAGACCTGAATTCCCTGGAGTCTCAGGTGGGTCGCTACAACTGCCAAAACCTTGGTGAACACCCTGGGGGCTGTGGTGAAACCAAAGGGAAGGACCCTGAACTGGTAATGGCTGGCTCATAGCCGGAAGCGGAAAAACCTCCTGGATCGTCTGTCCATCAAAATGTGGTAGTACGCATCCTAGAGGTCTACGGAGCACATCCAGTCGTTCTCCTGCAGAAGTGGGAGAATGGATTGGAGGGTGACCATCCGGAACTTTTCTTTGGCTACTGACAGGTTTAGGAAGGACAGGTCGAGGATTGGTCTTAAGTCCCCCGTCTTTTTTGGCACCAAGAAGAGCCTGGAGTAAAAGCCTCATCTGGATTGGTCTGGGGGGGATGTGCTGGATTGCTCTTTTTTCTAGCAGCTGGAGGATTTCCTCGCCTGTCGCCTCCCTTTGATTGGGTGGGACATCGGGGAGGGGGATTGAGAAAGGTAATCTTGTAGCCTCTGGATATGATCTGAAGCACCCAGCGATCTGTTGTAATGGACTCCCAAGTTGCTAGGTGCCTCGAGAAATGGCCCCCGACTGCCTCCAGAGTGGAGCAGTCGGATAACCCTTCAGGGTTGCTGTGTGGGCCGATCAGAGTAAGGTTCTCTGGACCTGAAATTCTACGGACCCCCTCTGCCTCTAGGGCGGCACCCACTCTGTCCTCCTCTGCCTCTGAAGGACGATGGGTCCGGAGCAAAACGGCATTGTTGAGACTTCTGGAACCACATCTTCTTCTGTCCCTTTTGGTTCCTTGAGAAGGACCTCTGGGGAGCAGAGAAGCGGACTCAGACGGCAGACGTCTTCCCCTCTCTGGACCAATGTGTCGCGTACAGTCTTGCCAAAAAGGGCAGAACCATCAAATGGGGCATTTGCGAATGACGCCTTGAAAGGTTCCGCGAAATCACAGTGACGGAGCCACGCCTGTCGCCGTAGGACAACGCCCGCTCCGCTGGCTCTAGCGGCTCCTTCCGTGGCATGGGATAGTAACCGCATAGAGGTATTTGAGACAGATTTGAGAGTGGCCATTCGGGTTGAGAACACTTTCTTATCCTCCGCCGACATGGACTCTGGGGGCGACCCAGCGTATTCTTTGATGAGATCCCACTGGAGTCGTATCACGTGCACCATATAATTCAGCGACCTCACAGAGAAGGTGGCTGAAGCGAACACCCGCTTCCCCAGATGGTCCATCGTCCGAGACTCCTTGTCTGGAGGATGGACCGAGGAACTCTCCTAGGCCAGTTCCCTTTTGGTGGCGGCCGCCACCAACATGGCATCTACCGGGGCTCCCTTGCTCCAACATGACTTATCCGAAGGGGGGCTGAGGATTTTGTCAGGTCTCTTTGGAATGGGCTCCACAGTGTCCGGTTCCTTCCACGCCCTGGTAGTAATCAGGTCTACCAGGGGGTCGGCGGGAGGGGACACCCAAGAGGTAGATGGGCCTGCGTCAAATGCCTCCAGAAACACAGACTCGTCAGAAGAAGGTTTTGGGGCTGACCACCCCCCTCTGATCCGAAGCATCTCCATGATGTCTCCGAAGGAGATGTCTTCGGG